>NC_089590.1:15708092-16028331 GCF_019320115.1 Miscanthus floridulus
CCCTGGCTACGACCAAACACTCACTTCCTAGGGGGAGGAAAGGAAGGACTTATCTCTCTATCTAGTTTAAGCGAAACCTAGGAAAGGTCCATAGCTGACAAGTCAGCTCATGTATTGATCAATCAACCATACACTCTGCAGAGGTTTTACATAACCACAAGATCCACCTTCCTCGCTGACCGTCGTCAACTGGGCTAATTTTGGCCGCTTGCTAGCCTAGGATAATGCCACTCTACCATTCAGCCCTGGTACACCCCAAGTCTAGTCTGGGGTGGTTGAAACTGTGAGTCATGAGTTGGGTCCACAAGGTCTCCATGAAGTCTCGGAAGGGTGTGGGGGAAATCCTCCACACCCCGTACCTCCCTTGCACTGTCCGCTATCAACCTAGCAGTAGTGGCAATATCCTACCAAGTAGTCTGGCCGTCCCGCACCATATAGGGCGAGTGGTACATAAGGCTTCCCGGTGAGTCTGAGTACTAGTAAGTCCTTAGGGTTGACCAAGCCAGAATGTCTTCATCAGGGTTTCCATTTACCGTGCCACCATAGCACCTCCATCCCGGGCTCCTCCCATCATAGGTTCACACCTAGGACCACCTCATATACCATTTTACCCACCACAGGTATCCATTTCCAGGGGTGCCCCGGTAGCACCCCATGGCAAGACTTGCCCCAGGCTCGTCGTATACTCCAACTTGGTCGACACAACCCTCACCCTCCACACACCCAAGTCACACACGTAGCACTCTCCCCATAATCCAGATAACACCAGTTTCCACCATGCATCAATGTAGTGCAAGCATAGTAGAAGTAATAAGCAATGAAATATAATAGCAAGCATGTGACTAGCCTAACAGCAGGGTGAGCAGGGATAAGGTTGCGTCAAGGTAAAGGCCATCAAGAAAGCATACTACCATGCAAGTCCTACCATAGTGTGATCACGACAGTAAAGTAAAGCACTAGCATTTCTATTTTAGCCATGCATAATAGGTGCTATGAGATTGGGTGGGATGTGGCACCTTTAGTGTAATCGTCCCCGTACTCCTCATGGTACTCACGATCCGCGTCGGTCTGGTGCTCCTCCGAGTCTGCAAACGATCGTATTATAGTCGTGTTAGCGACGTCTATAGAATAGCACAAAGGAGCAATGAAAATTTAAAAGAGCCAAATGCACTCAAACATGGGTTCATTGCGTAGGGCTCGATTTTAGATGAATTTTGGTCCTAGTTTCATATTTTTCTGAGGTCATATGAATTAGTTATGAATTTCCGAAGTTTAAATCTATTCCTGAAAATGGAAAAAGGCTGAATTAATCCTGGGCTGACATGTGTCATGCTGTGATTGGTCCACGTGGCTTGCTGACATCAGCATGACATTGGCATCATGGTTCCGAGCTGACAGGTGGGGCCCAGCTGACGTCAGCATGACGTCATCAACGTCATCCACACCGACAGGTGGGTCTGGTCAAAGTCAACATCGGTCAACGGTGAGTCAACGGTCAATGGTCAACAGTCAGGGTCACTAACATGTGGGGCCTGGGCTGCTAACATCAGCAGCTAATGTCAGCGTGACGTCACCTCGGCTGTGCTGGCTTCTGACATGTGGGTCCCACGTGATGTCATCATGACATCAGCATCTGATGTGTGGGTCTAGAGTGTCTGTACTACTGACAGGTGGGTCCAGGTCAACGATCAATGTTGACCAGTCAACGGTCAATACGGCCGGGTCTCCAACGGGCTTTGGGTTGGGTCGGTCTGGGTCGGGCCGGGCCAAACACGTGGTGTGCTGTGACGCTGCCACGTCACGGCCGTGGGCTCTTATTGGGCTTCGTCCACAGCGCGGCTCACACCGTGTGGCTCATGGTGGACCAGCGCTCATGGTCCATGGACTTACAGTAGGGCGCATGGTGGACCAAGTCCACTGTCTCTTCTCCTTGGCTTGGCTCACGTGCACCGAGCTCACGCATGGGTGGCCGGCGAGGGGGTGTTCCCCTGTTTTTCCCCCGCGGTGGTGCTCCTACCGGCAGCGAGCTAGCTGTGAGCCTTCGTGGCGGTGCTGGTGCCTAATTGGGGAGGGGAAAGGCTACCCTAGGCTATTGTGACTACGATGGTAGGGTCCAGGTGGTGGCCGGGGCTCACTAAGGCGCTGGCCACGGCGAACGGCGGCTCGGCAGGGTTCGCCGATGGCGAGGTCACAGTTGTAGGCTCTTCGGTGGCTCAACTGGGCAGACTGGGGCTTCAGCGGATTCGTGGGTGCACAGCGAAGTCGTCTAGGGCTCAAGGCGGGGCTTCGGCATCAAGGTGGCCGTTAGGGGCTCCCCGGTGGCCACGGCGACCATGAAGATGATGGCGTGGCACACAGGTGCGCTATGAGGCTCCGGTGGGGTGGTCACGGTGTGGTCTCGGGTGTGCGTGTGGGTGCATGTGTTCTTACGGATTGGAGACAAGGCACTGGCCTACGCGCTCTTAGGGTGAGCGCCATGGTAGACAAGGTAATGTCCGGTGGTGGCAAGGGGGAGACCGGGAGGCTCACCGTTGGTGGTGTGGAAGAAGGATGGTGACATAGTGGAGAGTTGTTGCCGTGTAGCTCTGGAAGCCATGTAGTGCCGCGTTGCCCGCGTTAGTGATGAAGACGATGGCATCGTCTTCGGCTTCGGCGACCTCCTTCCCCCCCCCCCAGCGGCTTCGGCGCTCCTCCCTCTCCTTCCCCTTTCTCCCTCCTCCCTTGGTTCGGGTGCGCCGTGGATGGCCACCAAGTGGCGGTGGGTGATGGGACGAACAGTAGGGCAACCGAGGTCGTGGCTTTATAGCCGGAGCTCCGAGCTCCAAGGTGGACGGCTGGGGATTACGCCGAGTGCATCGAGCGGCATCGCAGGGCGTGGGTGGTTGGCGTGGAGTTTGCGTGGGCACGGCACCAAGGGGGGCAAGGCCATGGCTTGGGTGTGACCCCCTGGCCCGCTCTGCCATCGCTGTCGGCCTTTGGTCGGTTGGTGGTTGAGCGTGAGCACGAGGAAGATGAGCAGGGGAGGGCTGTCATGCGGGGTCCATTGGCAGCGACTGCGTGTGAAGAGAAAGGGGCACATGGGTGAGCAGCGCTCGGCTAATGTGCGGGGCCCAGTGGCAGCGACTGCGAGCGAAGGTAGGGAGGCACGGGCGTTGTTGGGCCGCGCGCACTAGGGGGGCGGCCACGATGGTGCTGGCTAGGCTGGCTAGCTTGGGCCGAGCAGCTGGCTGCGAGGCCCACTTCTTCTTTTCTTTTTTCTATTTTCAGTTCTCTTCCATTTGTTTGAATTCAAATTTGGTTTTGGTTTTTGAATTCAAAAATTGGTGCACCAAATTCATTAGAGTTTTAGATATGTGACCCACAACATTCTTATATATATATTAGGAATTTATTTAGCCATTTTGTATAACAAAAGTAAGTGTAACAAATCCTTATTCTTTGATTTGATTTGATGGTTTATTACTTTTAAAGGAGTTGTTAGGCATTACATAAAACAAATGAAGATCCAACTCACAATTTGAGTTAACAATGTATGCAACCCTTTATTTGTTAGAAATTAAATAACATAATCAGCAAATGTCATGCTATGCTTATGTGATGACTTAGGTTGGGGTTATGCCTAATGCAGCCCTCAGGTTGGCTTTCTATACATGACATTCATCACTACATGGGAGTTTTTAAGAAAAATTTTGTAGTTGTGATTTTTGGTGTGTGGACTTTTGGGTTGTTACAGTCCTACCCCCTTAACAGAATCTCGTCCTCGAGATTAAAGTGTAACATACTCTTCAAAGAGGTAAGGATATCGTAGCCGGAGGTCCGACTCTTTCTCCCATGTTGCTTCTCTCTCAGTATGATTACTCCATTGGATCTTGCACATAGGAATAGTCTTGCTTCGGGTCTCTTTGGTATCTCTGTCTAGAATTCTAATAGGATGTTCTCTATACTCAAGTGTATCTTGAATGTCAAGTGTATCAGTTGGAACTACTTCATCAGGCACCCTCAAACACTTGCGTAGCTATGAGACATAAAATACGGGATGTACACCCACCAATTCCTCAGGTAGCTCGAGTTTGTAGGCGAGTTTTCCAATCTTTTTGCAAATCTTGTATGGGTCAACAAATCTAGGGGCAAGCTTTCCTTTCATGTGGAATCTGATAGTCCCATGTAGCGAGGATACCTTGAGATAGACGAAGTCCCCCACATTAAACTCAAGTTCTCTTCTCCTTTTGTCAGCATAGCTCTTGTATCGACTTTGAGCAATTCTTAAATTCTCTCTTACTTGGGCAACTCCTTCTTCGGCATCTTGAATCTTAGCGGAGTCAAAGAATGATCTTTCTCCTAGTTGAGACCACATCAAAGGTGTCTTACAAGGTCTACCATACAGAGCTTCAAATGGCGACATCTTGATACTGGCTTGGTAGCTGTTGTTGTAAGAGAACTCTGCATAGGGTAAGCATCTCTCCCAATCAGAGCCATAATTCAGTACACTAGTGCGAAGCATGTCTTCTAAGATCTGATTTACTCATTCAGTCTGTCCATCTATCTATGGATGATAAGTGGTACTAAAGTCAAGTTTGGTTCCAATGGATGTTTGTAGGGCTTCCCAAAATCGAGACACAAACTGAGGGCCACAATCAGATACAATACTAGAGGGAGCTCCATGTAGTCTGAGAATATGTTCAATGTATAGATATGCTAGTTTTTCGGCATTGGTCTTGGTTTTAACTGGTACAAACTGAGTAACTTTGGTCAAGCGATCAACAATCACCCAGATGGAATCATTGCCTTTCTGTGAACGGGGCAATCCAACTATGAAATCTATGGATATGCTCTCCCACTTCCACTTGGGAACATCAAGAGGCTTTAGCAAACCTGCAGGCCTTTGATGTTCAGCCTTGACTCTATTATAGGTGTCACATCGTGCCACATGTCCTGCAATGTCTGTCTTCATGCCTTTCCACCAAAAGTGTTTCTTCAAATCTTGATACATTTTTGAACCTCCAGGGTGGATATAGTACTTAGAATCGTGAGCTTCTGACAGAATTTCCTCTCATAGCACTGGGTTAGATGGAACATAGATTCTGTTGTTGAACCAGATGGTTCCTTGTTCATCTTCATGGTGGTTGGTCTTATAGCCTAGTCTCATCAGACCACGGAGATATTTGATTTCTTCACAATCTTTCTGAGCTTGACAGATGCATTCTGTGAGATCATACTGTATGCAGAGCTCATTCAACAGGCCATGCGGTAGTATCTCAAGTTGGAAATCATCAATCTCTTCCTTGAGCTCAGGTGGTACGGATTTAGTGATCAAAGTGTGACAGTAGCTCTTGCGACTAAGAGCATCTGTGACTACATTAGCTTTTCTCGGATGATAGTGAATTTCTAGGTCATAGTCCTTGATCAACTCTAGCCAACGGCATTGCCTCATGTTCAAATCTTCTTGAGTGAAAAAGTACTTTAAGCTCTTATGATCCGTATAGATATCACACTTGTTGCCTATCAAGTAGTGTCTCTAGATCTTCAGGGCATGCACAACTGCTGCTAACTCAAGATCATGAGTAGGGTAATGGTTCTCATGTTCTTTCAACTGTCGAGACGCGTATGCTATCACTCTTCCATCTTGCATCAATACACAACCAAGTCCTTGACGGGATGCATCACAATAGACTACGAAATTTTTGCCGATATCAGGCAATGCTAGTATAGGAGTTGTGGTAAGCTTCTGTTTCAATTCCTGGAATCTTTGTTCGCACTTAGGCATCCATTCAAACTCCTTGGTCTTCTTCAGAAGATTGGTCATTAGACGGGCTATCTTGGAGAAGTTTTTGATGAATCGGCGATAATATCCAGCCAATCCCAAGAAACTTCTGACTTATGTCACATTACGGGGTTGATCCCACTCTTTCATAGCTTCAATCTTGGCTGGGTCAACTATGACACCTTTGGCTGATAGTACATGGCCTAGGAAGGCAACTTCCTATAGCCAAAACTCATATTTGCTGAACTTTGCGTAGAGCTGATGTTGGGCTAATTTCTCGAGCACAGTTCTCATATGATGTTCATGTTCTTCAGCGGTGGGTGAATAGACAAGGATGTCATCAATGAATACCACCACAAACTTATCCAGTTCATCCATGAAAACCTTATTCATCATGTTCATGAAGTATGCGGGCGCATTCATGAGTCCGAAGGATACCACAGTGAACTCAAACTGTCCATACCTCGTCACGAAAGCTATCTTCGGGATGTCACTCTCTCGAATCTTCATCTGATGATAGCCAGATCTGAGATCAATCTTGGAGAAATACTTGGCACCTCGAAGCTAATCAAGTAGATCATCAATTCTTGGCAGGGGGTACTTGTTCTTGATAGTGACTGCATTCAAGTTCTGGTAATCAATGCACATTCTCATTGAGCCATCCTTCTTCTTAACAAACAGAATAGGGGATCCCTAGGGTGAAGCACTAGGTCTGATATATCCCTTTGAGATGAGCTCATCAAGCTGTTTCTTGAGCTCAGCCAGTTCATCAACTGACATGCGATAGGGTCTCTTGGCAATGGGTCTCGTTCCTGGCAACAAATCAATGATGAACTCTACATCATGGTCTGGTGGCATACCCGGTAATTCTTCAGGGAATACATCAGGATAGTCTCTGACTACTGGCACATCATGAACTATCTTCTCCTCTTTTGTGATTCTGAACTTGCTTTAAGGGCACATAGGATAGAGGTGGACTTTCCAGACTGGGGTTCACATCTAATGACTTGGCCTGATGGGTGGGTCACTTGGACATATCTAGGTGAATATAATATGATACCTCGGTGAATGGTTAACCAATCCATACCTAAGATGACATGTAGGTTAGTGGAAGGTAAAAGGGTTAGGTCAGCTTTAAAGACAAGACCCTCAATGGTAAGACTCACTCCCTTACAGATGTGGGTGCATTTTAGGTCTCCTAACGGTGAACTGGTGATGATAGGCTTTTCACGTGGGGTTACAGGAAGGTCATGCTCTCATGCAAACTTGGATGATATGTATGAACAAGTTGCTCTAGAGTTGAATAGAACTGATGCAGTGTTGCCATTAACTAAAAACATACCGTACACCACGTCAGGGGCAGCTTGTGCTTCCTCGGCATCTAGATGGTTGAGACGTCCACGAGTAGTAGATCCCTTGAACTAAGACTTCTGAGCAACTAAGTTCTGAGGGCACTCAGTAGCTTTGTGACCTAGTTGGCCACAAGCAAAGCAGGTGAAAGGCGTACCGCCTATAGGGGTTGGCACGAGTGCCTTCTAGTTTCCAGTGCTTGGTGCGGAGTGGTTCTATGCTGGGCATTCATTCGCTAAGCGGGGATGGTTGAAATGGTCCTGAGTGTTGTGGTCCTACGCATAATGGTCCTGGGTGTATCGATCCTGAGCAGGGCGGGAGTATTTGGCGTTGTAGCCTCCATTACCCCTACTCGATCCAGGGTTGTCATCCTTGTTGTGGTGAGAGTGCTCCCTGGAGGGTGCATTTCTGCGGAACCTCTTGCGATCACGTCCATGGAAGGACTCCTCAGGCTTACGCTTCCTTTCCCTGTACTCTTCTCCAGCTTCATCACGGTCCTTCCCAATCTGGATGCAGCGATCCACCAGAGCACACAATGTGTTACTCTCAATACCGCCAAACTTCAGCTTGATGTGCGGGTTAAGTCCCTTACAGTAATAGTACAGCTTCTCTTTCTCTGAGTTCACAACATAGGGAGGTGCATAGCGGAGAAGGTTGGTGAAATGAGTAGTGTACTCAGTCACCCTATTCTTTCCTATCTTGATGTTGTGGAACTCCTCAGCTTTGGCCTCCATGACACCCTTGGAAATGTGATACTCAGTGAATGCTTCGGCGAACTCATCCCACGAGATGTTGGTAGGGTCCTCATGGGAGTCACTGAAACTGTCCCACCAGGCGTGTGCTGCACCTGTGAGCTAGTGTGTGGCTGCTCCAACACACTCATCATCGGTGAAAGTAGTGAGGTCAAGCTTCTTCTCCATCTCCTTGAGCCAGTCATCGGCTACAAGCAGGTCAAGATTGGTGCCATCATAGGTAGGTGGCCTTAGCTTCAGGAATCTCTCTAGCTTCCTTTGGAAGTCATTTTGCTGACCTCCCTAGTGACGGTTCGCTCCTTCAACAAGAGCTACAAGAAGCTGGGTCTGTTGTGCCATCACTTCTACCAGGTTTGGTGGTGGTGGTGGTGGAATGTTCTCCTCAGGCGGCGGAGTATTCTCCAGGTGGAAGGGTATCCCTCCACGTCCACGGCCACGGCCATAGTGACGGTTGTTGCCACCACATCCCCCATTTGGTTCAACTGGTTTAGGGGTGGGTGCACGTCCACGGTTCATTAGGCGATTAGATCAGCGGTTCGGCATCTGCAACACGGATCATAGAGAATTTAGTGCTTATGCCAAAAGTGCTTATAATTCAATATGATTACATGATTTTTGATGATTTAAAGAAAAACATTTACACTATCCAACACTCATTACAAAGAAGCAATAAGATCCATAAGATGCAATAAGATCCAAAACATTCATTACATGGTTTTTATTACATAGCATCATCTCTAGTAGCTACACTTGAAGACGTGCGAGAATCATTCTACGCATAGTGTCTCATAATACATCTCATAAGGGGTACATCATGGGGTACAACTTATGGAAGCTACTGACATGACTCATGACCACACAGGGTCATTCTACTCTAACTCGTATACCACAGCTGGGATATGACTGTTCTCGATCTCGATCTCCTCATCAGACTTGTGAAGTCAGGAAACATACTTCAAGGCCTCGGCGAGCTCCTTAGTAGGCTTGGCTCTAGGTAGGGTAGGATAGGCATCTAGGTTGAGGTGAGTTGGGGCTAACTCAAACTCCTCTACCCTAGGCTTTATCTTGCTACGAATTTCCTTGGGTAGCTGATCCCACATACCCTTCATCTCCCTAAGGCGCTTCCTATCAGACTTCTGCCAAGCCTGCCATGTCCTCTCACACTTGTCCTGTAGGTACTTGGTGTGCCTGAGTGCCTCGATCAGGTGACCCTGGTTGCGAACGGCCTTCTTCCTAAACTCCTCTAGCTCCTGAGTCAAGGTCTTGTTCCGAGATTTGATCTTTAGCATGTCAATCCCCTTGGATCTCTCTCTGTCTCCTCTACGGTTGAACTCGGCCTTCTTATCGTCCAACTCTCTCTGCAACTCTAAGACCTTGCTATCAAGGTAGTAGTTCCTATTGCCTAGGTCGGCTACTTTGTCCTGTAAGTCAGCGACCTTGGCTCTGTGGACCTCCTCATGATGGTTGAGCTTGTCCTGTAGCTTGGCAACTATCTCCAGTAGACTAGCTTGCTCCTGTGCTCCCTGCGAGTATCGCTCTTGGTACTCCCATTGGAGGGCCTGGTCCTGATGTCTCCTCTGCTCTAGCTGGGTCACATACCTGTCCTGCTCCAGCAGGTGGATAGCTGAGACATGAAGGCATCTGTCCTCCTTGGCAAGGATAACTCTGCCGGCTATGAAACTCTACTCACTAGGGGTAAGGCCAAGGTTGAGGGCTTGGGGAAGTAGATGGAACTCTGTTGTCTTCAGGTGCTCGTAGTGGTCCCTCATCACTCTACGAAGTGCCTTGTGTGAGATAGCTAGCAGTCCCTCCTCGATAATGTCCTCTATAGTCAACTCGGTGGAAGCTGGGATAGAAGGTAAGGTAGTGCTAGCTAGGAACTCGACTGAGGTGACAATCGGTCCTTCAATTCCTCCTTCCTGAGCTGGCTTCCTAGTGCAGGTGACCTTGACAAGCTCATCAGGGACACCTAATGTGATGAGAACTCAGCAGAGGGTCTGTGCAAAACCCCCGAGCTCATGTAGGTCAAAGGTAAGCTTGGCGTGGTCCAGAGGTAGCGGTCCTAGAGGCGGCCAGTCGACGTTCATTGCCATCTGCATGTTTCAAGGGGACAGGTGTTAGTAGGTTAATAAATAGATAAGCCTTGCGTAAAAGTAAATGCAGGGTTAGTATATAACCGAAAGAAGGGTTGTCCACGTCCTATTCTATGATCCATTTCTGAGGGTTTCATCCTATGGTCAAGTATGGCTCTGATACCAACTAAAACAACCCCAATTTCCGCGAAGGGAAATCCACAGAGTTGAAGTGTAGTATGACCGTGGTAGATCATATTACCCAAATTCTAGTCGAATATCATATCCATACAACAATAATATCAGAGTACAAATAGTGCCGAATTATATAAATTATTACATCGCCGCATTGGCGGAATCAAAAGTAGCATTCATTTAGAATAGCTTGATGATAAGATCACCAAACTCGAGCATAGGCACGAACCCCTCAACCGTTAAACTCCTCGGAGCTATACTCCTCAACAGAACCTGTGTGCCAAAATTTATCAGTATGATTTGTACTGGCCACTCCCAACCCTATGAGCATTGCTTTGTGGAAATTGGATGCAAGTTGGATATAGTCAAGAGGAACCTATAAGGCTGGGGTTTCCTATGTATTTAGCATATCAAGTATATAATAGTATAGTCAAGTTTTAACACCATTCCCACACACATTCCACTCCATTTCCTTTTCCGAGCCAGGTTTTGATCCTGGGATCGATATACCACCATCTCCACACCATCACCATACCATAACCATACCATCGCTCAGTCGACAGGCCAACTCCTTCTCGGCACTGTCTCAAGGCCCATAGCCCCTGGCTACGACCGAACACTCACTTCTAGGGGGAGGAAAGGAAGGACTCATCTCTCTATCTAGTTTAAGCGAAACCCAGGAAAGGTCCATAGCCAACAAGTCTGCTCATGTATCGATCGATCAACCATACACTCTGCAGAGGTTTTACATAACCACAAGATCCGCCTTCCTCGCTGACTATCATCAACTGGGCTGATTCCGGCCGCTTGCTAGCCTAGGATAATGCCACTCTACCATTTAGCCCTGGTACACCCCAAGTCTAGTCTGGGGTGGCTGAAACTGTGAGTCATGAGCTAGGTCCACAAGGTCTCCATGAAGTCTCGAAAGGGTGTGGGGGAAATCCTCCGCACCCCGTACCTCCCTTGCACTATCCGCTATCAACCTAGCAGTAGTGGCAATATCCTACCAAGTAGTTCGGCCATTCCACACCATATAGGGCAAGTGGTACGTAAGGCTTCTCGGTGAATCTGAGTACTAGTAAGTCCTTAGGGTTGACCAAGCTAGAATGTCTTCATCAGAGTTTCCATTTACCGTGCCACCATAGCACCTCCATCTCGGGCTCCTCCCATCACAGGTTCACACCTAGGACCACCTCATATACCATTTTACCCACCACAGGTATCCATTTCTAGGGGTGCCCAAGTAGCACCCTATGGCAAGACTTGCCCCAGGCTCGTCGTATACTCCAACTTGGTTGACACAACCCTCACCCTCCATACACCCAAGTCACACATGCAGCACTCTCCCCATAATCCAGATAACACCAGTTTCTACCACACATCAATGTAGTGGAAGCGTAGTAGAAGTAATAAGCAATGAAATATAATAGCAAGCGTGTGACTAGCCTAACAGCAGGGTGAGTAGGGATAAGGTTGCTTCAAGGTAAAGGCCATCAAGAAAGTATACTACCATGCAAGTCCTACCATAGTGTGATCATGACAGTAAAGTAAAGCACTAGCATTTCTATTTTAGCCATGCGTAATAGGTGCTACGAGATTGGGTGGGATGTGGCACCTTCAGTGTAGTCATCTCTGTACTCTTCACGGTACTCACGATCCTCGTCGGTCTGGTGCTCCTCTGAGTCTGCAAACGATCGCATTATAGTCGCGTTAGCGACGTCTATAGAATAGCACAAAGGAGCAATGAAAATTCAAAAGAGCCAAATGCACTCAAACATAGGTTCATTGCGTAGGGCTCGATTTTAGATGAATTTTGGTCCTAGTTTCATATTTTTCTGAGGTCATATGAATTAGTTATGAATTTCCGATGTTTAATTCTATTTCTGAAAATGGAAAAGGGCTGAATTTATCCTAGGCTAACACATGTCATGCTGTGATTGGTCCACGTGGCTTGCTGATGTCAGCATGACATCAGCATGATGTTGGCATCACGGTTCCAAGCTGATAGGTGGGGCCCAGCTCACGTCAGCATGACGTCAGCAACGTCATCCACACCGACAGGTGGGTCCAGTCAAAGTCAACGTTAGTCAACGGCGAGTCAACGGTCAATAGTTAGGGTCACTAACATGTGGGGCCTGGGCTGCTGACGTCAGCAGCTAATGTCAGCGTGACGACAGCATGACGTCACCTCGGCTGTGCTGGCTTCTAACATGTGGGTCCCGCATGACGTCATCATGACGTCAGCATCTGACATGTGGGTCCAGAGTGTCTGTGCTACTAACAGGTGGGGCCAGGTCAACAGTCAATGTTGACCAGTCAATGGTCAATACGACCGGGTCTCAAACAGGCTTCGGGTTGGGCCGGTCTGGGTCGGTCCGGGCCGAACACGTGGCGTGCTGTGACGCTGCCACGTCATAGCCATGGGCTCTTATTGGGCTTCGTCCACAGCACGGCTCACACCATGTGGCTCATAGTGGACCAGCGCTCATGGTCCATGGACTTATGGCAGGGCGCATGGTGGACCAAGTCCACTGTCTCTTCTCCTTGGCTCGGCTCACATGCACCGAGCTCACGCATGGGTGGCCAGCGAGGGGGTGTTCCCCTGTTTTCCCCCCACGGTGGTGCTCCTGCCGGCGGCGAGCTGGCTATGAGCCTTCATGGCAGTGCTGGTGCCCAATTAGGGAGGGAAAAGGCTACCCCAGGCTATGGTGACTATGATGGTAGGGTCCAGGTGGCGGCCAGGGCTCACCGAGGCATTGGCCACGGCGAACGGTGGCTCGGCAGGGTTTGCCGGTGGCGAGGTCACAGTTGTAGGCTCTTCGGTGGCTCGACTGGGTAGACAGGGGCTTCAGCGGATTCGTGGGTGCACAGCGAAGTCGTCTAGGGCTCAAGGCAGGCCTTCGGTGTCAAGGTGGCCGTTGGGGGCTCCTCGGTGGCCACGGCGACCATGAAGATGATGGCGAGGCACACAGGTGCGCTATGAGGCTCCGATGGGGTGGTCACGGTGTGGTCTCGGGTGTGCGCATGGGTGCATGTGTTCCTATGGACTGGAGACAAGGCACTGGCCTATGCGCTCTTGGGGTGGAGCGCCATGGCAGACAAGGTAATGTCCGGCGGCGGCAAGGGGGAGACCGGGAGGCTCACCGTTGGTGGCGTGGAAGAAGGATGGTGATGCAGTGGAGAGTTGTTGCCGTGCAGCTCTAGAAGCCATGCAGTGCCGTGTTGCTCGCGTCAGTGATGAAGACGATGGCGTCGTCTTCGGCTCTAGCGACCTCCTTCCCCCCCCCCATAGCGGCTTCGGTGCTTCTCCCTCTCCTTCCCCTTTCTCCCTCCTCTCTTGGTTTGGGTGTGCCGTGGATGGCCACCAAGTGGCGGCGGGCGACGGGACAAACAGTAGGGCAACCGAGGTCGTGGCTTTATAGCCGAAGCTCCGAGCTCCAAGGCGGACGGCTGGGGATTGCGCCGAGCGCATCGAGCGGCATCACAGGGCATGGGTGGTTGGCGTGGAGTTTGCGTGGGCGCGGTGCCAAGGGGGGCAAGGCCATGGCTCAGGCGTGACCCCCTGGCCCACTCTGCCATCGCTGTCAGCCTTCAGTCGGCTGGCGGTTGAGCGTGAGCATGAGGAAGATGAGTAGGGGAGGGCTATCATGCGGGGTCCATTGGCAACGACTGCGAGCGAAGAGAAAGGGGCACATGGGTGAGCAGCGCTCGGCTAACGTGCGGGGCCCAGTGGCAGTGACTGTGAGTGAAGGTGGGGATGCGCGGGTGTTGCTGGGCCACAAGCTAGGCCGCGCGCGCTGGGGGGCGGCCGCGATGGTGCTGGCTAGGCTAGCTAGCTTGGGCCGAGCGGCTGGCTATGAGGCCCACTTCTTCGTTTCTTTTTTCTATTTTCAGTTCTCTTCCATTTGTTTGAATTCAAATTTGGTTTTGGTTTTTGAATTCAAAAATTGGTGCACCAAATTCATTAGAGATTTAGATATGTGACCCACAACATTCTTATATATATATTAGGAATTTATTTAGCCATTTTGTATAACAAAAGTAAGTGTAACAAATCCTTATTCTTTGATTTGATTTGATGGTTTATTACTTTTAAAGGAGTTGTTAGGCATTACATAAAACAAATGAAGATCCAACTCACAATTTGAGTTAACAATGTATGCAACCCTTTATTTGTTAGAAATTAAATAACATAATCAACAAATGTCATGCTATGCTTATGTGATGACTTGGGTTGGGGTTATGCCTAATGTATCCCTCAGGTTGGCTTTCTATACATGACACTCATCACTATATGGGAGTTTTTAAGAAAAATTTTGTAGTTGTGATTTTTGGTGTGTGGACTTTTGGGTTGTTACAGCTGTATTAGGTTATAAGAATTGGATGGAACCACTTGATGCATATGAATTCCTTTTCTAGATATATACACCATTAACCCTATGTAGGTCCTAGGATCGAACATATGCTTAGCTATGCTTAGACCGGTAGAAGTCGGGTGATTTCCTGTCACCTGTGAGAGATAGGTGGAAATCGGAGCACGGTTGGCTATATTTGCTATCATGGAATAGAACCATGGGGTAAAAGAAAATCAAGGCCGGGCGGAGTCTATGCGTAGGTTGACTCATGTGATTCTGTCTATGCCGATTAAGGACCAGTACCGTTGTTGGCGCTTCTGACTAAGATTGAATGCATGCCTATCACTTAGCTGGCCGAATAACTCGTTCTGACCATGAAGCCGAGTAGCTCAACTCAGGCCAGGCCCTGTTCTATTGTGCGCTCCTTGCGGGGGTGATCAGACTGAGCCCAAGGGTAGGCTAGGCCTGAACATCCTAACATTTGGTGTCCTAGATTGTGCGGCGCGGTACGAACCCACGAAATGTGTACCTAAGTTGTACCAAAGGTGACCTAAGGCAACTAATGATCTGGTCTAGCCTGGGTTTGTGTTAGGAATAAATTCCTAGCTGGTTGAAATCAATTCGAAATCACCGTCTCTCCCTGATAGTGAGAAACTTGGCTAGTCCCAACATCATAGTGATTGGATTATGGAATGTGATGGTTCGGATAAGCATGGAATTACTATACCTACTATGGTTACTATTGTATGCTCTAAAAAGATATACCACATGTTTGGCATAGGATAGTTGCTAATCTAGAGATGGATAGTTATAATTAACTTGATGACAGAATTATAATTGTATAATTGAGTTAATCGCTTTTTATGCAAAATGTTGTCAATCTACCTCCACTTATAAAGCCTTGCATACTCCTTGGAGTCAATTTTATTTCTGGTTATGACGAGTAAGTCTAGCTGAGTACATTCGAGTACTTAGGGTTTATCCCACCATGTTGCAAGTGAGGTTTTGGCCTACTGAAGATGGTGGTTAATCGCCGGTGGGCTCGGTGACTCTATATTTATTATCATCTATATGCTTTTATCTGAGGAATGTCACTTATGCTAGCAACGTATTTGGAACTTATATTAATGTAATCATTTGAAAGTTATGTTGTTTTCACTAATCAGGTTTTGAAATCCAAACTTGTACTATTATTTATGAACCTAATTGTAATATTATTTCCGCTGCAACTCTGCAGTATGTGATATGTATTTGCTTAATCACGCGATCTTGGTTGTGATATTGATTTACCGAGGTCCTACTGTGATACTCGGTGGACTACCGGGTTTATATAAGTGAGAGTATGCGCGTGTCAATGTGTTAAGCGAGGACAGCCATACTTGATCTTGTATAAATTGGGCGGTTCTGTCACAGACGATGTATTTTGATGGGTTGCTGATGAAGAAGGGTGTTGGCATGGGGCTGGTCTTTGTATCACCCCTCAGGGTCCGCATGAGGTACATGGTTTGGCTCCATTTCCCCTCATCAAATAATGTGGCTGAGTATGAAGCGCTCATCAACGGCCTATGAATCGCCATCGAGTTGGGCATCTAACGCCTAGACATCCGGGGCAACTCCTAGCTGGTCATCAACCAAGTCATGAAGGAGTCGAGCTGCCATAACGCTAAGATGGCTATGTACTACCAAGAGGTCTGATGGCTAAAGGACAAATTTGATGGCCTCGATCTCAATCACATCCCAAGGCGCCTCAATGATGCGGTCGACGCACTTGCAAAAGTGGCATCCAATTGAGAGCTGGTGCCAACGGATGTCTTCGCCAGCGACCAACACAAGCCCTCGGTACGCTATGAAGAGTTAGAATGGGCTGACGGCGATCCGTCCGATCTAGCCCTAGGGGCTAACCAACCAACGGCTCCGTCTGGTCCCAAGGTCATGGACCTTGAAGAGGATCCATCAATAGAGCCTGACCCTCTGGATGACTGGAGAACACTCTACCTCGACTACCTCCTCTGTGACATGCTACCGATGGACAAGACGGAAGCTCGACGGCTCGCACATCACGCCAAGTCCTTCGTTCTTGTAGAGGGCAAACTCTACAAACAAAGCCACACCGGGATCCTATAGCTCTATATCCCCATCGAACATGGGAAGCTTTTGTTGAGCGATATCCATGGTGGGGTGTGTGGTCACCATGCCACGCCTAGAACCTTGGTTGGGAACACATTTCGATAGGGCTTCTACTAGCCCACTGCAGTAGCTGACGCCGAGCAGATCGTACGCACCTGCGAAGGGTGCTAGTACTACACTCGACAAACTCACCTCTTGGCCTAGGCACTTCAGATGGTCCCCATCACGTGGCCCTTCACAGTCTGGGGGCTCGATCTGGTTGGGCCCCTCAAGAAGGCGCCCGGGGGCTACCCCCACTTGCTTGTCACCATAGACAAGTTCATAAAATGGATCGAAGCTCGGCCGATCTCCGTGATCAAGTCTGAGTAAGTCATGTTGTTCTTCCTCGACATCATCCATCATTTTGGAGTACCAAACTCCATTATCACGGATAATGGCACATAGTTCACTAGCAAGAAATTACTTCGATTATGCAATGAACAACACATCCGGGTCGATTGGGCCGTCGTCGCGCACCCCCAAACGAATAGACAGGTCAAGCGCGCAAATAGCATGCTCCTGTAGGGTCTCAAGCCTAGGATCTTCAGCCGGTTGAACAAATTTGGCACACACTGGGTCACCGAGCTCTCTGTGGTGCTCTGGAGCCAAAGGACAACACCCAGCCAGGCCACCGGCTACACGCCTTTCTTCATGGTCTACGGTTCTGAGGCCGTCCTCCCAACTGACCTCGACTATGGACCACCAAGAATCAGAGCATATAATGAACAGGGAGCCGAGGCATCCCACAAATATGCCATGGACTAGCTAGACCAAGCCTGCAACATCGCCCTCCTCCGTTCGGCCAAGTACCAGTAGGCGCTGTGACGGTACCACAACCGACGGGTGCGGGACCGAGCCTTTGTAACACCCTAAAATTAGCTACTTTCTAAAAGGAGAAATGATTTCTGTTAATTGTTTTGTGCTCTTAAAAACATAGGTAAAAGAAGATTTAAAATCCAACATAAGGGTAGCAACATGTTTGCGCATACATGCCGTTGCATTGATACTTTTGTGATGAGTGGTTTGAAAAATAAATTCAAATCTCAATCTTTAAAATATTGCTTTCAAGTAGTTTTTTTAAAAAGAATATGAAAACTTGCAAAAACAAAAGTTAGATAAGATGCCTTGTTTTCAAAATCCAAAGGCTTGGAAAAGGTTTTAAGACATGTTAGAACGATGTCTCTCTTTCCGGGAATCTTTCCGACCTTTTTCGGAATTAAATTTCTATTTTTTGGAGCTTTGTCTTTTTCGTCAATCAATCTAAAAGTCTTTTCGGGAGCTAAAACCACTTTTGTTGTGTTCCTTATCCTTCCATCTATCCCTACAGATTTTTCTGGAATTTTTCGGAGCTCAGAGATATTTTTTCGGAGCCTAAATAGTAATTTCTGATTTTCTGTAATTATTTTAATTCCGAAAATCAATAATGGCTAAAATATCTTCACTTTCCAAAATCGACAAACCCTGCATATATATATGCCGGCGTAGCCCTCGACACGAGGATTCTAGAAGTACAGCCTGTTTTTTGAGCCGACACTCGTAGCCCCACAGATCGGACGCCGAAGTTTGGCACAGCTAGGTTTCCGGCAAACTCTTCGGTGAGCTTTTTCGGCCAAACTGTCGTGTTCTGGAATCGACCACCACCACGAGGTAGATCTCGTCGTTCTCTACACCGTAGTGTATCTGTTTTCTCGAATTCATCACCGTTTGATCGTTTCCCTTTCGTTTTCCTTTTCCTTTTCCGTTGACGTTTTCCGGCGAACTTCACCATGGACGCGGTCTTCTCCTTCGATTTCGGTCACCACGATCCACGTCTGTGCTTCCTGACCATAGCCTTGCGGCCGTCCAGTGCCCCGCGGTGCCGCCCCTTGGTGCGCCATGCGTTCCCCGGCCCACGGCGCCGCCGCTCGTTGGTGCGCTATACATCCTGGGCCCGTAGCTCCACGTCCAGGCCAGCAGCCGCTAACCCCGCCTAGGCCTGCGCGCTAGGAGCCGGCTTGCTCGCCCCTGTCGAGTGCCCTACAGTCGGCTGGCCATTCCCGGCCTTCCCTTCCCTGCATGGCAACAGCAGTCAGCCGACCCACCATGGCTGCCACACGTACGCAAGGATGAGACTCACAGGAAGAAGAGAAGGTAGAAGATGCAACTATTTACGAGTTTGCCATCGGTCTTTAAATAATCGTAGTTTATTCATTTTAACTCCGTTTTAGTTCATTCCAGTTACGTTAGATTCATGTCGTCGAGATCTATGCAGTAGAATTATTAGTTTATATGTCACATGTTTATGAATTTATTTTATTAAAATATTAATTGTGTATATAATTAATTAATCGCTTTAGTTTTATAATTAAAGTCGATTTAGTTTTATAATTAAGTAATATATATTTCATATCTCGGCAATTCGTGTATAATATTAATATGATTAATTGTTGATATTAATATTCTTTTCAATTATAAGTTTGGTTAGTTTAAACCCGTTGTATATTCAAAACAAACAAAGATGGCCAACTCCTCCAGCAGGGGCGCCATCCACGTCGCCCAAAATAGCCTCGTCCGTCCGATCAGCTACGAACGGCGGGGGGCTCCCGGATGGCCAGATGGGCCGCGTCGCCCCAAAACCATTACCTTTCCAATAAATTGGACCCTCCCTTCTCAGCAAAAAAAAAACCAAAAAAACAATCCGCTCATCTCTCCTCCCCACCCCGTCGCTCCTCCCGGCACCCGACGCGGCGGTGCCGCCCACGGCCACCCTTCCCCTCTCTCCTTCCCTCTCCTCCAGCGTTGCGGCGTGCTGGACGGGTCAGACTTCGGCCTCGTCATCGCGCGGTGGCTGCGGCGTCGGCGCCCTCCACGCGAAACCCTTGCTGCCTCTTCACGGCCGCTGTCGGCTGCGGCGTACCTCCTCTTCCTCTCTTCCTCTCCCTCTCCCTCTCTCTCCTGGGGTGCCAGCGCTGCAGTAGGCCCCGACCGCGCTAGCTTATCTGCGTCGCGCGCGTCCATGGGCCCTAGCGGCGGGCGAGGCGAGACCGGCCGGCCATGGCGTCACGCCCCTACCCATGCCGGCGTCGAGCCTCCCCAGCTTCGTTGCCGCCGTCGGCCGGGCCTCGCTGCTGGGAGCAGCCGGTGCGCTCTCCTTTGCGCACCCTCTCTCTTCTCCCGATGCGGCTTCCTATGGTGGGCGCCCCAGGTGCTGGTCGGCCTTGGCGGTGCCGCGGTTAGCACGCAGCACACTCAGGTGTTCCCGTTTCCTCTTATTCTCTAATTTTGCTTTTGTCTCCATGATTTCTCACCATATTGCCATGAATACATTCTCTAGGGTTTGGCCTATGCCTACTGCTGTGATGTTTGCCTGCTTACAGTGTATCAAACCTGCTATCTATCCTTGGAATTTGTTTTCGCTTATATATACATCTATTTTTACCCTGATGCTCGGTGCACGTGATGGAAAGATTTTTTTTTGCTGTATGGCCTGTGATGAAAATGAACTCTTCTTTAACCTTACAGATGCGAAGCCCTCCCTGGGATTTGAGATATTTTGTTTCGTTTATGTTGAAGCTACTGTTTTTAGCCTGGTGCTCTATGCACGTGATGGAAATATTTTTTCCCCGTATGGCCTGTGATGAAAATGAACTCGGCGGCCAGCCCATCCACGTCTCCTAGAATTCTTTCATTGGACCGCTTCAGCGACATGTCACCACCTGCTTTCCTGATTGGTACACCTTGCCCATCAAGATCCTGTGAGAGACTTGCCATTTTCCATTTACTTTCGTGCCTTCATACTCCAGGATCATGGTTAAATGATGATTCATAGATTTGTTAGGCCGCTACAGTTTGCCAAGGTTTCCTTCATCATATTATCTGCGGCCTTTGCCTTGCACCCTGTTTTTCGCCTTTGTGGTTGTGCCTGTGCCCATGATCATGGTTAAATGATGGTTCATATATTTCTGAGGCCTCTAAAATTTGTAAAGGTTTCCTTCATGATATTATCTGGGGCCATTGCCTTGCACCCTGTTTTTTCGCCTTTATGGTTGTGCCTGTGCTTTATGTGCCTCCTCCAGTTCCTCCTTCATTCCATCTTCTCCTTTGTGCAGGTGAATGAGCAAGAGATGCTTCAGGCCCGTGGTGCACGCATGGAGCTGGACACACATGCCTAACCATCTAAGGGTTTGATGATCTACACATGTAACTGATTTGCAGTACTGACTTGATTTTATATAGCTTTCAGTTTCATTCAATGAAATTGGCCACATCTATTGTTGTGTTGTCGTCTCAGTGAAAGTTCTATTTTCCTGTTGGTGTGTCAAGCCTAATATTTTTGGGTGAGCTAAAAGTTCTCCGCATATGATACAAATTTTTTAGAATATATGGTTAGCATGGGCTATAACAAATTTATTTATCCATGCTTATGAAGAGTAGACTGATCTACTAATTAGTTTTCTCCTAGCAGAGATCAGCAATAATGCACTTACACATTCTGTGACGCTGTTATATAAATGCTTTGTCAAAAAAAATAGCCTGAGTTTGATCCTATTCATTTGTGCAGCTCTGTGCAATTGATTTTTTCCTGCTACATCAGGGTTACTAATTTGATATAGTTTTGGATTTATGATTAGTTTTGGGTTCATTTTCACCCAGTCGTCGCATTATCTGTTGTTATGTAAGGTTTTCTCACATGCTGTGCTAAACAGAGAATACATATCGCTAGATGACAATGGTCCTGAATAGCAAATAGTGAAGAATTATACCATCGCTTTCCTATCCTCAGGTTTTTGCTGCTATGAATACGGTGCACTCCTATGAACATGTTAGATTCGTACGGTGCGTTCTTTGAAGTTTCAGTTTACATATGTTCACAGACCACCACTTCATACATGCATGTTTTTACCGCTAAAGAGATATATAGCCATATTTGCTTAAAAAGGAATGTGTTAATTTCTAATAGTGATATGAGTGCAACAAACACATGCATCAATTTTTTCCATACTCTATTTTTGATATATTCTGGACAATTATTGCTATTTATTTAGAACTACGTCTTTGTGGTTATAAGTAGAAAAAAAAACTATATATATTCCTTACAACTACATCTTCAATAGTTCCAACTTAGTCTACTTGATTTGAACTGGAGCATTACTTTGTTCTCATGCTCGCTGCGTTCAGGCATGCATATGTTACTTCTTCCAATCATTGGGTGCTTAATGTATGTTTCCTGCACAGCCAAACTTTCAGTATGTTCGTGTCGAATTTGTCCTTACAGATTTTGGGTGCTTTTCTCATTATTTTGCTTGGCATCTCTTTGATTTTACAGGCTGCAATTTAATTTGTGAATACATAACAGAATGCTGCACTGAATGGATGCATTCACAACCTCTATAAACTAGCTAGGTGCCTCAGAGTATTGCTCTTCAAACACCATGGGCCAATGTATCCACTTTGCGTCTTCACCTTATCCTTTCTGAGGTAACTATCGATCCTCTTGCAATCCTTTGGACTGATAGCAGACTGCAACAATAGGGGGTACAGGTACTCTCTAATTTTTATCCCTGCACACTCATTTTCTTTCTATGCTTGCTCTAGGTCATGCGCTCCAGATCCAAATTTGAGACTATCATGCATGTAGATTGAGACACTACTATATAGTCTGTAGCTTTCTTCATATTAGATTCAATTTTTTTTTGGCTATCCATCAAAGCAATGACACTCCGATAAGTCATTTTAGATTAACCTAATGAACATGAACTTATTCCACCTGATTCCACTAAATTCATTGTTCTTTTTAAATGGAAAAGCTGCACACTATATATTGTCCATAACAGATCCATTCGTTTTCTTGCAATGGGAACACATGTGTGTCTTCGATTGCCAAAATATGTTGTTCTTTCCGTAAATTTGATCACCTGATTGTTCCCATTAATCCCCATCCCCATCTCCATATTTGTTTTCCATATCCATACATCTGTAAATGGAAAACAGCTCTGTAAATACAATGCTCTGTTCTATTTCTTCCTCCCTAAGATTTTTATTTGATTATGCCTCTGATCCCTTTAATTCATTTTTTCTGGGTACGTAATTATTTTTATTATACGTAGGGTTGCTGCTCTGGAAAAAAAAAACTCTTAAAGGTAGTGTTCTAGGTAGCAGTCACTATATTATTTGAGCATTTTGCTCAAGTAATTGCAGAAATTTATTATGTTAAGAATTAATATCAATATCATTACATGATTGCCTGCTAATTTATTATAGTTTCTAATACCAGTGTATGATTGCCTACTTACTTATTATATATAATTATCCCCTCCCAAAAGAGGTTGGCAAGCTGATATTTATACATTTCCTTTTCCATTTTCTTTTGCACAAATTCCTTGTTTGAACCATGGCTTAGACCGCCAGTACACACTTCTACCTCTTTGATGATTCAGTTCACCATCACAACTGAACTGGTTTGATGACAATCACATCAAATTTGCCAGTGCCTAACATTTATCATCGCATCTTGGGCTTACCAATCTTTCAGACCTCGGTTCTACCATGATGGTGTAAGGTTCACTTACTACAATGATACCTACCGCTTGTGCTTTTAGTCATGCTGATAGACATGTATATTGGTTAACCTTTGCTAAATACCTGTATTGTTAATCATGCTATATGCACTAACCCTAGCTATATATTGTCCAATTGCCGGTTCGGCCTCCTGAGGTCCTGAAGAAAGAGGAGGGGTTCGGCTAATTTTTGAGATATCATTTTGGTCAGTTCTTGTGACTCTGCTTGTGAAGTGTTTGCACATTCTGTCCACTGCAATCAGATTAGAAACCAGCTGAATGGATTCTTATGTAAATTCTCCTATCTCCTGATTTGCAAAATGAATCATATTGTTTCAGAATTTTGCTTTATTTGTTGAAGCCCAGTGTATAAACACTAACGTTGCCATGTTTCGTACGGTCCCCTACTCCATAGAAGGTACGATGCTACCTCCGAATAATGGTGCTCTATTTTTAGAGTACAATTATTTTATATGCAATGATGTCAAAGCTTGATTCCTTTATAAAGCAATGGTCTCAGATCTTAAATGCGTTTAGTTGTTGAGATAGAATAGAACGGATCAATGAAATTTAGTGATTTGACTATGTCCATGGCCAGTTGGTGCTTGGTAAAATCCATTACAAATTCCTCAATTATTTCTATGTGGATTTGTTAGAAATTAAACTCACTTAATTACTTCTACCTATTTTTTAGCCTTTTTTTGTTCAGTTAGATTTCCTGCTTATCCAGTTCATTGCTGAGCCAACAAACATGATGTCAGATCTTTATCAGATTCGAAATATAGAGTTTTCTTAATGACTGATACTGTAACGGTTACAAACCATAATTCAATTTTTTTAGTTCAGCAGCAGCAAGGATTCAATGCATGATTTAGGTTGCTCACAATTAACTTAATTTTTCGTCATGGCCAAAGTTGGATGGAAATTACAAAAGAATGATTTCGGGTTTGTGCATCATTAATAGTCCATTCAGACATAGAAGAAGCCTTCAGCTGGTATATGATGCCTGTCGTTGCTCTGTTCGAAAATAATAAGTTTGTTACCACATTAAAGCTGATGTCTTCAAATCAGTGTTTTTAAAGTTTAGTGTTGTCATCTCCCATTGTTCTCATGTATATGCAACGACATTGGTTGACAATGTCTAGGTATAAATAGTATATGAAAAAATGGTCCACTTAATAATGAGAGCCAGTACAAAATATTTTGCTAATGGGGTTCGGATTTGCTAGGTGTTCTACTTGCAGCGTATTTGTACAGCGAAACTGGTCCAAGAATATTGAGGGAGCCATTTTAAAATCAATTCCGTTTTCACAATCCTATGACTGAAAAATGATGTCTTCACATGATTTGTTGGTCGTTCTATTACTGACCACACCCCAAACCTGATGATGTATCTATTGATGTATCTATTTCTATTCATCTCTGTCTACTTTCTTGCAGGTCTGAAACAACTTCAACTAAGGTCCTGTGGAGCAACTAGATTAGAAAGTGAACTGGTGAGCTCATTTGCTTCTATAGACTGCTATAAGCGAATTTCTATTCCATTACATGATGTCCTATGGATCAACTACCCCATTAAATGATTTTTTCAGCAATTATTATGTAGGCTGCCATAAGCAAAGCTCTATTCTACAGAAAACTTCGCCTGGTTTATTTACAGGTTTGCAGCTGCCTTGCTATCCATTTCTTGTAGGAATTTTGTAGCTATTTTTTATTGCAAAAAAGACCACGAGTTTACATCTCATGCTTGGGCATAATTAATAAGCCTGAAATCTATTTGTTATACCTGATTAGCTACTATGCAAAATCAGTAGGATGGTACCCTTGCTTATAGTCTCAGTTTGTGCCTTTCAAAGTAGCTATCTTGTCTACTTGCACAATTGCTTAATTTACATATTACATGAAATTTATTGTATATCCGGAACAATTGCTTAGTATACCTGAAAAAAATGCTTCCACAACTTTCGCAAACAAATACTATTGTATGGATTTTATCTTGCTTAATAAAACTGATGGATTTTATCTTGCTTAATAAAACTGCTTCTTCAGGACAACAGTTGAGGAGACAGTAAGGGTGCTAAATGGAGGCATGGGATCGTACACTCACACATAAGTTTTTACCTCTAATTTGTGTGCCCTTTAATTAGTGCTTGAGTTGACATCCCCTTTGATGAAATTATGTTCCACCCTTCCTAAGAGCTGACACAGTGGAATGGTAGCTATTTTGATCCATGACTTTATGCTCGGCCCCCTCAAGATCCTGCCATGTACGCTTACACAAGATATCCAGGAGATGGAAATTACAAGCAACAGCCACCACAGCAGGTCCCTGCACAACAGGTAACCATGTTTCTAAAAGACCTACAACAACAGCTCAGTCGTGCAGCTGTGTTGCACTAAGATCGCTTGTTTCTCCCTTCGCAGTAAAAATAATGGAGACACAAGCAGAATTATTTGCAAAGCTGCCGCACTGTACTTTGGAGAACAACCTCAATGCGTTATTGGCATGAGAAACTCTCATTACCTTTTGAGCTGCTATATGTGTGTGACCTTTGCTACAACTATGATTCTCTAAACTGCTTTGCAGTCAATAGACTGACCCATTCAAGAAAGTTGCTGCTGTTAATAGCCTAAATGGCTTTTCGGAGTTTTTTTTGCTGCAAGCTGAATTTGCTGCTTCTTTTTAGCATCATGAACCTGTACTTTACATTAAACACTTGGATCACTGTTCCGATCTGCTGGTTCAAGTGTTTGGAAATTGTAACCTGTTGCACAGTGTCTTTGAATGACAATATCTGCTGAGGTGCATCTTCTATCTGGAAGTTGATTTGTAATTTATATAGTACAATATAATTGCAACTGACTGTATCTTATAAACCTAAAGATATTCATTTGCGCTCGCGCGTGGGGGCGCGGCCTATGTATAATTAGAACTATGAACCTTGACTGTAATGTTCATGTGAATTATCTCGCAAATTGTTTCACTTCACACAGAACCCACTCATGAAACCTCAATGGTCACCTATCTGGGCGCGCAGACTATACTGTTCGCATAAAAAAAACATAGCAACAAACTTTTACGTATTCCTTCCTCATACAGCCCCTGTAACGCTAGCCTAAAAGCTTTGTTTCCTCGCGCGCGCCTTGTATCTTGCTTCCAGTAATTTGTTAACATGGTGGTACACTCTATTTTTTCAGAGAAACAAGAGGCAGTCAGGAAGCTGATGGAGACCTCAAGTATCTATGAATCTTTTTTCTAGATCTCTGAATGTCTTCCCTCCTAATGCTACAGCTGTCATATCCTCCATTGATTATTATATGCCTTTAATACGTTGGGGCTAAAGAGAATTCAGGGTGTAGTTTTTTTAGAGCAAGGTGGTGCTGGAGGTTTTGTCGGTATCAAATTGAAAAGTCCTGAAATGAAACGTGTGTGTGCTTCTATGGAATAATTGCATTATGGTTCTACCTCTGCTTTCTATTAGGTAACTAAAGGTACCTGTACAGATAAAAAGCGGTATGCATTTCCATCAATTTTGTACCATTAAATGGTGCATTAACAGCTGTGTTCCCTAGACTAAATATAGTGGCCTGATCCTATTCATGGCTGCTGATATGCAGGTTCTTTCCCTTATCAGGATCTCGGGTTGATGATATTTGTAGCTCATTCTAAGGTATCCTGTTTCTTTGATGTTAGGTTCTCATAGTACATGCTCATTTCTTTTTATTAATCTTACATATAGCGCCATGATCCTTTTCATGGACAAGTGCTCTGCCAATTTGAGTTTTTCAATGGTTCTTCCACAAACATACCATGTCACAATTCTTTGACTGCCTCATCCAATAAGAGATTGAGAAATGTATCATGATCCGTGTTAGGATTCGATTCCTATATTTTTTTAGATTCAACGCTTTTCCTTGTGTTCTATTTTTTAGATTTAAGAGGAATATATATCAACTGAGTTTAGGATAATAGGTACATTTAACTATGCCTAGCTTTACCCACTGTTAACATGATTTCACCATGATATGATATTTTATTACAATCTAGGTTTACCGTACACACATTATTCTTCAATTTAGTTTGCAAACAAATAATAGTACTGAGTCCTATTTTTTGTGTTTCAGTATTGGCAGCCATTCATCAATAATTTAACGTACCCACTGATCACAGCTTGCTAAGAGAACTTCCTATTTACATCGGCACCATCATGCATCGCCTATCACCAGACCTTCACCAGCACCACCACACATCAGCAGCGCTACTACCACCGAAGACAACTATTTGTGTACACCGGCTTAGAGATCAGCTACCGTGTATAGCTTTTCCACAATAAAATACTTATCCCTATAATATATTTCAATAGACCTGTATAACCTCTGAACGTGCTACCGCGCGAGCGCGCGGAATCACGCGCCAATCGACTAGTATGATAAACTTGTATAGATGCTCTCACATGCATTTTACTGTTGCAAGTTTAAGTTTAACTTGTTTAATCTACCTGGCAACATTTATAAATAAAACATGATTACTCTAACTCAGTTTCTAAATTAAAATATAATTTGACTAATGCTACGTGTTAGCAGTGACGTTTAACATGTCTCATATCTCAAAAATTTATAAGTTAAATGTTAATTTGTTTAATGGTTATGCAATTGGGTTTATAATTAAAAGCAACTTAGGTGAATACATCAGTCCTTCATAAATCACTATCATTATGATTAATATCGACATTAATACTTTTGTAATTTATAGCATGCTTAGTTCAACTTCAACACATGATGCTTTCGTATGGCTTTTGTTAACTCAACTTTTCAAATTGAATACGTTCTGAGTAACCTGAGTGGGTACTACTCACATAGTTTTTCTTAGTTAACATGAATCAAGCTCGTAAATGTTTCTTTTGTAATATATATAAAACTGTTCGGTCATTGTTTCTTCTTAACGATAGTTTCGTTATCGGCGTGTTCTACGCAGTGGCGTTAGTGGTTCTCATGTTACTCAAATATGTTTTGGCAGTTAAAAAGTTAATTGTATTAATACTATTACTTGCATCATTTTTGGAATATAAAGTCAATATAGGTTTTATACTATGCTCTTTCTTAAGCAATGAATCAAGTTGATTAATGAAAATATTCACATGTGTTTCTACAGCTAAAATAAGTTAAATTGATAGGTTTTATTTTCCGTTGCACCAAAAATCCTTCGATAGTCGCTTTTTCGTTGAATCGCATATAGCGTGTCTTTTGTGTTTGTGTGTTCGTAGCGATACGCTGTTTTGCTTATTTTATTGGTTGGTGTACTGTTCTCATATATTCTTGTTTGTATGCCATGTATGGATGTTTGTGTGGTGATATATGGTTCAGTCAATCGGTGAGGTTTATGTGGTGATTAAGAAACAGTTCTCTAAAGACTAGAAGTTGAGAATTGGAAGCAAAAGATTGAAAGTGGAATACTAAAGGCTTTTGAGCATATTGCTTTGGGGGAAAAGCAAGTTAAGGAAAGTATAGCATGGGACCATCCTTGTTACCTATTCACATTTAAACACTTAATTCATATTGTATGTGTCTACCTTGTTGCCAAATAGGATATCCTAGATATTTGATAACTTGTACCTTGATACCTTTGGGATATTGCATGGGATAGTTTTTGCTAGTGCTTAATCAAAATCATGATCCTGTAACTTGACTAATGGTATATGCAATAAACATTAAAACATGACTTTTTAGTAACATGGAAATAGGGGGCTGGAGTGTTTATATGCTTCAGATTCCTCTCCCTAAGGACTTATCTGTAAGCGATCATCCGGGACTTACAGTACAAATGTGAGGGCCATATGGCTCTGGCTTTAGCTCAGTATGAGGATCTTTTCTAGCTTGTTAGTGGTTACCTTTGAGGCATAGGGTATGTTTCCTTTGCTGCTAGGAAGTGTGTACCGTGCTGCGATGCCCACGCATGCCACTCCCAGAGAAGGGCCACATATGCCTAGCGACCCTAACTTGTTAGACAAAACCTTTGAAAGGCTTCATAGTGAACCCTGCCGACCTTCCTTGGAAGTGGGTCAAGTGAATAGCTACCTCGGGCAAAAGGGTAAATCACAACTCACTGTAAACGTGTACAAACTCTGCAGAGTATAAAACTGTTATAACAGCCGTGCTCATGGACACGAGCGGCCTTGGACCCTTATAGAATAGAGATGATCACTAATGGATAATGATGATGCTAATAATTGATTGTTTATGCTATACATTAATCATGTTTACCTGATCATGTGTTTATGGGAATGATAAATTCTTTGCCACCCAACTGCTTTAAAAGATGATCTATTAAAGCTAATCGCAGTTAAACCAGTGTTAGCTCTTTTGAGCCTCATGAACCCCATGATATAATTGTTAAGTACGATATGTACTTACGCTTGCTTTATTTTTCTATACATTGGATAAAAATCCCGGATGGGTACCAGATTGCTGGTTTGGAGGAGTTAGGCTTGTGGTCAACCAGTCAGTCGTCCTTGTGGTTTTGGAGTCTTCGTCTGAAGATCGGAGTCAACTTTCCACTATCTTTACTCTGAGGTTATTTTCCTTTTACTAATACGTTATGTAATAAGTATTGTCTATTGATATTATCCTGATTTGTGGCTATATGTGAGATTTGACTTCCTGGGCTCACATATAATGTGTATCTGGTTTTGTCTTTAAAACCAGGTGCTACAGCCTTCAACGTCGGGGACCTGGTTCTCTGCCTCGTGCAGAGCAACAAGGACCATCACAAGCTCTCCCCACCCTAGGAGGGGCCATACATCATCGTGGAAATACTCTGGCCAGGCGCCTACAAGTTGAAAACCATCGACAGTGAGGTCTTCACCAACGCCTGGAACATTGAGCAGCTATGTCGTTTTACCCTTAAATAAATGCATACTTTTTCTTATCAGTTTTTGTCTTAAAAAATCCCCGATCTTTAGTGACATCCGACCCTTGCAAAGTGTGAGGGGTCAGACCTCACTCGGGGGTTGATATAAGTACATTTATCTTACAAACACTCTCGGTGTTATCTTGCAAATATTCTCTGTGTTTTTCCTCTTTTCTCATGGTAAGTCCTAAAGGCTAGAATTTCAGGAACAAAATCTGAGTACAACTGGTAGGACTGCGGGAAACCCATGCCCTAGCGGCTACGGCCTCCTTGCTCACCAGCGTGATCAGAATTGATTCACCCGTACTCTAAGGTTTTGTGACCTCAACTATGGGAAGGGTCAGAAGGCACTAAAACCTCTTTTACAAAAAAGAGGGAGAAGAACTGAAAAGCTATTTGCCATAACGAAATTTAAGAACTTGTTCATTTTTTGCACAAATTCATCGCTTACAAAGTGATTTCATCACAAAAAGGACTGATGTATTCATAAATACAAAAGACTGTTCACGTCGGGGCTTCCTATCGATACGGGACCCACGGGATACCCTATAGGGAAGGGAGAAGATCTAGTCTAACTAGGATTCTTTTCATGTAATCTTAGTAGTAGTATTATTCTGTAATCCTACTAGGAACTCTCATTGTAAACTGACTAGGACTCTAGCCTCTTGACTATATAAAGGAGGGCGGAGTTCCTGGAGAAGGGATTTTAGACAACACAACACTTTACAATCAATCCAATGCAAAGGCTAACACCGACTGGACATAGGGCTATTACTCGATCACGGTTGAGGGCCTAAACCTGGATAAATCGACTATCTCTTGCATTTATCATCGAGTTCTGGATACACTGAAGCCCAAACAAACTGCCCTGGGTACCCCCGTGGTAGGCTATCGGTGGTGAAACATCGACAGCTGGCGCGCCAAGTAGGGGCTTTTGGCGAATTTGCATCCGAGAGCCCGACGGATCTCGACAACATGATCTTCATGATGGGATCAACCTTCATCTTTGGTTCATGGATCTACGAGGTAGGAACGATGGCAAGCTCCAAAGCCGCCTCCTCAATGATTTGGATCACCCTGAAGACCTTTCTATTTCGGCGACTATGACAGATCAACTCATCGGAAGATTCGCGTAGCTCGTGATGTCCGATCCAACTCAGATTTCACGGCTTTGCGCATTCGACTCAAACTCAGGCTCTACATCCGAGATGGAGTCTTACCCAAGTTCTTTCGAGAAACCAAGTTCTTTTCTGATAGGATTCTAGAACGCAACTTTAGCCTATCAAGAATACAACTCAGAGTACAGTCAGAGTCCTTTCAAGAAATCGGGTCATTTTCCGTTCAGACTCCACAACATGTCAAAATCTTATCAGGCATGGCCCGAAGGATCCCTCGATCCAGTGCTTAGAATGCCACTGAAATGAGCTTAAGAAGGTCTCATACTAACTATAACATCTCAAGACTACATCATCCACTGGCCAGGTTCTATTCCTGAGGATAGCGATACCCAACTAGTCGACACGATGACAACAACAATTCTACCCTACCAAGAAGGAGACTCGATCTGCGACCTTGAAGCCTCTACTAAAGTTATCAACGACTATGATAGTGTGGAAACCAACGCTAATAACAGAACAATTCATGCAAGAAGTATTCATGGTTCACCGTCCTCGATCACCATTGGTCCCCCCAGAAGCACCCGACATCAAGTCATCGGATGAATCTGAGTCCAACATATCACCCTTCATCCAGGGGCACGATGGTGAGACCGAAAATCAGAAGCAAGCCAGAGAAAGGAGAAACAAATTGAAACAAGGACGCCAACGCCATGCTAGGCAGCGCAAAGAAGCTTGGGTCAAATATGAGTCAGATCTGGCCGAGTACAATAGAAGAAAATTAGAACAAGAAGTCAAAGAAAGACGTGCGGTGAATACACCCTACAATAGGATCCGAGAAGCACTAGAAGAAATCGGAGCAACATCTCTTCCTAGTGAAAAATAGGAACAGCTCCGAGACCTTCTCCGGTCAATAGCACTAAGGGTACACAACAGAGAGACCCACTTAAGACTACCTGCCAGGTCAATGTCTCATAGACAGGAAGATCAAAATCAAAGGAAGTCCGCTTTCGAGAGACTCGGACCAAGTGGAAGTCACAACAGAGAAAGTAGAAGGGACCATAGTCAAAACTACCGAGTTGAACAACCAAGAAAGACCAGAAGCAAAGTACCTATTCAGACAACCCCGCAGAACTACTCTCATCAAGACAACAGTTGGCTAGAAGAAGGTGCTGAATCAGAATACACAAAAGCGGAATGCACGATAGATTCCCCTGTTTTGCAAACAGACTTGCTTCAATACGACTACCTCACAAGTTCAAGCCGTCCAACCACTCTAAATATGATGGCAAGACCAAACCAAGGTAGTGGCTCAGGATTTACTCGCAGTCGATTGAACTAGCTAGAGGAGACGACGATATCAAGACCTTGTTCTTTCCCATGGCCCTAGAAACCATGCCCCTCCAATGGTTCGACAAATTAAATCCAAGGTCAATCAGAAATTGGGAGGACTTGCAAAGAGTTTTTTATGAAAATTTCATGGGTATCATTACGCACCCCATCACCCATGTAGAATTAAAAGGACTCAAGCAGAAAGGAGGCGAAAGTCTCAGAAATTACTATCGATGATTTGGTGAACTATGTGCTCAAGTACATGACATCACCGAACGAGAAGTTATCGAAGCTTTCTCTCACGGAATCATGGCTAGGTGGCAATTTCTAGACTTCTGCAAAGAAAACTTGAGAAACAATGAAGAATTCAGACGCACAATAGAAAAGATGATTACTGCAGAGGAGAAGACTCGAGAAAGGTTCCTGGATAGAAACAACTAAGACAACCCGGACAAGCGAAATCATTGAAATATCTGACATCAGGAAAGAAAACATGGACTAGACAACACCGTAGCGGTGGCTGATAAATCAAGGAAGTTTTCCAAACCCAGAAGGTATGACAAGATTGAAAACATGCATTGCATCTGGCACCCTAAAGGAAATCACACCATCGGAAATTGCTACACCTTCAACGACCGATACACAAGAAAAGATAATAAGGTAAACACTAAAGAAGACAATCAGAAAAAAGATGAAGACAACCACGAAGACAAGGGATTCTAAAAATCCAGGGGGACAGTAGCAGTGATCTTCGCTGGGCCCTAGATTCTAGAAGCAAACATCAAGAAAAGCTAGCTCTACGAACCATCATGGCAGCAGAACCGGCTACTCCAAGATATCTCAATTGGTCATAGTATTCAATCCAATTTTCAAGAGAAGACCAATGGACTAGCGTAGGAAATGCAGGCCATTACCCACTGGTTCTAGATCCAACTATCACCGGTATGACTGTCACAAAAGTACTAATCGATGGGGGAGCCAGGACTCAACATCATTTTTTTAGAAACACTAAGGAAGATAGGACTACAACTTGCCAGGGATGATTACACCAACGAGCACCCCTTTTATGGGATAGTACCCGGCAAGGCAGCCATGCCACTTGGACAAATCACTCTGCCAGTTACTTTTGGAACTCCCTCAAACTACCGAACATAGTTCATCAAGTTTGAAGTTGCAAACTTTGATTCATCATATCACGCAATCCTCGGGTGCCCAGCACTAGCAAAATTCATGGCGATACCGCATTATCCGTACCTATTGCTTAAGATGCCAGGGCCTAACGGTGTCCTTTCCCTTCGAAGTGATTTGAAGCGTGCTTTTGACTGCAACATTCTGGCAATTCAAATTGCAGCCAAAGCACAAACCGCCAATGGTAGAAAAGAAATAGCCACTATTGCTGTAGAAATGAGCCCAGAAGAACTTGGGATACCGACAAAAAAGCCCAGCATCCTCGCACCACCAAAAGAAGCCGAACGTCAAGCAAATCGACCTGGGCACCGGTGATCCCTCCAAGACGGCAACCATCAGCGCCCACCTCTTGGTAAAATAGGAACTCGTGCTCACCAACTTTCTTTAGGACAACAAAGATATCTTCGCTTGGAAGCCAGGCCGACATGCCAGGTGTCCCTAAGAGAGTTGGCTGAGCACAGAATTGATATCAATGAAGGCTCCAAGCCTATGAAGCAACGGCTATGACAATTCTCACCTAGACAAGAAGGTAGCAATTAAAAAAGAAATCACAAAGCTAATGGCAGCCGGATTCATCAGAGAAATCCTTTATCCAGACTGGCTAGCAAACCCAGTTCTAGTACAAAAAAAGAATACGGACGAGTGGCGCATGTGCGTCGAATACACATATCTCAACAAACACTGCCCGAAAGATCCATTCGGGCTACCACGCATTGATCAGATAGTAGATTCAACAGCAGGATCGGCCCTATTATCCTTTTTTGATTGCTATTTAGGATATCACCAGATCACATTAAAGGAACAAGTCCAGAGCAAAACATCTTTCATCACTCCGTTCGGTGCCTACTACTACAAGACCATGTCGTTTGGACTCAAGAATGCTGGTGCCACATCCCAAAGAGCTATCCAAACATGCCTTGGTGATCAGATCGGCGATAACGTAGAGGCATACTGTGGATGACATAGTAGTAAAAACAAAGAACCCGGACACACTAATTGAAGACTTAAAGCAAACCTTCAAAAACCTATAAAGGTGGAGGTGGAAATTGAACCCAAACAAGTGTGTATTTGGAGTTCCTTTAGGACAACTACTCGGATTCTTAGTCAGTCATCGTGGAATCGAAGCCAGCGCCAAGCAAATTCAAGCCATAACAGAGATGGGCCCTCCTTGAAGTGTCAAAGATATGCAGAAACTAACAGGCTGACATGGTGGCCCTCAATCATTTATATCAAGACTCGGCAAAAAGGGTTACCTTTCTTTAAACTACTAAAGAAGACAGACAAGTTCGAGTGGATAGAAGGAAGCCAATGAAGCTTTCAAAAGACTTAAGGCATACCTCACCTCCTCGCTCGTTCTCACACCCCCAAAGAAATATGAAGACATGATGTTGTACATTGCGGCGACTTCTACTGTGATCAGTACAGCGATTGTCGTAGAAAGAGAAGAAGAAGGGCGCGTATATAAAGTACAACACCTAGTATACTACATCAGCGAAGTACTGTCAGAATAAAAAAACCGGTACCCGCATGTGCAAAAACTACTCTACACCCTCCTGATCACTTCACGCAAGCTTCGCCACTATTTTGAAAGCCACAAGATTACCGTGGTGAAAGATTTTCCACTGGGAGATATCCTACACAATAGAGACACAACAGGGCATATATCTAAGTGGGCAGTTGAACTTGGTGCTCACAATATTGATTTCACCCCATGGAAGGCAATTAAATCTCAAGCCCTTGTCGATTTCATTGCCGAGTGGACAGAAATTCAACAACCTAGGTCAAATACCATCCTTGACCATTAGAAGATGTACTTTGATGGATCACTCAAGCTAGGCAGAGCCGGTGTAGGCGTTCTCTTCATCTCTCTAGATGGAAAACAACTCAAGTACGTCCTTCAGATATTATGGCAAGCTACAAACAATGAAGCAGAATACGAAGCCCTCATCCACGGGCTATGAGTGGCGATTACCCTCAGAATCAAGCGATTACTCATATACGGCAATTCGGCAGTAGTCATCAACCAAGTCAACAAAGATTGGGACTGCACCAAAGAAAACATGGGCACTTACTATACTAAAATACGAACTCTCGAAAAACATTTTCAAGGATTGGAGATTCTACATGTCCCGCGTGATTCTAATATTGTGGCAGACTGTCCTCGCCAAGCTCGGATCGGATAGGGTGAAGGTCCCACCCGGTGTATTATAGAGGAGTTATCAGCTCCCTCTATCAAACAACCCGATGAGATAACCCCTGAACTCCTAGCTAAAAGCACCCAGATTTTGGTCATCACCACCTCATGGACCTAGGTTTTTATCGATTACATCAAAGAAAATAAGTTGCCAGTAGATAAAGCGGAGGCTACCTGAGTTGTTCGCAGAAGCAAGAACTACGACCTAGTAGGGGACAAACTGTACAGAAGAGCCACATCTTTAGGGGTACTCCTAAAATCTATCTCGTTTGAAAAAGGCAAAGAGATCTTAGAAGAAATACACTCAGGTTGCTGTGGAAATCATGCCGCTTCAAGAACACTAGTCGGCAAAGCATTCCGCACCAGATTCTACTAGCCAACCGCTTTGAAAGACGTAGAAGAACTCAGTCACAAAATGCAAAGGTTGTCAAATGTTCACAAGACAAGCTCATGTACCAGCCTCACAATCTCATCTGCATCCCTCCCGCTTGGCCTTTCTCCTGCTAGGGGTTGGATCAAGTAGGACCTCTCAAGAAAGCAAAAGGCAGTTTCGAGTACATCTTTGTAGCAATTGATAAGTTCACCAAGTGGATTGAATACAAACCACTCGCAAAATACAAGCGCAGCCAAAGCAGTCGAGTTCATCCAAGACATTATGCATCGCTTTGGCATGCCAAATCGAATCATCATAGATTTGGGTTCTCCCTTCATAGCTATAGAATTCCAAAGTTGGGCACAGGATTGTGGCTTCAGCATAGATTACTGCATCAGTCGCACATACAGAAGCCAACGGACAGGTAGAAAGGGCTAATGGACTCATACTAGCTGGATTGAAACCAAGATTGCTATAAAGAACTAGTGGACCTTGGATCCAAATGGATTGAAGAATTACCCAAAGTAGTATGGGGGCTATGAACTCAAATAAGCAGAGCCACCGGATACTCACCTTTCTTCCTAGTTTATGGATCAGAAGCCGTACTGCCTGCCGACTTGATCTGGACATCGCCAAGGATAGAACAATATAACAAAGGAGAAGCGGAACACAATTGAAGATTAGAACTCGATAGTACAGAAGAAGTCAGAGTAAACACTACCCTTTAATCAGCCAGATACCTCCAAGGTTTAAGATGCCACTACGATAAGAATACCTAGCCTCGATCACTCCAAATCAGAGACCTAGTACTAAGAAGAATACAAAAAACTGACGGACACCATAAACTACTCAGTCCATGGGAAGGTCCTTTTATTGTCACAAAAGTCACCGGACCAGGCACGTATAAGTTGATAACTGAAGATGGAAAAGAAGTCAACAATACATGGCACATCAGCCAACTAAGAAGATTCTACGTATGAAAACAACTCAAGGAAGAATATATACAAGCCACAAGAGATCAACGTTCATGATCAATAAAGATGGTTTTCCTCGACGACATACATCTTATTATGGCTTCCCCTAAGTTGTTTTCACTAAGCATGTAAACATTCATGATCAATAAATATGTTGTTCCTCGAACAACATATGTCTTATTATGACTTTTCCTGAGTTGTTTTCACTAAACACACCGGCTGAGAGCAAAAGAGCTGAAAAGATGCTTGAGCCCGTCGATGAGGGTAGCTAACAAGCTAACACCCGATCCAAAAAGCAAAATGGCTAAATTATGCCTGAGCTTACCGGCTGAGAGCAAAAGAGCTAAAAAGATGCTTGAGCTCGCCGATGAGGGTAGCTAACAAGCTAACACCCGATCCAAAAAGCAAAATGGCTGAAATTATGCCTGAGCTTACCGACTGAGAGCAAAAGAGCTGAAAAGATGCTTGAACCTGCCTGATGAGGGTAGCTAATAAGCTAACACCCGATCCAAAAAGCAAAATGCCTAAAATTATGCCTGAGCTTACTGGCTGAGAGCAAAAGAGCTGAAAAGATGCTTGAGCCCGCCGATGAGGGTAGCTAATAAGCTAACACCCGATCCAAAAAGCAAAATGGCTAAAATTATGCCTGAGCATACCGGCTAAGAGCAAAAGAGCTAAAAAGATGCTTGATCCTGCCGATGAGGGTAGCCAATAAGCTAACACTCGATGCAAAAAGCAAAATGGCTGAAATTACGCCTAAGCATACCGGCTGAGAGCAAAAGAGCTGAAAAAGATGCTTGAGCCCAGTCGATGAGGGATAGCTAATAAGCTAACACCCGAACCAAAAAGCAAAATGATTGAAACTATGCCTGAGCATACCAGCCGAGAGCAAAAAAGCTGAAAAGATGCTTGAGCCCGCCGATGAGGGTAGCTAATAAGCTAACACCCAAACCTGATCCTAAGATGCTTTTACAACCAGGGAAAGAGCCAGATGCTGGCCACATCTCAAGTTAAGCAAAAAGCTAAAAAGAAGAAGCTGAAGATGCTTGAGATCGCTGGTCCTAAGTCTTTTCAGTACTAACAAGAACAAAAAGGTTGTAAAGACAAAGATGTACTTGCCTCGAGTTATTTACACGGCAGCCAAACAAGCACTCGATAAATCAAGAAAGTTTGTCAAGACAACGATCTACAAATACTGAGTTGTTTACACTGGCGCAGACGAAAGCCAGAAAAGCACTCGACAAATCAAGAAAGTTTGTCAAGACAACGATCTACAAATACTGAAGTTGTTTACACGGCGCAGACGAAAGCATGACAAGCACTTATCAAAATCAAAGACATCCAGGCAAACAAGACATCAACAAAAAATAAAAGATCTTCATTCCAAAAGAAGTATAATATCCTATTACAGAGACTGGAATACAAAGGTCAATTACATCAAGCATCGTCACCAGGAGAAGCAATATCAATATTAAGATTACCTACGATCCTCCTAGCTAAATCTTTGACCTTAGGCTCCACCTTTTCAATGGCATCCAGATATTCTTGACTCTCGACTTCCTCTGCAATCTTGGACAAAGGCATCTCCGGAGCAAGAACCCTAGACCTGGGCAAGAACATTTCTAGTACATAGTTGGGCACACCTCTTCACGAACTCCTAGAAATGGGTCGGAACTTGGGGAATAAACTGAAGCCCAAGATTGACCATCATCCGATGGAGTCCAGGAGAAGATCAGCTACTACCTGAAATGCTTTCCACAAAGCATTCTAGTTCTCAGTAGCCGTCGCCAACTTACCAATTGTCGATGTTTGACCACCGATAGCCTACCACGAGGGTCCCCAAGGCTAGTATGTTCGGGCTTCAGCGTATGTAGAACTCGATGGTAAATGCAAGAGACAGTCAATTTATCCTAGTTTGGACCCTCGACCATGATCAAGTAATAGCCCTACTGTCCAGTCGGCGTTAGCCTTTGTGTTGGATTGATTGTAAAGTGTGGTGTCGTTCAATTGTTATCGTCTCCCGATCCAAGGAGCCCTGCCCTCCTTTATATAGTTAGGAGGCTAGAGTTCCTAGTCGGTTTACAATGTAGAGTCCTAGTAGGATTATAGGGTAGTATTACTACTAGGATTACATGGGAAGAATCCTAGTTAGACTAGATCTTCTCTCTTCCTTGCGGGGTATCCTATGGGTCCCTGCATCGACAAGCCCCCGAGCACTTCATGGTTGAAATCTAGAAGCCTCAGTCTTAGTTCCTCTTGTCGAGTAGGAACAAGGGTCGTCCGAGTGCTTTCTTGAGTGAAACCATGTAGCGCTTCTTTGGATCTTCGAGTATTGTGTGCTTTTTGAAAAAAGTTCATCCATCTGGGTGTAGCCCCTGAGCCTCTTGCTATTTGGAACAAGGAGCTATAGGATCTTGTCTTGAAACTACTCTATTTCTTCAGTTGAAGGTCAAAAAGAACTCAGGATATGGCTCGGTCCGGGTTCTTTTTGTCACTTGAGTGTAGCCCCCAGGCCTCTTGCTATTTGGAACAAAAAGTTGGAGGGTCTTAAACCGATGTCTTGAAGAATTTGAGTGATGTGCGCTTTTTGGAAGAAAAAGTGCACTCACTGAGTGTAGCCCCTGAGCCTCTTGCTATTTGGAACAAGGAGCTGGAGGGTCTTGATTATTGAAAACCTTTTATGTTGCAGCCCCCGAGCACATTTCTTGGTTCTTTTATTCAAAAAGAACTCGGATACAGGGTCTTGGCATATTCTCTGGTAGTTTGCTTTTTGTCAAGTGTAGTTGCATGATGGTAGTTGAGTATAAATGCTATTTGTTCATAGGATGCACTAGTGTTGGTATATTCTTCCTAATATGCTCACTTTTGGGTACTATTCCTTCACTTCTGAGTCCTCCATTATTGAGTTCTGTATTTTCACTGTGTCCTTTGTTAGGCTTGTTTCGTTGGTGCTCCTGGTCCATGTGCACCGCTCCTTCAGGTCTATATATACCCTCCTAGAGTGCTGTTTTGATTCATTGAGCATTTTGTTGCTTGTTCTGAAGTCTCTGTAGTCATGAATATGGTAGTTTGTGAAGTAGAGCACCCATCGAGCATATTTTGCAGTTCTTGTGTGTCTTGCCATAGCTGGAGGGAGTCTTGTGATAGGGATTAGAGGCAGGCTAATCCCATAGCAGCAATGTACCAGGATGTACATGGCAGTAGTTGGAGGAAGTCTTGTGATGTGGGCTTCATTCCTTCATCTAGTAGTTCTGGGTTGATCCTCGCCGCCTGCCCTAAGACTGTCCGGTGTAGATCAACACCATATCTAGCATCACATCAGACTTGGGTAGACAGATGCTTGCCAACCTTCTCTACTCCATGTTGTCCCATCGTGCTGCTGATCTCCGCCTTGGATGCACTGCGTCCGTCCTTTGAAGAAAATAGTGTAGCCGAGTGCGGTTTGTTCTACCGAGTAGCAATTTGGAACACTGTAGTCGTTCTAGAGCCTAGCTATGTCCGGGTTCCTCTTTGCTACCTTGCTTGTCATAGTACCGAGTTCGTTGGGTCTTATAAGATGTGTAATCTTATATTTTTTGAAAGCATTCATAATGGAAAAAATCTTGTCTTCTGAGTTGTCATTCTTTATTCTGCTGATTTCCCGATTATTTGTGAGAATCCCGAGTTCTTTCTATAAGATCTAGGTTGTTGTGTTCCTTGTTGGTAACCCTTCATTGCTTCATGGTTGATGAGTTCTTTTCGTGGCAATATGATAACTCCACCGTGGTGCTGGATGGATAAGTCTGAAATCTACCCGTTGAACTGTACCATTGTGTGGATTTGTGCCATCCAGTCATTTTAGCTGTGTTAGTAAATGGATCATTGCATCCTCATGCCATGTTAAAACAGGCCTGGTGGGCTTACGTTTTACTGCTGTAAAATCTATTTAAAGGCCTTTCATCTTCTTCTTCACTGCTCCTGCTTTTGCCTTGAAACCATAGTTTTCATAAATCCACCTGCCGCCATTATTGCCATCATCTGAGCGCCGCCGTCTGAGCCTCATCTTTCCCTAGTGCCTTTTTGTTTTCGCTAGTACATGGGTAGGAAGAAAGCCATGAGCAAGTCCTAGGCAACCTTTGTGGATGAGGAGTCATCACTTTCCAGTGATCGAGAACCAAGAGTTCATGGCCATGAGGGCTACCCAGAAGGTTTGGCTGGCTTCCGACAACTGACTAAAGACCAGCTTTGTGAGCTTGTTAGCGATGGTCTGATCCTAGAGCAAGGACATTACTAAATGGAGGGCTCTAGGCAAGCATCGGGTCCTTGCTCCAGGTCCTGGTGAGATTATTCTTTTCGTCTCCTTTATCCGTGCTGGACTTTGCCTCCCTGGCTTCTGCTTTTCTTCATCGATTTCTCAGCTATTTTGGGATTAGCCTAAATCATCTTGCTCCCAATGTTATCCTCCATCTTTCTATCTTTGTTCATCTTTGTGAAACCTTCCTTGGAATTCCTCCTTCTCTTTCCCTCTTTCGTTACTTTTTCCACCTGAAGCCCCAACCCCACCGCTATGACACCAATGTTCTTGGTGGCTGTGGAATTCAGTTTCGCCAGGGTCTTAAGAGCAAGTTCTTTGACTATGACCTAGTTGATTCTGTAAGGGATTGGTGTGCTAACTGGTTTTATGCTGCCAACTTGATTCCTCCTCTTTTCGTTCACTCTAGGTCTGGTCCCTTGGTTAATGACCGATGGGAAAAGAACCCAGTGATGACTGCTGAGCTCTAGATGATCAAGCCTTTTCTTGAGAGGATTTGCACTCTGAAACAGCAAGGCTTGACCAGCTTTGGTATTATTTCAAGTTTTCTTCACCGCCGAGTTCAACCTTTGAAGGAGCGCGAACATTACGGTTTTGAGTACTCTGGGGCAGAGGACCCTTCTCGTATGGTCCCTGCCCTTGAGTTGATCGACGAGGAGGTGCTCGAGTGTCTCCTAGAAGATGCTGAAAGGAGTAAGCATCGTTCCGCTTGCTGTCCTTAAGTACAGCGCTAAGAACCCACCCCCTGCTATGAGTTGTTCTTTTCTTTATGCGGGTACTTTTGATTCTCTTTCGCTGTATCCACTTTTGCTTGATCTTCCTTGTCTTGTTGTTTTACTCTTTTATAGGAATTGGGGCGTAATTTCATTGATCCAATTCCCCTTGATGATCTCCCTGCAAATGTGGAGGCTGGGGGTAGTCTTGCTAGGGGCATCCTTGACTAGTAAGTTTCAAACTACCATGATGCTTCCTGGTGTTTCTTCCACATTTTCTGACATATATGAAGAGTATGTTCCTCGTCTAGTTCCTCGAGCTCCTTGTACTTTCGGAAAGAGGGGGTGAGCGGATAGTTCTTCTTCTGCTCCATCTGCTGCCAAGAAGTCTCGCTAGTCGAGTACTCGCCCAGGTACTCCAGTTGTAGCTAGCATGCTCTTAGGTGAGCATATTAATACGCTCTGTCCTTTTGTTGTTTGTTTTTATCTTTGACCAAGTACTTTTGTCCTTTTTCAGCTGGCGCTTTGGTGGCCTTGGTCAAGAGTGAAGAAGAAGAGGATGATGATGTCGCCCTCATTACTTGTCGGTGAGTTCTTTTCTTGTTTCCCTGTTGTTGAACCCTTCTTTTTGTTCTGACTTTGGTCTTGTCCTCTTGTAGTAAGCGGTCATCGGATTCGAGTTCTTCTGGGGCTCCAGTACCGGCTGCACCGCTCCTATCGCAGGGTGGCGATGATGTTTTTGCCGCTGTGGTTCCCCCTGCAAGGTCTTCTTTTGGTTTCATGAAGAAGAAGATAGCTGAGTGAGTGCATTCTGGTTTATTTCTTTGCTTCTGTTCCCCTTTTTTCTTATTCTTTTTGATGAGTTTCCTTGTCAACTTTCTGGTCTTCGTCTTCCCCGAACCTCCAGTCAACCTCTTGTCAACCTCTAGTGCGCCCTTGCGTACCGAGTCTTAGGACTCAGAACACACGGTCGCCGAGGTGCCTGTGAGGGGGACGAAGTCTGTAGCTGCTGATTTGCTGGCTCCTAAGGTGACCATGGCCATTGTGGCGGGTTCATCTAAGGGATTAGCCATGGCTTCCTAGGAGATTGCCCTGGTCATGCCTTCTTCACCTTGGTCGGCTTCTCCTTCTCCTCTTCTTGCCTCCGGTGGTCCGCCTTTAGCTGATGACATGGTGCAACATTTTGATGCCACTCATCGATTGTCGGAGCTAACCACCGCCTGGGGAAGCTTGTGACCCTTGCGACTTCTTTTGAGGAAAGGCTCTAGGTAAGTTTTTCTGCACTTCTTTCTTTGGATGTTCATTTTTCTTCTGTCCTTATGTTTTGTTTTTCTTTGTCTCTTTTTGCTCAGTATTTTTCTCATTATCATACCGGCTTCTTTTTCTCGTCTAAAAATGAGAAAAAGTTATCTTCTGAGGTGAGTACCCTGAAGGTAGAGCTTGACCTCTATCGGGCCAAGTTGGAGACTGAGCGTCAGACGTATCAGAAGGAGGAGAAGGCTCTCCATGCCCAGGTAGTTGAGGTAGAAAAGCAGAGGGATGATGCTGCCCATGAGGCCTTAAAAACATGGAGGCCATGAAGAAAGAGTGCCATGGTATTGCGAGTTCTTTTTCGTTTCCTTTTGTATTCAGGTTTGCCTTTCTGCTGACTTGTCTTTTGTTGCTTGGTCTAGCTCTTTGAGTTGAAAAGCAGAAGCTCTCGGAGGGTATCGAGGACATGAAGGCACTCGTTTGCACTAACCATAATAAGGCTGAGGAGGTAATTACTCGAGCTAAAGAAGAACTCACGCTTGCTAAGTTGATTAGGCATGGAGCTAATAGAGATCTTGTGCAAACCCAAAACACCGTTGAGGACTTGATTGGCAAGTTGGCAACAACTACTGAGAATTGGAAAGCTTTGTGGAAGTCTTTTTGGTCAGTAGCCGACCTTCTTCGGACTCTAGCAGATGACGGTCATTCTTGGACCCAGTTCATTCCCCAAGTGCCGACCCGTTTCCAGGAGTTCATGAAGAGGTGTGCCCATCTTTGCACCAGGAACGTTCTTGCTCAGGTCCGGGTTCTTTCTCCGGAGTTTCCTTTGTCTAAGGTTGCCGATGAAGCCGAGAGCCAAGAGTACCTAGATGCTGTTGAGAAGTTGGAGCCCGAGGTCGATGATCTAGCCAAGAAGATTGTATATTAATCTTAACATTGATGTTTCTTCTCCTGATGACAATGCCTGATGTAATCGACCTTTGTATTCCAGCTTCTTGTAACAAAACACTATACTTGAGAACTGAATGGAGATTGTTGATGTCTTCTTTGTCTGTATTTCTTTGTCTCGTAAACAACTCGGCTTTGGTAAATTATTGTCTTGATAAACTTTCTTGATCTATCGAGTGCTTTTCTGGCTTTCATTTGTGCCTCGTAAACAACTCAGTATATGTAGATTGATGTCTTGATAGACTTCCTTGATTTGTCGAGTGCTTGTCTAGGCTTTCGTCTGTGACTTGCAAACAACTTGGTATAGATCGTTGTCTTGACAAGCTTTGTGTTCTTGTTAGTACTGAAAAGACTTAGGACATCTCTACCTCCTTGTTTTCGGCTTAACTCAGAGTGTGGTCAGCATCTGGTCCTATCTCTGGTTGCAAAAAATATCCTAGGACCGGCAAGCCCCCAAATGCTTCATGGTTGAGTTTTGGAAGCCTCATCTTGTTCCTTCAAGTCTTGTCGAGTAGGAACAAGCGTCGTCCGAGTGCTTTCTTGAGTGAAACTGTGTAGTGCTTCTTAGGACCTTCTGAGTGTAGCCCTCGAGCCTCTTGCTATTTGGAACAAGGAGCTGGAGGGTCTTGTCTTGAAATTGCTCTGATTTATGTTCAGGCTAAGTTTCAGTCGTTTTGCTTTTTGGTTCGGGTGTTAGCTTATTAGCTTCCCTCATCGGCGGGCTCAAGCATCTTTTCAGCTCTTTTGCTCTCGGCCGGTATGCTCAGGCGTCTTTTTAGCCATTTTGCTTTTTGGTTCAGGTGTTAGCTTATTAGCTACCCTCATTGGTGGGCTCAAGCATGTTTTTAACTCTTTTGCTCTCGGCCGGTATGCTCAGGCATCTTTTTAGCTATTTTGCTTTTTGGTTTAGGTGTTAGCTTATTAGCTACCCTCATCAGCGGGTTCAAGCATGTTTTTAGCTCTTTTGCTCTCGGCCGGTATGCTCAGGCATCTTTTCAGCCATTTTGCTTTTTGGTTCGGGTGTTAGCTTATTAGCTACCCTTATCGGCGGGCTCAAGCATGTTTTTCAGCTCTTTTGCTCTCGACTGGTATGCTCATGCATCTTTTCAGCCATTTTGCTTTTTGGTTTGGTTGTTAGCTTATTAGCTACCCTCATCGGTGGGCCCAAGCATGTTTTCAGCTCTTTTTCTCTCGGTCGGTATGCTGAGGCATCTTTTCAGCCATTTTGCTTTTTGTTTCGGGTGTTAGCTTGTTAGCTACCCTCATCGGCGGGCTCAAGCATGTTTTCAGCTCTTTTGCTCTTGGCCAGTATGCTCAGGCGTCTTTTCAGCCATTTTGCTTTTTGTTTTGGGTGTTAGCTTGTTAGCTACCCTCATCGGCGGGCTCAAGCATGTTTTCAGCTCTTTTGCTCTCGGCCGGTATGCTCAAGCATCTTTTTAGCTATTTTGCTTTTTGGTGCTCATTGGAAACAACTCGGGGAAAGCCATAGTAAGACATAAGTTTGTCGAGAAAGAACCATCTTTATTGATCATGAATATTGATAGGTCATAATAGTACATATGTTGTTGATGAGCGCTATCTTTATTAATCATGAACATTGATCTCTTGTGGCTTGTATATATATTTTCCCTTGAGTTGTTCTCATGCGTAGAATCTTCGTAGCTGGCTGATGTGCCATGTATTGTTGACTTCTTTTCCTGTCTTCAGTCATCAACTTGTATGTGCCTGGTCCGATGACTGTTTTTACTGATAAAAAGACCTTCCCATTGACTTGAGTAGTTTATGGCATCCGTCGGTTTTTTGTATTCTTCTTAGTACTAGGTCTCTAACTTGTAATGATCGAGACTGGGTATTCTTGTTGTAGTGGCGTCTTAATCCTTGGAGGTATCTTGCTGATTGAAGGGTAGCATTTACTCTGACTTCTTCTGTACTGTTCGAGCTCTAATCTTCGGGTTTGTTCTGCTTCTCCTTCGTCATATTGTTCTATCCTTGGTGACGTCCAGATCAAGTCGGCAGGTAGTACGGCTTTTGATCCGTAAACTAGGTAGAAAGGTGTGTATCCGGTGGCTCTTCTTATTTGAGTCCATAGCCCCCATACGACCTTGGTTAATTCTTCAATCCATTTTGATCCATAGCCTACTAGTTCTTCATACAATCTTGGTTTTAATCTAGCTAGTATGAGTCCGTTTGCCCTTTTGACCTGTCCGTTGGCCTCTGGATGTGCAACTAATGCGTAATCTATTCTAAAGCCGCAGTCCTGTACCCAACTTTGGAATTCTGTGGCTGTGAAGGGAGAACCCAAATCCATGATGATTCGATTGGGCATGCCGAATCGATGCATAATGTCTTGGATGAACTTGACTGCTTTGGCTACGCTGTATTTTGCGAGTGGTTTGAATTCAATCCACTTGGTGAACTTTTCAATTGCTATGAAGATGTACTCAAAGCCGCCTTTTGCTTTCTTGAGAGGTCCTACTTGATCTAGCCCCTAGCAGGAGAAAGGCCAAGCAGGTGGGATGCAGATGAGGTTGTGAGCTGGCACATGAGCTTGTCTTGCAAACATTTGACAACCTTTGCATCTTCTGACGAGTTCTTCTGTGTCTTTCAAAGCGGTTGGCCAATAGAAACTAGTGCGGAATGCTTTGCTGACTAGTGTTCTTGAAGCAGCGTGATTTCCACAGCAACCTGAGTGTATTTCATCTAGGATCTCTTTGCCCTCTTCAAATGAGACGCATTTTAGGAGTACTCCTGATGATGTGGCTCTTATGTAGAGCTTGTCTCCTACTAGGACGTAATTCTTGCTTCTGCGAACAACTCGGGTAGCTTCTTCTTTTTCCGCTGGTAACTTATTCTCTTTGATGTAATCAATAAAAACCTGGGTCCATGAAGTGGTGATTACCAAAATCTGGGTGCCTTTAGCTAAGATTTCAGGGGTTATCTCATCAAGGTTGTTTGATAGAGGGAGCTGATAACTCCTCTATGAATACACCAGGTAGGACCTTCACCCTATTTGATCCAAGCTTGGCGAGGACGTCTGCTGCAATATTAGAATCACGCAGGACGTGCAGAATTTCTAGTCCTTGAAAGTGTTTTTCGAGCTTTCATATTTCTGCACAGTAAGTGCCCATGTTTTCTTTGGTGCGATCCCAATCTTTGTTGACTTGATTGATGACTACTGCTGAATCACTGTATACGAGTAAACACTTGATTTTGAGGGTAATTACCACTCATAGCCCATGGATGAGGGCTTCGTATTTTGCTTCATTGTTTGTAGCTTGCCATAGTATCTGGAGGACATACTTGAGTTGTTTTCCATCTAGAGAAATGAGGAGAACGCCTGCACCAGCTCCGCCTAACTTGAGTGATCCATCAAAGTACATCTTCCAATGATCAAGGATGGTATTTGACATAGGTTGTTGAATTTCTATCCACTCGGCAACAAAATTAGCAAGGGCTTGAGATTTGATTGCCTTCCATGAGGTGAAATCGATATTGAGAGCACCAAGTTCAACTGCCCACTTAGATATACGCCCTGTTGCATCTCTATTGTGTAGGATGTCTCCGAGTGGGAAATCTGTCACCACGGTAATCTTGTGGCTTTCAAAATAGTGGCAAAGCTTGCGTGAAGTGATCAGGAGGGCATAGAGTAGTTTTTGCACATGCGGGTACCAAATTTTTGATTCTGATAGTACTTCGCTGATGTAGTATACTAGGCATTGTACTTTATATACACACCCTTCTTCTTCTCTTTCTATGACAATCGTAGTGCTGATCACAGTAGAAGTTGTCTCAATATACAACATCATGTCTTTGTATTTCTTCGGAGGTGTGAGAACGGGTGAGGATGTGAGATATGCCTTGAGCTTCTTGAAAGATTCATTGGCTTCTTCTGTCCACTCAAACTTGTCTGTCTTCTTTAGCAATTTAAAGAAAGGTAACCCTTTTTCGCCCAGTCTTGATATGAAACGATTAAGGGCCGCCATGCAGCCTGTTAGTTTCTGCACATCTTTAACACTTCAAGGAGGGCCCATCTCTATTATGGCTCGAATCTACTTGGCGCTTGCTTCGATTCCGTGATGATTGACCAAGAATCCGAGTAGTTGTCCTAAAGGAACTCCGAATACACACTTGTTTGGATTCAATTTCCACCTCCATCTTCTTAGGTTTTCGAAGGTTTGCTTTAAGTCTTCAATGAGTGTATCTGGGTTTTTTGTTTTTACTACTACGTCATCCACGTATGCTTCTACGTTTTCGCCGATCTAATCACCGAGGCATGTTTGGATAGCTCTTTGGTAAGTGGCACCAGCATTCTTGAGTCCAAATGACATGGTTTTGTAGCAGTAGGCACCGAATGGAGTGATAAAAGATGTCTTGCTCTGGTCTTGTTCCTTTAATGCAATCTGGTGATATCCTAAATATCAATCAAGAAAGGATAATAGGGCAGATCTTGTTGTTGAATCAACTATCTGATCAATGCGTGGTAGCCCAAATGGATCTTTCGGGCAGTGTTTGTTGAGATCTATGTAGTTGACACACATGCGCCACTCATCCGTATTCTTTTTCTATACTAGAACTGGGTTTGCTAGCCAATCTAGATGGAGGATTTCTCTGATGAATCCGGCTACCATTAGTTTTGTAATTTCTTTTTAACTACTGCCTTCTTGTTGGGTTAGAATCATCATAGTCGTTGCTTCACTGGCTTGGAGCCTTCATTGATATCAATTCTGTGCTCAGCCAACTCTCTTGGGACCCCTGGCATGTCGACTGGCTTCCAAGCAAAGATATCTTTGTTGTCCCGAAGAAAATTGGTAAGCACGAGTTCCTATTTTGCCGAGAGGTGGGCGCTGATGGCTGCCGTTTTGGAGTGATCACCGGTGCCCAGGTCGATTTGCTTGACGTCGGCTTCTTTTGGTGGTGCTAGGACGCTGGGTTTTTTTGGCCGGTATCACTAGCTCTTCTGGGCTCATTTCTGCTACAATAGTAGCTATTTCTTTTCTTCCATCGGCGGCCTATGCTTTTGCTGCAATTTGGATTGCCAAAACATCATAATCAAAAGCGCGCTTCAAATCACTCCGAAGAGAAAGGACACCGTTAGGCCCTGGCATCTTAAGCAATAGGTACGGATAATGCGATATTGCCATGAATTTTGCTAGTGCCGGGCGCCCGAGGATTGTGTGATATGATGAATCGAAGTCCGCAACTTCAAACTTGATAAACTCTATACGGTAGTTCGAGGGAGTCCCAAAAGTAACTGGTAGAGTGATTTGTCCAAGTGGCATTGCTACCTTGTCGGGTACTATGCCATAAAAAGGCGTGCTTGTTGGTGTAATCATCCCGGCGAGTTGTAGTCCCATCTTCCATAGAGTTTCTGAGAAAATAATGTTGAGTCCAGCTCCCCCGTCGATTAGTACTTTTGTGACAGTCATACCGACAATAGTTGGATCTAGAACCAGTCAGTAATGGCCTGCGTTTCCTACGCTAGTCCATTGGTCTTCTCTTGAGAATTGGATTGGATACTATGACCAGTTGAGATATCTTGGGGTAGCCGGTTCTGCTGCCATGATGGTTCATAGCGCTAGCTTTTCTTGATGTAGAGTCCTAGTCGGTTTATAATGTAGAGTCCTAGTAGGATTACAGGGTAGTATTACTACTAGAATTACATGGGAAGAATCCTAGTTAGACTAGATCTTCTCTCTTCCTTGCGGGGTATCCTATGGGTCCCGCATCGACACCAGTCAAAACTTCAACCATTTTTGGACCTACACAAGATCCCTGTTAGCTCCATGCCTAATCAACTTGGCAAGTGTGGCAGAACCTCCTAAGTTATAGGACCCACATGCACTTGTCACTGTCCAACGACCATTGACAACTATGCATATGTTCCTAGTAACTTAAAAAGTCTGTTGGGTGTCCTCGGGGAACCCCGAATCATCCATGATTTCCAAGCAGGATCACATTACAGAGTCATTGCAGTATTACAACATTTATTCAAATATATACATTAGAGTAAATTAGCGGAAGTCTTATGATAACATAGTTTACAAACCAGTTGTTTCAAACCTTACAAACTAAGTTCGATAATTATTACAAACCATAGTAGTAGTGGAGTGGCATACTTAATATAAACATAACACACAAAATAAGCATCCTGCCCAAGGATCACACATTCATTTATCGTCATCGACCTGAACAACAGTCATGCAGCAAGGTCCAAAACAGACCTGCTCATGAGGCTCACCTGCAACAAGGGTCAACGAACCCTGAGTACAAAAGTACTCAACAAGACTTAAACGAAATAAGAACTGATAAACTCAGGAATGCAGGCTTAGGGATTCAAGGTATGGCTTTAGCAATGGTCAAAGTTATTTTGCGTAAAAGCTCTTTAATAAAAATTCTTTAATTCAACATTTAAAACTTCATAACATCATATACAAAGCTGACACGATCCGTATGGAGATCATGAAACTTCATATCAACACTTTCTCAAACCAACCTCAAGTTCTAGTTATTAATACAACGATGATGAACAGTGAGTTGAGTCTCCATAACCGAGGAGCAACGATGATTCGAACCAATTATAAACCCAGCTGGGGATTCCAGACCACACGACATATGCAGGTCCCTGACCTACATATACCAACCTACTCTTGGATCCTCTAAAACATGAACGGGTCCGCGCCACCCGAGAATATAGTACTCCACCATTCTAGCCCATGGCCACGTGGGTACACACTACTCTCGCCATCTCTCCACTCCTAGTGCATGAGTAGCCATTCTCATAATAGAATAGCCAAGTTAAGGCTTACCAGAGTATGTGGTTAGTACTACAACGTCTCACCTCATGCAATTCAACAACGGACGGACCTTAATCGATACAGGCAGAACGAAGCCGCTCACAAGACCTCCATGTCTTGTGGCTCTCACACACCGAGTCCGCCCGGTCTAGATTTATTACTCCACATGCTCATATTTTATGATCACATAAGTAACCAAAGATCCATTTAAAATTCTTAGGTGACAGGTAATCACCCGACTAAGCATGACTAAGCATATCTAGACATTTACGAATAAAACAGGTAATCAAGGTAGATATGGAAAAACAAGGTTGGTAATGCACCAATTAGGTTTCCACTTGACTCCTAATCACATAATGCAGCATAGAAAAGCAAAAGCAAAATTAATTTGTAAAACGCAAGGTAGGGTTGTATGCATCCGGGGCTTGCTTTCGTTGACGGAAAAGTCCGGTTCCTGCGACATTTCACAAGTATTCGATCCGACCTCAATAGATGGATTAACCTCCTCCGCAACTTGATTAACTACCATGTGTTCACCTTCGTTCACTACACGTAGTAACAATGCCAGGTTTAATATGATGCGGAATACGAAACATGATGCTCGATGATGGATGCAAAAATTAACAATTTGAATACAACTTTCCTTCGCGGTACAGTTACAAGTCAAACTAACCAAATCTTTTTCGTACTACTTACATCAATTGCCAAAGATCATTACCAACTAATGACCCAAGGACATCACTTAATCAAAATTTAAACAAACCTAAATCACTAAAGGTTACTATTTGCTTTTACGAATTAATTAATTAATTAAGAATTATGAAATAAATCAACTTGTTCCAAATGACCTCAAAATTTTTGTAAATGTTCATCACATGATAACTAAGTGGCAAAACAATTTTCATAATTGTTCGATAAATAAATAAGCCTAGAAAAATCCTGGAAATCCATTAATTAATTAATTGAGTAATTTTCATCACATTCAAAAAGTACTAAAAAACATTATTTCATATTTTTATTAAATACTACACATCACAGAGAGGTCACACAAAAATTTTCATAATTTTTGGAGCTCTAAATAAATATACACAAAAATAACAAAAATAGACACTATTTATTCAAATCTAAAAAACAGAAAATCCATTTTGAACTACACAGTCGCTGACAACCTGACCCCACATGTCATCTTCAACCTCAGGCTTTGACCACGGCAGCGATGGCTCTGACCGGCGATATCTCGCCGACGGCGAGACCAATGGTGACGACCAAGGTACCAAAACACTACCCTCGACTAGGCGCATCGATTTGGGGCACAAGCTGGACTAGCTACGGACTGGACCGAGCACTACGCCGGCCATGGCGGCCTCGACGGCGCGGCTATGCTACACTGGAGATGTGAGACTTGTAAAGCTTAAATAGATGGCCCAGGAAGCATCAGCGGCTCACCTCAAATGCGACTAAGTAGAGCACAAGGCCGGAGGAGCACTGGAGACGCCGTTCGACGGTCACTGCGGTCACGGTAGAGCAAGCAATGGCGACGGTGGCGCTTCGGTGGCTGTGGTGGACAATTTGATCCAGCATCAAGGTACAAAGCACCATGGCATCGTGGTGAAACTGAATCATGGCTCGGCAAGGACAGAGACTCACTGTAACGCGTTGGCCACGACGAAACGGGATCACGGGTGAGGTTGCCGGCCGCGAGGAAGAAGGGCGTGGACAGTGAGTTCCCGGCGAAGTCAAGCGACAAAAATAGGTTGGTTGGGTGCGCAAGTAGCAGGTGGAGCTGTGACAAGCTTTTCAGCGGTAGGAGTGTGCTAAAGCGACGGTGAGAGCTCGTTGGAGTTATCGCCGTGGCATCGGGAAAACAGAGCAAGAGAGCGGGGACAAACGGCGACGGCCAAGGCTAAATAGCGCGGCTCAGAAGCGCAAGGAAGCTGCGCTATGGCCTTCACCGCACCAGTGCAACACCAAAGACGGCCATGACCGTGCCTAGAAGCAAACCGAAGGTCGCCGGCAGTGTAGCTTAGGCGGTGAACACTGTTCACAGAATTTATAGAATTGGCCTTCATTTTCAAATTCAAATTACTCCCAAATTTGTGTAACAACTCAAAAATCTCCAAAAATAAAAGTTGTTCAAAATCAAAAGTTCTACAACTTTGCTTTTATAACTAATCCCTAATTCGGTCTACATTTTGAAATGAACTTTTGAATTCAAATAGGGAACATTTAACGAATTACGCCTTTTTGAATTACTTCAAAATTTTCATAACAACTTTGAAAACTCCAAAAACAAACTTTGTATAACTTGTCAAGCTCTACACTTTTGCTTTTGGGCTCAACCCCAAAATATGCTTAGATTTTGAAATAAGTTTTCAGGGTAGGATTTAAATGCTGAAAATCAGGGTTTTCTCGAAAATTCAAAATCCAAACAAACTTTGAACTTGAGTCAAACAATACAATTCAACACATACCACATAAATATAAACTTGTTTTAGTGTATGCATCTCAAAGTTTGCAATATGACCAAATGCCTTGCAATGCATATGATGACATGTCAGGTTTTAGTATTTAAACACCCGAGGTGTTACAGCAAGCGCGAGTTCTTCCTCAGCACGAGTAATTACCTCTTCAGCCCTGTTGTGACTATTGCGAGCAAGTGTCTTCATTTCCTCAATACCCTCTGAGAGCTTCTGCTTTTCAACTCGGAGAGCTAGACCAGGCATAAAAAACAAGTCAGCAGAAAGGGAAATTTGAATACAAAAGGAAACAAAAAGAACCCGTAATACCATTGCACTCATTCTTCATGGCCTCCACATTCTTCAAGGCCTCCTGGACAATAGCATCCCTCCGCTTTTTTGCCTCAGCCACCTAGGCACGGAGAGCTTTTTCCTCCCTTTGGTGTGTTTGACGCTCGGTCTCCATCTTAGCCCGACAGAGGTCAAGCTTTGTTTTTAGGGCACTAACCTCAGAAGACAACTTTTTCTCGGTTCTAGATGAGAAAAAGAAGCCGGTATGATCCCGAGAAAAAGACTGAACAAAGGAGAGAGAGAAAAACAAGACATAAGAACAAAAGAAAGAAGAACATCCAAAGAAAGAACTTTAGAAAAAACTTACCTAGAGTTTTTCCCCAAAAGAAGTCGCAATGGTTCCCCATGCAGCTGTCAGCTCTAACAACCGATGAGTGGCGTCGAATTGTTGCACCACATCATCATCCAAACATTGAACTCCACTAGCAAGAGGAGTAGAGGGAGAAGTCAGCTGAGGCAAAGAAGACAAGACCAGGGCCATACCCTGGGAAGCCCTAGCTACCTCCTCAGATGGCTTCACCGCCATGGCCACGGTCACCTCCGAAGCCAGCAAATCAGCAGCTACGTGATCACCAGAGAACCCTGTCCCCCTCATAGCCTCCTTGCCGACCATACATTTAGGATCCTGAGACTCAGTACACTGAGGCAAACTAGAAGACTGACTAGAGATTGACTGAGGGTTAAGGGAATGCGAGGGTCTGCAAGAAGATAAGGAAACTCGACGATAAGAATATGAATCAGAAAAAAGGAAAACAAAAGCAAAGAAATAGAACGAGGATTCACTCACTCAGCTATCTTCTTCATAAAACCAATAGAAGACCTTAGAGGGGGAACTATAGCAGCAAAAATATCACCACCACCCTGCGACAGGAGTGGCGTGGTCGGTACCGGAGCCCCAGAAGAACTCGAGGTCGACGACCGCTTACTATAAAGAGAACAATGTCAAAGTTAGAACAAAAAGAGGTGTTCAATAGCATAAAAACAAGAAAACAACTCACCGACGCATAACAAGGGCCGCATCATCATCCTCATCTTCCTCACTCTCAAACAAGGCAACCACAACACCATCTGAAAAAGAAGAAAAGTACTCAGTTAAAGGCAAAAACAAACAACAAAAAGACAAAACATATTAATATGCTCACCTAGGAGCACGCTACCTATAACTTGAGTACCTGGATGAGTACTCGATTGGCGAGACTTCTTGGCAGTAGACAAACCAGAAGAAGAACAATCTGCTCACCCCCTTTTTCTGACACCACGAGGAGCTCAAGGAACTAGACGAGGAACATACTCTACATATGTGTCAAGAACTGTGGAAGAAACACTAGGAAACATCATGGTGGTTTGAAACTTACTGGTTAAAGATGCCCCAGCAAGATTCTCCTCAGTCTCCACAATGGCAGGGCAGTCATCAAGGGGGATCGGATCAACAAAGTTGCGCCCCAATTCCTACAAAAGAGTAAAACAACCAGACAAGAAAGATTAAGCGAAAAGTGGAGACAGTAAAGGAAATATGAAAAGTCCCCGCATAAGAAAAAACAACTCACAGCAGGAGGTGGGTTGTTAGCACAATACTCAGGGATAGTATGTGGGACGATGCTTACTCCTTTCAACATCTTCTGAAGGTGCTCAAGCACCTCCTCACCAGTCAACTCAAGGGCAGGGACCATACGAGAAGGGTCCTCTACCCTAGAGTATTCAAAACCATAATTCTCTCGCTCCTTCAGAGGTTGAACACGGTAGCGAAGAAAACTAGAAATGATCCCGAAGCCGGTCAAGCCTTGCTGTTTCAGAGCACATATCCTCTCAAGAAATGGCTTGATCACCTGGAGCTCATCCACTATCAGGGGATTCTTTTCCCATCGGTCATTAACCACGGGACCAGAACCAGAATGAACAGCAAGAGGAGGAATCATATTGGCAGCATAAAACCAGTCGGCACGTCAATCCCTCACAGAATCAACCAAGTCATAATCAAAGAATTTACTCTTATGACCCTGATGAAACTAGATCCTGCAGCCACCAAGAACATGTGTGTCATCGTTGTGGGGTTGGGGCTTTAGATAGAAGAAGTAACGAAAGAGAGAAAGAGAAGGAGGAATTCCAAGAAAAGTTTCACAAAGATGAACAAAAATAGAAAGATGAAGGACAACATTAGGAGTAAGATGGTTCAAGGTAATCCCAAAATAACTGAGAATGCGATGAAGAAAAGTAGAGGCAGGAAGGCAGAGTCCAGCACAGATAAAGGAGACAAAAAGAACAATCTCACCAGGGCCTAGAGTTGGGACCCGATGCTGGCCTAGAGCTCTCCATTCAGCAATCTCCTTGTCCTGGATCAGGCAATCACTGACAAGCTCGTGCAACTGATCCTCAGTTGTAGTTGGAGCTGGCCAGACCTTCTGAGCAACCCTCATGGCCATGAATTCTTGATTTTCAATCACGGAAAGTGATGCCTCCTCGTCTACAAAGGTTGCTTGAGACTTGCTCACTGATTTCTTCCTACCCATATACCAGCGAAAGCAATAAGGCACTAAGAAAAGATGATGCTCAGGCGGTGGCGCTCAGATGACGACGACAATGGCGATGGTGGAGTGAGGACTAGGGTTTCAAGGCAAAAGCAGGGCAACAAAGAAAAAGAAGAAAGAAGGCCTTTAACTAGATTTTTACAACAATAAAAATGTGGCCCACTAGGCCCGTTTAAACACGGCATGAGAACGCAATGGTCCATTTCCCAACACAACTGACATAGCTGAAATGACGGACGGTACACTTCTACACAAGGGTACAGTTCAACGGGCAGATTTTAGACTTATCCATCCAGCACCATGGTAGAGTTATCATATTGCTACAAAAAGAACTCATCAACCAAGAAGCAACGAAGGGTTACCTAACAAGAAACAAAAGAACTCAGTTCTTATAGAAAGAACTCAGGAATCTCATAAACAACTAGGACATCAGTAGAAAAAAGAATGACAACTCAGAAGACAAGATTCTTTCCATTATAGATGGCTTCAAAAAATATAAGATTACACATCTTACAAGACCCAACGAACTTGGTACTATGACAAGCAAGGTAGCAAAAAGGAACCCGAACACAACTAGGCTCTGGAATGACTATGTGTTCCAAATTGCTACTTGGTAGAACAAACCGCACTCGGCTACACTATTTTCTTCAAAGGACGAACGCAGTACATCCGAGGTGGAAGTCAGTAGCACGACGGGACAACATGGACCAGGGAAGGTCAGCAGACATCTGTCTACCCAAGTCTGATGTGACACCAGATCAGCGTTGATCTGCACCGAACAGTCATAGAGCAGGCAAGGGAGATCTACCTAGAACTGCTAGATGAAGGAACATATCCCACATCACAAGACTTCCTCCAACTACCGCCACGTACCTCCTGGTATAATGCCGCTGTGAGATTAGTCTACCTCTAATCTCTATCACAAGACTCCCTCTAGCTATGACAAGATATACAAGAACTACAAGATACACCCGGGGGCTGCTCTACTTCAGAAACTATCATATTCATGACTACGGAGATTTCAGACCACGTAACAAAATACTCGATGAATCAAAACAGCACACCAGGAGGGTATTTATAGACCAAAGAAGCGGTGCACATGGACCGAGAGCACCAACAGAACAAACCTAACAAAGGACACAATGAAAAGATAGAATTCAATGAAAGAGGACTCAGGCGTGAAGGAACAGCACTCAAGGACGAGCATATTTGAAAGGATATACCAACACTATACAACTCGCGAACAAACAACATTTACACTCAACCACCACCATACAACTACATCTGACAACAGCAGACTACCAGAGAATATGCCAAGACCCTGCATCCGAGTTCTTTCTGAATAAAAGAACCCAGATATTTGCTCAGGGGCTGCAACAGGAGAGGTTTTTAGTTCTTTGAACAACTCAGATTCAAGACCCTCCAACTCTTTATTCCAAATAGCAACAGGCTCGGGGGCTACACTCAGTGAGTGCACTTTTTCCAAAAAAAAGCGCATATCACTCAGAAGACTTCTTCAAGACAGCAGTTTTAAAAAAAACATAAGATTCAAGACCCTCCAACGTTTTGTTCCAAATAGCAAGAGGCTCGGGGGCTACACTCAGTGAGTGCACTTTTTTCTTCAAAAAAGTGCACGTCACCAAGAACACTTCTTCAAGACAAACCACTTCGAGGACTCACGATAAAAAGAACCTAGACCAAGCTATATCCGAGTTCTTTTTGATAAATAACCCGGGTATATGCTTAGGAGCCCTTCGACAAAGAATCAGAACAATTTCAAGACAAGATCCTCCAGCTCCTTGTTCCAAATAGCAAGAGGCTTGGGGGCTACACCCAGATGGATGTACTTTTTCTTCAAAAAAGCACACACCACTCGAAGATCCCAAGAAGCGCTACATGGTTTCACTCAGGAAAGCACTCGAACGACGCTTGTTCCTGCTCGGCAAGACCTAAAAGAACAAGATGAGGCTTCCAGAGCTCAACCATGAAGTGCTCGGGGGCTTGTTGATACGGGACCCACGGGATACCCTACAGGGAAGGGAGAAGATCTAGTCTAACTATGATTCTTTCCATATAATCTTAGTAGTAGTATTATTCTGTAATCCTACTAGGAACTCTCATTGTAAACTGACTAGGACTTTGGCCTCCTGACTATATAAAGGAGGGCGGAGTTCCTGGAGAAGGGATTTTAGACAACACAACACTTTGCAATCAATCCAATGCAAAGGCTAACGCCGACTAGACGTAGGGCTATTACTCGATCACGGTCGAGGGCCTGAACCATGATAAATCGACTGTCTCTTGCGTTTACCATTGAGTTCTGCATATGTTGAAGCCTGAACAAACTGCCCTAGGTACCCTCGTGGCAGGCTATCGGTGGTGAAACATCGACACTTCCCCACGACTTATTCGATTACAGTTTCTAACCAGTTCTACTATAAGCACTACTATGGTCGCCGTGCCACGCTCTCCATCGATGATGTCCTACCGCTCCGCGAGATCCTCGAGGGCGCCATCGTCTGCAACGTCGAGCACCACGCCGGTGACTATGGTGCCTTTGCCAGGGTGTCTAGGGACTACGCCATTGTGATCAGCTATAACCCTAACAACGGCACCTAGATGGGGGCGCTCCCCAGCGAAGAAAGGCCACCATGGCTGATGGACGTCTCTAACATCTCATCAAGCTTCTTGAACTGGTTGATCTGAGCAGCTACAAGGGCACCACCCCTTATCATCGCAGTCTTGGGTAGCTTCCCCACCAACAAGGCTCGCACGAAGAAGATCCATCAAAAGAAGTCCCCGTACGGCTTCATTCTGACGAAGGCCTCATGGACGACAACAAAGCCGACGATGCTCAGCACCCTCCAGTGCACCTCCTCCTTCGACAGCAGCGGCCTCTTCTCAGTGAAGGTAGCCAGCACTGTCTCATCTATGTTGGATGATCTCCAGCTCGACACCGCACTTCGGATTCACGAATGGATCTATGAGTTCTTCTCTCCCTCACATTACCCTCTCTCACTTAGAAACCACCACGACATACGAACGTGCTTGGTGAAAAGGAAGGAGGAGAAGCGACAACTTAGGAATAGGCGAAGGAATGGGATGAGAACTCTCCCTCTATTTAAGGAAGAGGCACAACAGCTGAGGAAATGCGAAAGGTTATGGCAAAAAACTCTCTCCCTTCCCCTATTCAATGTAGATGGGAAATCGATGCTGACAGGAATCCGAGGGGACGTGCCTAGACCAACGGGACGCGCTCTGGTCAACGAGACGTTACCTGGGCATGGCCCACCACTACCGCATGCCAGGCATGAGAATTAGGGCGCACTCGCATGTAGGCGACTCTACGCTTCCCTAGGCAAGACCACAGAATGACCCGGTGATGGAACCTCCATCAAGGGGGGCCCAACGGGCCTCTTGAGTTGATCAGACAGCCTAGGTAAAATGATGAATGAACGGCCACCGAAAGATAAGCACCTCTGTTTACTTACTTTGCGTGTTAACCTCTTTACCGAGCCTCCAACCCCAGCAACAGCAGGGGCACAGACATGGCTCGGGGGCTACCGAGAGTGTCTACTTGTCTAGACATCCTCTTCGCTCGACCCCTCCTTACATTGAAAACTAGAGACACGGTGTGCGGGTGTAAAACTTTGAGTAAAACTAGACGAACCGCTAGACCCTATGCCCCGATGGCTACGATATTTTTGTTCACCAGTATGATCAAATTCATAGTTCCCCACACCCTAAGCTTTAGCATCCACCTTCTTGAGAAGGGTTCGGAGGGGTCCTCTTGTAGAATCTCCTTCAAGGGGATGTTGTCAGGTCGCCTAAAATCGATCGAATGGCTCGGATCGCTGTCGAGAGATAGAAACAAAAAGTTGTGATGCTCGTGCATGTTACACCAGCCCTACCACAAACGTCAGACTTGAACCCCACATGAACATGTCTAGTAAGAGCTTCTCATCGCTCATAACACCAAGGTAACATTATCGACCCTACTTTCATTTCAATTAAATCGTATATTAAACCCATACATCCAAATGTTGCATATGCGATCGTCGTATCTCAATGCTTTGTGTCGCGCCATGAAGCGGCGCCCGCCTCATTCGATATGAACAGCAACTGACCGAGGTTCGAAGGCCGGCCTACAAAGGGCTTGAGGCCGTCTCGTGTTAAACAGAGCTAGTGGAGAAAAACCGAGAGGAGCCCCAGCGGCCTTGTCCTGACCCTGCTCAGAAGCGGATAGGGACATCTCGACCTTTCTTGTTCGATTCTAACCTCAAGCCAAACCTATAGAATCTCCATCAAGGAGAGGCCAACAGGCCACCAGAGCCTATCGAACGGCTCGGGCATCTGCTGGGAGGCGGGTTAAGAAGTAGTGGAATGCCATATGAGGGCTCTGCCGACCCCGTCAGCTAATGACGGACCTGGATTCCACATGAACGTACCTGTTAGTGAGCTCATTGAGCGTGACACTCGAGCCGTCGAGGCAAGTGTCGTCAACTCAGCCCCTTCGGTTGTGGAAACCGAGGATGGGGTCACACGCAAAACACGGTCAACCCCTATCAGACCCCAAGGGGCTCAAGGGCTTGAGCCTCTCGATCCGAGATCGAGAGACTGAGGTTCGAAGGGTCTGAGGCTGCCTTGCGTCAAACAAGAGCTAGGGGAGAAAATACAGATGAGCCTCAGCGGTCTTTGGCCAACCTGCATTGAGGCAATAGGGTCGTCTCAACCTTCTAGTTCAATCAAGCCTATTAGCCGAGCCCATAGAATCCCCATTGAGGGGGAATCTGCTGGAAGGCAGGTCAAGGAGCGACGGAACGCCACCCAGGGGCTTTGTCGACTCTGTCGCAAAGCAACGGGATTGGATTCCATTCGAACATCCCTGTTAGCGAGCTCATCAAGCATGTCACTCGAGCTATCGAGGCAAGTGACATCGCCTCAACCCCTCTAGTTGCGGAAACCATAGATGGGGCGACAATCACAAAATGAGCCGACCCTTGACCGAATCCCCACCACACGCGGGGGCTCGAAGAAGGTCGGGTCAGCAATGAGGCCAAACGCACGGTCATGAAATGATCGCCAAAATCCTAAGTAAGGGGTACGTGCGAATACAAGAGTAAGTTTGCTACCCTCGCTTCGGTCTCCAGTAACATCCGGCCCCAACGACCGTAAGGGGTCGGATCTCACTCGGGTGATAAAGGTATAAATACCTCCTTTTTTTCAAAACAGTCGTTGCATCAGACCTCTTCCTCACATTAAGGTTAGCGGCAAGGTTTGTGGGAGCAGATAAACGAGCATGCCTGGTAAGACTGCAAAAAGCCCATGCCCCAACAGCTATGGTAACTTTGCTCACCAGCAAAATCAAAATTTCCCCCTTATACACCTTGGGCCCTATGGTCTTAATGAACGGATGGGTTGGATCACATAAATCTTTTTTCTCGATTGCAAAAGGGAAGAAAGTAAGCTCAAACGAATGAAACAAAATTGTGAAACAAAATTACGAATCTATTTTCGAACACAAAAGCACCAACACTTGTCCACATATTACAGATAAATGTTTATCAAACTTATTCAACTAACTACTTCCTCGGAGGGAGAACTATGTCTTTCAGCCTGTTCGCCAGGTCCCGCGCAATGGGAGTCACCGCCTTCTCAATCTCATCTAGCTCGGAGTTTTCGTAGCCAGGCGCGAAGCCGAGGCTCATTGCCTCCAAGTTAACTTCCTGATCATAGTGAGAGCGGGCAACAGCAAAGACTTGGGTGATCCCGGTGTGAAAGTCAGTTGGCGCACCCACGCCATGATATCTATGGCATGGGCCACAAGTGAGCCGGTTTCCTCCGACCGTGCCACCCCTAGGTCATCGAAAACAACCTTACAAATGCAAAGGTGAGGAGGCAAAGTATGGAACCCTGGGGGCGAACCCCTTGGTTTTATAGGGGCGATGAATGCGAGAAGGGCAACCGTCCGCCTAGGTCTCTAAGCCTGCCATGATACACCACCACGTCACGTCGCAGGATATGCGCCCGTGATCCCTATCCTTTCCCACCAAAATCGCGTCGGACGTTTCGTCTTCCCGAGCAGACCAGGACTCTTTTCCCACAAAGGGGATATAGGTCAAAAGGCATTTCTTTGGCCCACCTAGGCCTGGGAGTTTGAGGGCTGGCCCAATAGTTTCGACGGTCGTCCCAACGAGGGATGGGCCCGTGAATGGCCAAGACTCAGGCGCACGAACCTCAAAGGAGTCTCGATCCGCAAACAAGTCTCAACCGGGCTAACCTTGGGTGAATCCCCATGAATGGGATACTAGGGTTCCCTTTAAACTGTCTAGTTGATAAAAACCAAATCTCATAGCCATACCCGCGAAGGGTCCGAAATTACCCCCCGGGCGATTCTATCCGAATCACCCGGGGGCTCAGGGGCTACACCCGATGGGTGCTCTCGCGCGCACCCTCTGGCGAATCAAAATACCCCTGGGTGATTCTGCCCGAATCACCCGGGGGCTCAGGGGCTACACCCGTCGGGTGCGCTCGCGCACACCCTCTGGCAAGTCAAATCACCCCTGGGCGATTCTATCCGAATCACCCGAGGGCTCAGGGGCTCGGGGGCTACTGTCGGGGACCTAATACTGGGATACCCCATGAGGTGGAACTAATAACCATCGAACGTTGATGCTTCCGATCATACAAGAACGCTACTACGCTTCTTGCCCGGATGACAGAAGATTGGTTCTGCCTCGCCTAACCCCCGAGGGCTAGACTCCGTCTCGCCCGATGGCTGAGGGCAGGCTCCGCCTCACCCAAATGTCTTAGGACTGGCTTGGCCTCACCCGACGTCCGAGGGCTGGCTCTGCCTCACCCGACGTCTGAGGGCTAGCTTGGCCTCGCCCAACGTCTGAGGGCAGGCTCTGCCTCGCCCGATGTCTGAGGGCAGGCTTCGCCTCGCCCAAACGTCTGAGGGCAGGCTCCGCCTCACCCAAACGTCTGAGGGCTGGCTCCGCCTCGCCCGACGACTACACCCTGCTCCTTCATGATGACGAGCAGGAGGTAAGACATGACACTTAGGTCAATCGCAGTACCAAGGACCATACCCTGCACGCCTGCAGGAAGGTACCGTCAGGATACGATGGGACGGGCGCTTTAAGCTCTTTCCGACCTAACAGAGCCTGAACAGTGTTGTGGGCGCTGACTTTTGTCCTACAGTGTTATAGGCGTCGCCATCAGCCCTCGGGCGCGGATAACACAGGCATACGACAACCACTACAATCCAAGGAAGAACTCACATCATCTATAGTATAGACGTATAGTCATTTCCTCGTCTACTCCCCGCGGAGTCATGGCTCAGTGCCCTGACACACCACACCGTCCGCTGGGGGAGGATGGGACATGACCACTTGCTGAGACGAAACATGCTATCCCTAGCGTGGTCTGCCATATCAACAGGGCAGGCTCAAGGGAAAAGGAAGACCCGGCACCCTCGAAGGGCCTTCTCTACCTTTGGTTCTTTTCTCTTTCTGTCATCTGTAACCCCTGCTCCCCCCTTGGTCTATAAAAGGGAGGGCAGGATGCCCCACTAGAGGGACGGGTCGATTACACACAACACACAACCAAGCAGCAACCGAGCTCTTGGCATCCTTTCGACCTTTCCATCAGAGACTTGGGACCTGTCCCTCTCTCGACCGTTTGTACCCCCTACTACGAACCTTTTTCGGTACTAATAATACGAGCAGCGGCAAACTGGACATAGGGGACATTCTGCCCGAACCAGTATAAACCTTGTGTCCTTTAGTACACCATCCGAGCCTAACGCGCAACAATATAAATTTACTAGTTGGTGTTTGTTCGAAACACCGACAACTCCACTCATGGACGAAGCCCTGCTCTAGTAGTAGGATACAAAATTGGGAGAGAGTGAAGGAAGTGTAGAGAAAGGCTCGGATCTGTCCGTGTCTTCTCCAAGCTGTACCTCGAGGTTGCACTATTGGCTCCATGCCCTTCACATATCTAGGGCTTCCTCTTGGCACTCATAGGCCTAGCATTCATGACTTCAGTCCTCTGCTCAACAAATTTGAACAAAGGCTCGGTGGAATCAGCAATCTCCTTTCTTACCATGGGAGACTTATTTTGGTAAACTCGATTTGTTAGCTTTATCTACCTTCTACATGTGCTGCCTGCAAATCCCCTAAAGGTAACCAATCACATTGATAGATATAGAATGCATTGTCTCTGAGGTGACATCAATAGGATGGGCTCATGTCTTGCTACCTGAGAAATAGCTTGCCGACCAAAAGAAGAAGGAGGTCTTGGAATTACCAATATCCAAAACCAGAATACAACCCTCCTTATCAAGTATCTTGACAAATTTTATAACCATGCAGACATACCCTAGGTACATTTAGCTTGGACAAAGCTCTACCATCACTCCATGCAAGAGGTCCAGTTGGGTCCTTCTGGTCGAAGGATGTTCTCAAGTTAACAGAATTTCAGAAACCTCACCACTTGCAGTCCAGGAAAAAATTGCTCTATCAGCTATTTCCTTGACAGCTCTCCATCCAGAGTCTTCAACCTACCTTTGTCCATTGCAGCAGCAGAACAACTAGAGGAACTGCAAACACTAATTGAGGAGAGCAACTGGGGTGAAAACACAGAAGATACCTGGAAGTATAAGTGGGGGATCAGATTTATACTCATCTAAAAAGGCCTATGCTCAGCTCCAAGGAATCCAAATAGCCTCACCTTCATTTTCTTGGCTCTGGTCCTCTCGCAATCTTGGGAAACACAAGTTTTTCTTTTGGCTTCTTTTAAGAGACACACTGAACACCTGGAACTTGCTAAGAAGGAAAAACAGGCATCTAGATGACTATAACTGTGTGTTGCGCAATAACTTGTGAGGAAACAAGTTTCCATCTCTTTTTTTTTTTTGAATGCCCCTTTAGTACTGCATGCTGGAATTCCATCTCAATCCACTAGAACCTGGCTCCGCAACCCCTAGACATGGTGATTTCAGCAAGAACCATCTTTGACAAATCCATTTTTAGACAGATCATGATCATAGCGTGTTGGGTCATTTGGAAATCAAGAAATGGAATCATCTTTAGGCAGAGAAACACGTAGCCTCAGCAGATGGAAGACTACTTTTAAAGAGGAGCTTGGTTTGGTTTACATCAAAGCCAAGCATGTTAGGAAGGTAGAATTAGAGTTGTGGCGCGAGAATTTCTCATAGTTGCAAATCCTTTTCTTTTTTTGAGCTTTGCAAGCTCTGTAAAAAGTAAATACTCTCTTTTTTACATAATACAAAAAAATATAGGTAGGGGCCTCAACAATTTCAAAAACAATATAAAAATAAATTATATCTTTTAAATTTGATAGAATGAAAAAATAGATATGTAACGTTCCCATTTCATTTCCTACTATAAAATATATTTTATAGTTTTTTATCCGGTCGCGATGCACAGGCATATTAACTAGTTATTTCCTATATTGATGTCAAAACTGAACCCAAATAATATGAATATGACGAACTAAAACAAAACAGAACCAAAATATACATGAATTGGACTCACATGAATCTTAATACAACTTATAATTTGTAATCATTGGACACATGAATCCTAGTACAACTTATATTTTGAATCAAAGGTGCACATAGTTTGTGGAGCTGACGAACTGAAATGAGATGAATGAAAACGAGCCACAGCAATTGAATACTAGTAGTTTGCATAGGTTACATGCCTTAGCGAATAGACAAGTGGTCAAAAACCAGAACAGAGTTATTTAACATAGCAATCTAACAATTTATCATACTTGACACAAAAATGTCTACTTAATTCCCTGATACACAAGATGGTCCGTTAATTATTACATTAAATAAACAAAACAACATTTGTTATCAGGCAACTAATTCTATCATAATAGCACAAGGCTAAGTTCTGACTAACAATATATACACTATTGCTGAACATAACAACAAATTTGTTAGAGACGAACTCAGGAGTCAGGACTCAGGACGATTCATTTCCTGCTCTCAAGGGACAGTGATGCAGACTGCAGTGACCATTTTTCTTTTTGGTCCAAGATATGTAGATGGATAAAAGAAATCCATCAAACACTGACCAAAATGAAAATTCGCCACAAGATTCAGTTCGAGTCATATGCATATACCACCAGTTGAATCCTATGAACTTGAATCTGCACCCTTAGCGTCTATGTAACCACCAATTTCTGGGGCAACAGAATTATCTTCTTTGTTTTTGTCATCCATGGGGTTATTATTTCTGTCACTACTGGAATCAGACAAGGTGGCAGCAGCATCTTCTGAGGAAGAATCAATGCTGGATCTCTTCCTTGTATCCCTGACTCTCCTACCTTTGAGCTCAAGTCGCCTGCGTTTCCGACCCTTCCGTTTGCCCCTAGGCTGGTCATCCTGATGCAAATCAGCACTCCCCTCTGAATCCCTTTCAGGTCCGGTTCTCATGTTCTCTGCTTCCAGTACATCAGCTAACAATGAGTTACTTTCCCCTTTTCGCCGCTTATTTGAATTCATCTGAAACAAAAGTCAGTTGAAATTATTCTTCAACATCAAACTAAAGAAGAAACAGAAACAAAATCAATAAAATAAATCTGCAGCTATCAAATCAAACCAAAAACAAAGAAACTGTTAATACTAAAAAGAATACTACAGTAGATAAACACTATTTCTGAGACAAAATGGAACTTCTAAATTGGACAGTTTAGATTACTATTGCTGAGATGGTTTGGACATGTCCAACAGAGACCTCCAGAGGCACCGGTGCGTATTGGAATCCTAATGTGAAGAGAGGCAGAGGAAGACCAAAGTTGACTTGGGTAGAGGCAATAAAAAGGAGACTTGAAAGGATGAAATATACCCAAAGACTTAGCCTTAGATAGGAGTGCTTGGAAGACAGCTATTCACGTGCCTGAACCTTGATTGCTTCTGCTAGGTTTCAACTCTAGCCTACCCCAACTTGTTTGGGACTTAAAGGCTTTGTTGTTGTTGTTGTTGTTGTAGATTACTATTGCTGATGTCTGAAAGTCTACTACTATGGGTAGTTATACACAAGCACCCTAAGGCAGGTTAGCATATACAATCATGGCACAAGACTAGGCACCCAATTTGGTTAATGTTATGACTGGAATTTGAAAACATGAGACATTTAGCAAATAACAAGAACAATGCTAAATGACAACCCACATGCTAGAACACAATCAAATCTACGTTCATTGGCGTGCAATGAGGGAAAAGGGAGTTTGGAACATCACAGAAGTAACTATGCATCGGGCTGCAAGTGGGTACTCATTGGTGTTTTCCAGGTCAGCTAATTATGTTTTTTTCCTCGAACAACGTAGGAGAGCTGCATGTCATTTCATTGAGAAAAGAGGTACAAAGGAGATGAGAGTAAAACAACCCCATCCAAGCACACCACACTCACACGCTTAGGAAAAAATATAAAGTAACCAGACTAGCACCCCAATGCTAAGAATCAGGGGCAAGTGACCTAAGTAGGAAATGGAACTTAGAAGCACCGGTCCACCAACAACACTCATCAGACACATTTTGAAGCAGGGCCTGAATGTTTAGCAAAATACCCTCAAACACACAGGCATTCTGATGCTTCCAAATCTCCCATGATACTAGAATTATTAGAGAATTGAGCCCATTATGCATCTCCTTGGGTATTGACCTGATATTGCTGCTCCACCAGCCCAAAAAACAGGAGGTACTGACTGAAGACGCCAAGGCAGCCAAATTCAGTTTTAGTGTTCATAGCCTAGTGGTTGACTCATGACTACCACCACCCTGTGGGAGCACATTTCAGGGTTGGATAAAAAACCTCCCTCGCTGCCAACCCATAAAATAGTGCCAGGGCGCAGACCTGTGGTAACGGTGGCAGTCAGCCTGTGTCAGCAGTGCAGTCCTACCAGGGGTAGTGACGGAGTGCCATACTAGGTGGCTGTGGCTGCCAACCTACGTTAGGTGCGTCACTATAGGGTCTACACTGCCAAGGTTACGTGCGGGGAAGAGGAGGGGGGGGGGGGGGGGGGGGGGTGGGGGGGGTGGGGGTTATCAGTCGGTTGAAGATTAAGGTTTCTTCTTGCAAACAATGCTGTGGGGGCAGTATTTTCTTCCCTCGCCAGCCGAGTTTTTGAAGGCAGAAGTTCAGTTTGCGGAAGATAAGGAACCAGATGTGCTGAGTAAAAACACAGGAGATGAGAATGTGCTGAATTGATTCTTCAGTCTGGTCACAGAGCAGGCAAGTAGATGGATGAGGCAGAGTCATTTGGCAAGGCGATCAGCCATCCAACACCAATTATTGATGGCCAACCGTTTTAGTTCATTCCTCCCCCTAAATTAATTATGTGGCATGCCATTTTAGTTCATTTTAGCAAGTTTTGAGTCAACCCAATGACCCAAAACAAGTGGAGCTTGCATCCTTACTCCATACAGGAAAGTGGAACCAGATAAAATGACAAGCAATGATGAAGCCATAAACTTACCTTTGAAGCTTGGTCAACAAGGTGAGCCCATTCCCTCCTCTTCCTAAGACAGTCGTTGATGGCATCCGCATAGCTGCGATAGACAGAATCTCCCCCATTGGATTTCCTTGAATCCCTGAAATGCTGAAAAGTAGAATATAATCAGCATGAGCACCCAGAATATAGACATGTGCTTATACTAAAAAAATGTATACCTGATGGATAGCGTCACAGAGTTCCCCATATGTTATATTCCTGTCTTTACTGATAATTTCATCAATCAATCCTGTACGTAGAATATATGGCCACTTACAGACTCACAGTATACAAAACCAGATGAAATGGGCAGTCTGAACTCTGAAGTACATACCAGGTAAATTGTGTGAAACAATAGTATCCATCAAATCATCCTTTGCTAAACCAGTGTTGGCTCCAGTTGAACATATGCCACGATTTTTCTGTTCTGATGCTATATTTTCAGCTGATCTGCATGAGTCTTTCACAGGAGCATGCTCTGTGCTAGAAACTCTCTGTCTTTTTTCTGTCCTCTTGGTGTCCTCGCTATCTTTTAATGAATCGTCTCTATTTCTCTTTTTTATAACCTGCACTCCCAGGGAAGCATCACAACATTAGAAACCAAATATGGTGAATTGGCAAAAAAAGGTAAACTTTATGTCCTCCAGGTGCTAGTAACCTTACCGCTGCATGATCCCTTCCTCCATGTGATGAATACCGCTTAGAAAAAACAGAAGCTCCAGTTGGATGAAGAATCTGTGCACCAGCTGCTTGATGGCAACGTGGCACCCTCGGTACTCTGGGGGAGCTGTTCAATTGATGATGCAACAATAATGCAAGCTACAGAATTGTTTTCATAAAAAAGTGAGAAGAGGAACTTTTTACGAAAAAATCGGAGTTGGGACAATTTATGATCTTCATACCTGTTCATCGCTCAATGGGCCAACCGAATCAGATGCACGCAGCTCAGTTGATGCTGAATTATTGGAACTATCTTGTGTGACATTAATGATGCGCTGGTGGATCTTGTCCTTTTTCTGGGAAGAACTAGAAGCTACTGCCTTATTACGAGACTGAAGTGATGGCACTTCTCCATGGAATGATCTTGCTGAGGTGCCTCCAGTGAGGGCTATCTTCTGTGATTGCTCCTTTGACACGGGTAATCTATGTTTGACTGTAGACACATGTATTCTACTAGCTTGAGATGATTTTGGCGCAGAAGGCGGTGAGCCTTTTAGTTGAACTTTCTCAGAGTACCTTGTCACTTCCTGGGAACTATCTTCAGAAAATTTCACGGAATCATGTTTGCTGACAGTTGGTGAGACCAACTCCTCTTTCTTTGAACAATCACTATTCCCTGATGACGGTTCTTTAGACGCCAAAGAGTGTGATAACTCAGGTGGTATAGAGACAGAACCAGAAAAGGATGTACAAACTTTTGCAGAACCCAAAGTTAAGTTAGGATTCTCAGCAACTTTGTGCCTCGGATTTTGTGTTTCAGATTGCGGATGTTCATGGCATTCTGAACCATATGTTGATTTGGATGAATCTTTTTGGACGATTGAAAAAACTGCAGCTTCCCCTAGACCTTGCTTATTGCTGTCATGGTCATCACTCACTAACTCGACAGAGTGAGCTGTCTTGTTTTCCTGAAAACTAGGCTCAGTTTTAATAGTCTGTGGTTTTGACTGACCGATAAGTAAATCTGGTACACCAGCAACAACCTGCAGATTTGAAGTTTGATTTGGTTGCTTTTGAACGCCCTGCATGTCTTGCACTTTGATAGGACCTGCATTAGATGGTTTGCCATCACCTGTTCTGATAACTGCAGAATGTTACAAGCAACAAACATATAAGTAGCACTACTGGGTTTCATAGGACCAATATTAGTGCATCAGGTAAGTATCTGGGGAACTTGAGTTACCTGAACTTGTTATGCCAGACCTTGAGCCCATAGTGTGATCCCCTTCTGGCTGTTGCTTATACATTGTAACCTGCATTGTGCCAAATAATGTAGCAATTAACTTAAAAGAGTAAATAAGAAAATAAACCTAGGCAAACTAAAAGTTATAGATTATGAAACTACTACTTATGAATTTACAATGGAACTGTAAACGTGCAGTCATATTGAAAGCATGAGAACAAAATAAATCGGCTTCAAATGGCATGGTACTGCAAACTAAATCTCCACATATGATGGCAATATATATGTTGTTTACTGTTTACTCCAAAGGCTATGAAAATGGCGGAGAAAAAGGTTAAATAGATAGCAATCCTGCCATGCTTTCTCATACCAAATATATATTGTAGCACTAGAACTAACAACTGATACACTACCATGAACACATCAATAATTAACAAAAATCATTACAATTTCACTACAGCAAGTTACAACAACAACAACAAAGCCTTTTAGTCCCAAGCAAGTTGGGGTAGGCTAGAGTTGAAACCCAATATGAGCCCCTAGTCACGGTTCAGGCACGTCAATAGCTGTTTTTCAAGCACTCCTATCCAAACAAAGATCTCTAGGTATATCCCAACCCTTTAAATCTCTTTTAATTGCCTCCTCCCATGTCAGCTTCAGTCTTCCTGTACCTCTTTTCACATTGATATCTCGACTTAAAACTCCACAACGCACTGGTGCTTCTGAAGGTCTCCTTTGGACATGGCCAAACCACCTCAACCGATGTTGAACAAGCTTTTCTTCAATTAGTGCTACCCCTACACGGTCACGTATATCATCGTTCCGAACTCGATCCATCCTTGTATGACCACAAATCCAACGCAACATATGTTAGTCACTGAATTCTTACTGTTGGTAGTAGTAAAATTCTTACTCTCATCGAGAGAGGATGACACTAGGAGTTGAGGCAATTTTCTGGTTTATTTCCAAATGCCATGCCAACCTGAGGGGTTGGGGGTACATATTTATAGGCTGCTAGCCAACCAAGCATATGCTAAGATGCTGTCCTCGATGCTAAGATGGTGTCCTCTAAGATGTTGTCCTCTAGTCTAAGATGCTGTCCTAAAAACAGACCATGCAGCCACAAGGACCATGTGACCAGCACAGCCCCACAAAGACCAATCCACACATGAGACTTATCCCATCATTCTCCCCCTAAGTCTTGTGCGTCGTCCTGTGGGAAAGTTGAACCATTCCAGTCCTGAAGCAGAGCTCAAGGAACTTGATCCTCCCAAGGGGCTTGGTGAGCAGGTCCGCAAGCTGGTCCTTGGTGTTGATGTAGCTCGCCTTGATGCTCCCTTCCTCTAAACAGCCTCGGATGAAGTGGTACCTCACCCGGATGTGCTTGCTGCGTTCATGGAACACGGGGTTCTTTGCCAGGGCCAGAGCGGACTTGTTGTCCACCCTAAGCTCCACCGCTCTAGTGTCTCTGCCGAGGAGATCACCGAGCAGTCGAGCGAGCCAGAGCGCCTGAGTCGAAGCGGTGGAGGCCGCTATGTACTCGGCCTCGCAGCTGGACAGGGCCACCACCTGCTGCTTGACCAACTGCCAGCTAACGAGGCACTTGCCGAGGAAGAAGAGGATCCCGCTCGTGCTCTTGCTGGTGTCGATGTCGCCGGCGTGGTCGCTGTCGCTGTACCCGACGAAGTGTGCCGCCCCAGGGCACCTAGGGTAGTAGAGGCCGTGATCGAGAGTCCCCGCAACGTAGCAGATGATCCTCTTCACAGCCTGCTGGTGTTCCGTCGTCGATCGCTGCATGAACCAACTAACGTAGCCGACGGAGAATGCCAAGTCCGGCTGTGTGTGGGCGAGAAAGCGAAGGCTCCCCACAAGACGCCGGTACTGTGTAGCGTCCACCTCCTCCGTCGTGCTGTCACGGCTCAGCTTCAGCCTCTCCTCCATTAGAGTGAGAGCTAGGTTGTAGTCGATGAGCCCAGCTAGCTCAACGACGCGCTTGGCGTAGGCGGTCTGTCGAAGCGTGATCCCGAAGTCATCCTGGTGCACCTCGATTCCCAGGTAGAAAGAGAGAGCCCCCAGGTCACTCATCTGGAAGGTGGCCTTCATCTCTTCCTTGAATGCCGCCGCCTCCGCATCCTTGGTGCCGGTGATCACCAAGTCGTCGACGTAGACACCTACCAGCAGAGCATTTCCTCCACTGCCCCGTCGGTAGATGGCCGCCTCATGCGGGCTTTGCTCGAAGCCCATCCCCTTTAGCGTGGAATCTAACTTGGCATTCCACGCCCTTAGTGCCTGCCGCAAGCCATAGAGGGCCTTGCGCAGGCGGAGCACCTTGCCCTCCTTGCCGGGGATCGCAAATCCCGGTGGATGGTGCACGTAGACCTCCTCCTTCAAGTCGCCGTTAAGGAACGCCGACTTGACGTCCATGTGATGAACACGCCAGCCCTCCTGGGCAGCAAGCGCAAGGAGGAGTCGCACGGACTCTATCCGTGCCACGGGAGCAAAGGCGTCGCCGAAGTCGACCCCCTCCTGCTGCACGAAACCTCGTGCCACCAAGCGAGCCTTGTGCTTAACGATGGCGCCGGCTTCATCCCTCTTCAGCTTGTACACCCACTTAAGGGTGCTTGCGCGGTGACCACGAGGAAGGTCAGCAAGCTCCCAGGTGCGGTTCTTCTCGACCGCATCTATCTCCAACTGCATCGCGGCGCGCCATGCCGCGTGTCTCTCGGCCTCTGCAAACGACCGAGGCTCGCCATCATCACACGCAAGGTGCAACTGCGCCTCCAGGTCGTGAGGCACCGGTCCCGGCATCGGCTGGTCGCCGAGAAGATTCTCCATCGTACGGTACCGCAACGGCTCGCCGTCGTGGTACGCGTCAATGCGATCCTCGTCGTGAGAGAGCGGAGTAGCGAGCTCAACCGGGCTGTGCTCGACACGAGCTGGTGTTGGAGTAGACGTGCCCGGAGAGGTGCCTGTTGGTGCTGGAGTGCGTGGCGATGCCGACTGTGGTGGAGCCGACGAAGGACTCATCGCAGCCGAGGTCCTGACTGGAGAGCGTGGTGCTGTCGAAGTAACAGGCGCCAGGGTCAGTGGAGGCTCGGGGACTGGGGTAGACGCGCTCGCCGAAGAAGAGCTGCCTACTCCCCCAGCTCCCTCGAAGTGGACGTACTCGACAGTGAAGTCATCGTACGTCGGAGCCGAGCCGTCGTCCACCGCCTTGTCCCACGCCCATCCTCGCCCTTCGTCGAACACAACGTCGCGCGCCGTGCGCACACGCTGTGTCTTCAGGTCGAGGATGCGGTAGGCCTTCGAGCCCTCCACGTAGTCGATGAACACTCCCGGAGTGCTCCTGTCGTCGAGCTTGCTGATGTGGCCAAGCTCCTTGGCGAACGCGAGGCAGCCGAAAACCCGCAAGTGGGAGACCGCCGGCTTACGCCCATGGTCCTGCCGTCGAGCGCCTTGGTAGGCGAGCGGTTGAGGATGTAGACGGCCGACACCACCACCTCTCCCCAGAAGACGGCCGGCATCCCCCTCTGCTTGAGAAGGGCCCGAGCCATCCCCACAACTGTCTGGTTGCGCCGCTCGATGACGCCATTCTGCTGTGGGCTGTACGGCGCGGAGTAGTGGCGTTGAATGCCCTCATCAGCGCAGTACGACGCGAATTCAGCCGCCGTGAATTCGTCGCCGTTGTCGGTACGCCGCACGCGCAGCTTGCGGCCGCACTCCGCCTCCGCAACAGCCTGCGAGCGCCTGATGGCGTCCGCAGCCTCTCCCTTGCTGCCGAGGACCATCACCCACATGTAGCGGGAGAGGTCGTCGACAAGCAGCAGGAAGTAGCGTCGTCCTCCCGGTGTGGCCAGTGTCACCGGGCCACACAAGTCCCTGTGCACAAGCTCGAGCCTCCCCTTGGCTCGAAAACTCGCCCGCTGGGAAAAGGGGAGTCGCCTCTGCTTCGTCAACACACAGACGTCGCAGAGTTGCTCCACATAGTCGAGGCACGGCAGGCCTCGCACCATCTCTGTGGTACTGAGCCGCTTCAGGGCCTCGAAGTGAAGGTGCCCGAAACGCTCGTGCCACTACCACGCCTCGTCGTCCCGACGAGCAGCGAAACAGAGGGGTTGTGCCACCTGCACGTTAAGGACGTAGAGTCGATTTGCGCTTCTGGATACCTTGGCGAGAAGGAGGGCGACGGCGATCCCAAATCCTCATGACTCCATCCTCAACCACCACGCGCGAACCGTTCTCATCCAGTTGTCCCAAGCTGATGATAGAGTTCCTCAACGCGGGGATGTAGTAGACTCCGGTGAGCAGCCTGTGCTCACCAGACACGACGGTGAAGATGACGGAGCCGACGCCTTTGATCTCAACGCCGGAGGCATCCCCAAACTTGACGGAGCCTCGGACGCAAGAGTCAAGCTCGGTGAAGAACTCCCGTCGACCGGTCATGTGATGGGTGGTGCCGGTGTCGAGGCACCACCCGTCAGTCTTGTCGTTGCCGGAGCTGTCGCCGAGGAGGGCGTGTGCTTTTGGCTCGTCAAGGTGGAGGAGAGCCGCTGCGGCCGGTGCCGCTGGAGGTAGCTCGATGCTTGCATGTGCGATGAACAGAGCTGGCTCCTCCGCCTGTGCGACGTGGGCTTGGCCGCGTCGTGGCTGTGGTAGGCGTCGTCTCGTGTCGGCTTGTGCCTGCCGACGGCGCCGCCCTGGGCGCCTCCGCGGACATCACCCTCGGCACGTCCTCGCACCCCGGCCTGGGCGTCTCTGCGCGCCTTGCGCGGCTTGCCACGCTTGCGGCCTCCTGTCGCGGAAGAAGGCTCCCCCTTCTTCCGGTCACCTTGGCTGGCAAGCCACTGCTCCCGAGTGAAAAGAAGCTTCCCGCCAGTGGTGATGGGCCCCGAGAGAGCTTGTGGCTCATCGCTGTCGACGACCTTGAGGCGACCTATCGCCACCTCGATCGACATCGTGGAGAGATCCAGCAGAGACTCAATCGAGTGAGCCATCTGCTTGTATTTCTCGGGGACGCAGCAGAAGAGTTTTTCGACAGCTCTCTCCTCGCCGTAGGTGTCATCGCCGAACTGCACCATCTTCTGCAACAGAGTGTTGAGACAGAGAGCAAAGTCATCAACGTCCTCACCTGGCTTGAAGGTCAGATTCTCCCACTCCTTGCGAAGTGCCTGCAGTGTGGACTTGCGGGCGCGGTCGCTGCCGATGCGTGCCGCAGCGATGGCGTTTCAAGCCTCCTTGGCAGTCCGCTTGTTGGTAAGTGAGAACTGCATCTCGGGCGGGACTGCAGCGATGAGGGCATCCAGCGCCCGTCGATCCTAGTCGTAGTTGACGTCGCTGTACCGGACAGCCTCCCACATGTGCCGCACCTGGAGCTTTACCCTCATCACCGCAGCCCACTCGACGTAGTTGGTCTTGGTGAGGGTAGGTCACCCACCGCCAGGGCCGACGTCCCTCACAACAGCTGGAGCCCATAGTAACCATGGTACCGATCCGGGGAGAGAGAGCCACGCTGCCTGTGAAGGCCGCGCTCTTCATCGACCCGTCCGCCACCGTCGCCGTGCGCGCCTCCAAGAGCGCCACTGGCGCGTCCGCGCCTGTCGGGGCTGCCGCCGCGCTCGTGGGCGTGCGCGGCTGCCCACTGCGCCGCCCGCGCTCGTCCTGCCTCCCTCCCCAGCAACTCGAGGTCCGCGTCAGCGCTGTCGTCAGCAGAAACGGAACTGCTGATGTTGTCGCGCAGGGCCTCGACCTCTGCTGCCGCCGCACGCGCTGCATCCTTCGCCGCCGTTGCTTCCGCCTCCGCTCTGGCTGCTGCCAGCTCCGCCGCTGCCAGCCTAGACGCCCTTGCCGCCGCCGCAGCGGTTTCTGACGCCGCTCGCTCGCGTTCCTCTGCCGCAGCAAGTTCGGCCTCCTGCCGATGCCGTGTGCTCGAGGCGACCGAGCGCTGAGACTGCCCTGCGGACATGTCGCGCTACCGGGGGCTGCTGTGTGGGGAGAAGGCTGCTTCAGATGAGCTGTTGCTCGTCTGCGCAGAGGGAGAGGAGTGAGCAGGAGCGGCCGGAACTGCTGCTGTTCCTAGCTGGGGCTGTTGTGCGGCTGGGAAATGAGTGAGCAGGAGATGCTCAGGCTACAGGATAGTACGGATCTGATACCAGTTGTTAGTCGCTGAATTCTTACTCTTGGTAGTAGCAGAATACTTACTCTCATCGAGAGAGGATGACACTAGGAGTTGGGGCAATTTTCTAGTTTATTTCCAAATGCCATGCCAACCTGAGGGGTTGGGGGTACATATTTATAGGCTGCTAGCCAGCCAAGCATATGCTAAGATGCTAATATAAGATGCTGTCCTAGATGCAAAGATATTGTCCTCTAAGATGCTGTCCTCTAGTCTAAGATGTCGTCCTCTAAGATGCTGTCCTTAAGTCTAAGATGCTATCCTAAAAACAGACCATGCAGCCACAAGGACCTGTGACCAGCACAGCTCCACAAAGACCAGCCCACACATGAGACTTATCCCATCAACATACGCATTTCCACGACACTCAGCTGTTGGACATGTCGTCTTTTTGTAGGCCAACATTCTGCGCCATACAACATAGCGGGTCTAATCACCGTTCTATAAAACTTGCCTTTCAGCTTTTATGGTACCCTCTTGTCATAGAGAATGTTAGATGCTTAGCGCCACTTCATCCACCCTGCTTTAATCCTATGGCAAACGTCTGCAACAACATCTCCATTCTTCTGCAGCATCGATCCTAGATAACGGAAGATATCTTTCCTAGGCACCACTTGACCTTCGAAACTCACGTCTCCCTCCTCATGTGTAGCGTTGCTAAAGTCTCATATCATATATTTTGTTTTAGTTCGACTTACTCAAAAAGCTTTGGACTCAAGGGTCTGTCGCCACAACTCCAGTTTCCTATTTACTCCTGTCTGGTTTTCATCAACTAGCACTACATCGTCTGCAAACAGCATACACCAAGAGATATCCCCTTTAATGTCCCTAGTCACTTCATCCATTACCAAAGCAAAGAGATACGGCTCAAGGCTGACCCTTGATGAAGTCATATTTTAATCGGGAAGTAATATGTGTTGCCATTATTTGTTCGTACACTAGTCATGACATTATTGTACATGTCCTTGATGAGGGTAACATACTTCGTTGGGACTTTGTTTGTCCAACGCCCACCACATAACATTCCTTGGTATCTTGTCATAATCCTTCTCCAAATCGATGAAAACCATGTGTAGGTCCTTCTTCTGCTCCCTAAACCGCTCCATAACTTGTCTTATTAAGAAAATTGCTTCTATAGTTGATCTTTCGGGCATGAAACCAAATTGGTTTGTAGATACCCGTGTCGTTCCTCGCAGTCGTTGCTCGATAACTCTCTCCCACAGCTTCATCGTGTGGCTCATCAACTTAATTCCCCTATAATTAGTGCAACTTTGGATGTCTCTCTTGTTCTTTTAGATTGGTACCAATATGCTTCTCCACTCCTCAGACATCTTGTTCGATTGATAGATATTGTTGAACATCTTCGTTAGCCATACTATAGCTAAATCCCCGAGACACCTCCACACCTTGATCGGAATATCATCCGGGCCCATTGCTTTACCCACTTTCATCCTTTTCAGAGCTTCTCGAACCTCCTGCACTTGGATCCTACGCACAAAACGTCTATTGGTGTCATCAAGTGAGTCATCCAACTGAACGGTGGAGTTCTCATTCTCCCCATTGAACAGCTTATCAAAATACTCTTGCCATCTATATCTGATCTCATCCTCCTTCACCAAGAGCTGCTCCCTCTCATCCTTAATACACTTGACTTGGTTAAGATCCCTTGTCTTTCTATCACGAGCCTTAACAATCATATAGATGTCCTTCTCTCCTTCCTTCGTATTGAGACGTTGGTAGACCCTCGTAAGCCCGCCCCTTCGACTCTCCCACCACATGTTTTGTGGTCTTCTTTGCCACCTTGTACTTCTCTATGTTGTCTGCACACCGGTCCTGGTACAAGCGCTTGTAGCATTCCTTCTTTTCTTTGATAGCCTTTTGCACATCTTCATTCCACTACCAAACGTCTTTCAAGTCGCATCCACTTCCTTTGGTCACTCCAAGTACCTCTGCCGCAACCTTCCGAATGCATGTTATCATCTTCTCCCACATGTTGTTTGCATCGCCTTCGTCCTTCCAAGGGCCCTCTTCAATAACTCTTTCCTTGAAGGCCTTTGATGCCTCCCCTTCTAATTTCCACCACTTTGTTCTTGCAATCTTGGCTTGTTTAATCCTACGAGCTTGTACCAGAAAGCAGAAGTCAGCCACCACCAGCTTGTGCTGGGAAACAACGCATTCACTAGGTATTACCTTACAATCCACACAAGCACGTTTATCCCCCCTTCTTGTAAGAACAAAGTCGATCTGACTAGAGGAATGTCCGTTCCTATAGGCTTCCCCTTCTAATTTCCACCACTTTGTTCTTGCAATCTTGGCTTGTTTAACCCTACGAGCTTGTACCAGAAAGCAGAAGTCAGCCACCACTAGCTTGTGCTGGGAAACAACACATTCACTAGGTATTACCTTACAATCCACACAAGCACGTTTATCCCCCCTTCTTGTAAGAACAAAGTCGATCTGACTAGAGGAATGTCCGTTCCTATAGGTCACCAAATGAGACTCTCTCTTCCTAAAGAAAGTGTTGGCTATCATCAGATCAAAAGCCATAGCAAAGTCAAGGACATCCTCTCCCTCCTGGTTCACCTCAGAAGCACGGACACGGCAGGGAAGGGGCGTATCCCGTATCGGATACGTATCCGATACGGATACGCCTGGGATACGGTCCGGATACATATCCGCGTATCCCAGCTAAGTTGGGCCGGAAACTGACGATGGGATACATTTCGGCCCAGCCGGCCCAATAGGTTACCTTTGCCTCCTCCTCTGCCTTGGCCTCATGCAGACAGCCGCCTCCCCACGCGCAGCCGCCTACCCGCCTCTGCCTCCGCCTCCCAGTCTCTCCCACGCGCAGCCGCCTCTGCCTCCGCCTCACGCAGCCGCCAGTCCGCCTCCGACCTCGCCGGCGACCAGCCTCCACCCAAACGAGACAGTAGTTTCCCCGCGCGCTTCCCCACCCCACACACCTCCGCCGAGGACGGACAGCGAGGCCCAGGAGGCAGACCACGCCGGAGGACGTCCGCGCCCTCTTCTCCCGCTACGCCGGCGGCTCACCGTACATGCTTGCCGACGACCTCCGCCGCTACCTCGCCGCTTGGGGAGGGGCCGACGGTGAGGTCCCGGAGCAGATCATCGATCGTATCCTGCAGGATCGAAGACACACCCCGCGGTTCGGGAGGCCGGCGCTCACCATTGACGACTTCTTACACTTCCTCTTCTCCGAGGACCTCAACCCGCCCCTCCGCTGCTCCAAGGTAAGTCCACCCGGAAGTTGCTCGATCCCCAATCCATATGCGGCTTCATTCATTGTTTCCACTGTCTATTGGTGCGATTGCTGGTTGCGGGGGTGGATTATGCAATGTAGCCAAATCAGTACCGTTTGCAGATCACATAGGGATTTGTGAGCTGCTCCTCATATACTGCTAGTTTGCTACGAGTGTAATAGACCTTTTATTAATTTCCTATATTAGAACCTGTTATCATGTTATTCTGAGTGTAATAGACCTTAAATGTCTCTATGTTGAACTTGAACATCTATTTTGCAATTTCATATGCATTGTTATCTATTTATTAAAAAAATAGTAAAACGTATCCGCGTATCGGGTTTCCTAGGAAATTACCGTATCCACGTATCCGTATCCTTCCGATACCGATACATGTATCCGCATCCGTGCAACTTAGTGGTTCACTATAGCAAGTTAATTAATGCAAAACAAAAATGCATCAACAGATGTACAGATCCTAATAGAAAAAGAAGAAAGCACTACAGCAAGTATCTCCGTCTCTTTTCTGATTTCATTTGGTTATGAAACCTTGGATCCATTTATTAAATTGCAGTGCAGTAGTTTAATTAAATTACAATCAATATGGCGAATTTCTCTACAATAAATGTTAGTACTAGCTTTGATGCCCATCTCTTTTCTGATTTCATTTGGTTATGAAACCTTTGATCCATTTATTAAATTGCAGTGCAGTAGTTTAATTAAATTACAATCAATATGGCGAATTTGTCAGTCAATGTCGGAAGTCCCGACAGTTTGGGTTGGAACTTCCGACGTCGTCAGAAGTTCCGGTACAAACGTCAAAAGTCCCGACGCCTACGTGAACTACAAAAGCAGTGCCCAATTTAACTTTGCGGATAAATAATCTTACAACCCCACTTCCTAATGGTTTGGTGAAGATGTTGGACCACTCCCTTTATGTCGAAATACCTCCAAACTGTAGATCGAGTCCAAACCCTAAAATGAAGTTAAGGAGAGAGAGACAAGCAAATACAAGCAATCTCGAGCAAACACAACAAGCACACGGGACACAAAGATTTATCCCAAGGTTCGGCAACCCCAACCCCACAAAGGAGCTCCTACGTCCTCGTTGTTGAGGTGACCACAAAGGTCGAAGTCTCTTTCACCTTCTTGCCTCTCTCAAGGCAATCACAAAGGTCACTTGAGTTTTCCACTAAGAAATCAAAGATAATATAAACTTCCCAATGCTCTTCCACAAGATGGAAGCACTTGAGCAACGCCTAGCTGGATAGGGGCAAAGCCCCAAGAGTAATAGATGCAAATCTAACCGGCTTGACGAAGAAATTAAGTGCTCAAGCTTGCCAAAGTGATTTTCACACTTAATCCACTCTCTTTTCACTCAAAACCCTAGAGGAATCGAAGATTGGAGCAAAGGAGGGAAGTGAGGGGTGCCTGTGTTGCTTGGGAGCTGTTGAACACGAAGGTTGGTGAGCTGTGAATGTGTCCGTAACGGTTAGAAGAGAGAAGAGGGCTATTTATACTCATAGTAGAAATCTAACCGTTCAGATCTACATCGGAAGTTCCGACGCAGATCTCAGGACTTTCGACCTTAACAGAAAACACTGTTCACACAGGGTCAAAAGTCAGCACGAGCAAGTCAATGTCGGAACTCCCGACAAACGTCGGGACTTCCGACTGTCGCCACTCCCGACGTACGTCGGGACTTCTGACGAGCGCTGTCAGCCGAACAACAAAACCCCAGGTGTCGGGACTCCAGACTTGGGTCGGGAGTTCCGACTCACGTCGGGACTTCCGACGGCCACGATCACCACGCAGGCAAAGTGACAGCACGTCAAAGACTTTCGGCGTAAGTCGTGACTTCCGACGGTTGGGAGTTTCGGCTTACGTCGGGACTTTCGACGGCCACGGTCACGCGCAGGCTAAGTGACTGGGCGTCAGGACTTCCGGCATGAGTCGTGACTCCCGATGGTCAGGAGTTCCGACTTACGTCGGGACTTCCGACACCAACAGTCACCGAAAATATTCTACGTGCTCGGAGTGCTAGAGTGTCTCTCTTTTGATTTTATTTTTATGTATGAGCACTCTATCTTCCTCAGACCAACTAAGTTTGCATCCCTCTTTATAGTGTGGCAGATCCTAAACTCAAAAACAAAAATAAAAGAGCGCTTTGAGTTCGTCCGCCTTTACAAGTTCAAGAATTGAGAGATATCATTTCATCTTTTTTAACTCTTTGAATCTTTCATGGGACTAATAGCTGCGACATAGCTCATTAAGATTACATTAATCCCTAATTTGGATGTCATTGTTAGAATATAATAGTAACAGCCCATATTGGGTGTACGGCCCATTGGCCTTGTACATTGTAACCCTAGCCTATTAGGCTATATAATGAAGGTCACCCCCCCATGATTAGGGTGTGCGGTGTTTCTTTACATGGTATCATCCCTAATTACGATCCTCACCTTCCGCTTCGCTTCTCCTCTGCCCGTGCGCTCTCCCTGAGAACGCGCGCCACCGCACCATCGGCCGCGTGCGCCTTCGCGCCGCCGCCAGCCCAGGCCCCGCACGCACCTTCGCTTCCTCGCGCGGCCTCCGTCGCGCCTCGCGGAACGGCCTCCGTCGTGCCCCCACGCGACGCGCGCCTCACGGATCGGATTTCGGCGTGCGGCCGCACCCTGCGCGCGGCTCGGTCGAGTCCTCTGCTTCGCGCGGATTGACGCCCGGGGCAGTCGCGCATCTTCTCTGCGTCCGCGCGCGATTGCCTTCCAGTCGCGCCCATGTCGTCGAGTTCCTCCTCCACAACCGGCGCCCTCAGCCACCAGTCGTCCGGCGCCATGGGGGATTCTGTTGCTGCTCCTCTCTTCGCCGCATACGCCTCCGTCAACGTGAAGCAGCACGTCCCCATCGCGCTCAGCCTCGAGCGCCCGAACTACTCCAAGTGGAAGGCGTTCTTCACTGCTCTCTGCGGCAAGTACGGGCTGCTCGGCCACATCGATGGCACGGCGGACGCGCGCCCGACTGACCCCCTGTGGTCTCAGCCTGATGCCTGCATCCGCGGCTGGATGTACGGCTCCGTCGACGACGCCGTCCTTGACCTCGCCATGGAGCCTGAACAGGATGCGCGCGCTCTGTGGGTCTCCATCGAGGCCTTGTTCGAGGCGAACAAGGAGTCCCGCGCCGTCGTCCTCGAGCAGGAGTTCCACAACCTGTCCCAGGGCGACCTCTCCGTCGACGCCTACGCCCAGCAGATGAAGCGCACCGCTGATGCCCTCCGGGAGGTCGGTCACACCATCTCCCCTGCACAGCTCGTGCTCAATCTTCTGCGTGGCCTCAACCCCCGCTTCGCCAACACCGCCGACATCATCTCCAACACGTCGCCGCTTCCCGACTTCAAGTCTGCCACCAACATGCTCCGCGTCAAGGAGCTCCGCCTTGGCACCGAGGACAAGGCGGCCTCAGCTTCAGCACTGGCCGCCTCCACCACCTCCTCCTGCCAGTCTAACCCTTCTGCGTCCACCAATCGTGGGGGCGGTGGCAAGGGCAAGGGTGGCAAGGGCAAGGGCGGCCGTGGTGGTAACGGCGGCGGTGGCAGTAGCGGCGGTTGGCGCCACCAGCAGCAAGGTGGCAATGGCGGCGGTGGCCGCAACCAGTAGCAAGGCGGCAGTTTCGGCGGGCGTCAGCCGGCCGGCCCCTGGGCTTACTACAACCCTTGGGCTGCTCCGTGGTCTTCCCAGCAGCAGCAGCAGTGGGGTGCACCACCTGCGCCTCCTCCACAGGCACACACCGCCTTCGCGCCTCCGCAGTTCTCCACTGCCGGCGGTCCTCCGGCGTACGGGCCTCCGGGCAACTGGGACTCGGCAAGCTTGATTGCCGCCCTCAACCAGATGGCGATCCAGGGCGGGTCTACACCCTGGGTCATGGACAGCGGTGCGACATCTCACATGTCCTCCAATGACGGTATTTTACTTTCCCATCTCCCGTCGCCACCGTCCTCCATTACGGTCGGCAACGGTCAATCAATTCCTATTCATCGTCGTGGCACTTCTGTTATTCAAATAGCTGATCGTCCTTTTCGTCTTGATAATGTTCTTGTCGCTCCCCAACTCACTCGTAATCTGTTATCTGTTCGACAGCTTACTCGCGACAATAACTGTTCCATTGAGTTTGACGCCTCTGGTTTTTCTGTTAAGGATCTGCAGACCAAGACGGTCCTTCTTCGGTGCAATAGCAATGGGGATTTCTACACCATTCCACATCACATGCCACCTCGCTGCCATGTCGCTGTCGTCTCCCCGGAGTTATGGCACTCCCGCCTTGGTCATCCTGCACCCGCCATCGTCAACACTCTAACTAAGCTATCAGCTATCCAGTGTAATAAAGCAGCTCGCCACATTTGTCATGCCTGTCAGCTTGGCAAGCACGCTAGGCTGCCATTTGCTAGTTCGGTTTCTAGTACATCAGCTCCCTTTGAACTTGTTCACTGTGATGTCTGGACCTCTCCAGTTTTGAGTATTTCTGGCTATAAATTTTATCTTGTCATAGTTGATGATTATACACATTATTGTTGGATCTTTCCTCTTCGCCATAAATCAGAAGTTCATGAACACATTGTCCAGTTTGTTGCTTACGCCCACACACAGTTCAGTTTTCCTGTGCGCTGTTTTCAGGCAGATAATGGCACCGAGTTCATCAACAATGCCACCGCTACCTTCCTAGCTAGCCGCGGCATCCGGCTTCGCACCTCGTGCCCCTACACATCCGCCCAGAACGGCAAAGCTGAGCGGATGCTTCGCACACTGAACAATACAGTTCGCACGCTTCTGTTTCATGCCGCCATGCCTCCATCCTATTGGGTCGAAGCTCTTTCCACCGCTGTGTTTCTAATCAACCGGCGGCCGTCATCGTCCATACATAATGGTATTCCCTATCATCTTCTTCACCGCAAAATGCCAGACTACTCCATCCTCCGAGTTTTCGGTTGCCTGTGCTATCCGAACCTTAGTGCCACGACTTCCCATAAACTGTCTCCTCGCTCAGCAGCGTGTGTCTTCCTTGGTTACCCTCCTTCCCAGAAGGGCTACCGGTGTCTTGATCTTTCTACTCGCAAGATCATCATCTCTCGCCACGTTGTTTTTTATGAGACTCACTTTCCGTTTGCGGCTTCCAAGCCCCAACCGGATTCTCTTGATTTTTTGATACAGGATATACTTCCCGCGCCTGCCCCGTCTACCTCAGACGTTTGGCACTCGCGGTCCTCGGTTGCGCCTGCCTCGTCTGCAACAGACGATGCCGGCGACCCCGTCGGGCTGGATCCTGCCATCCTGTGGCATGGTGCTGCCTACAGGCTGCCCCAGGCGCTCCGGCCGGACCCGCCTACCCCCTCGGCTTCTCGTACGCCGGCCGGTGCCCCCGCCGTTGCAGCTGATCGGCAGCGGTTCGGCATCCACTACACTCGTCGTCCGCGTCCGCCACTGACTCCTCAGCCGGCGCCGCCGACGGACCAGCAGTAGCCGAAGGTGCCCTCGGCTCCATCACCGCAGGCAGCGGCACCCCAGGCTCCAGAGCCTCTTGTGCGGGAGACTCGTTCCCGGACGGGTTCACTGCCGCCGCCCATGCAGCGGTATGGCTTCACCGTCTCGACCTCCAACCTGGCTTCTCCGCTGCCAGGCAACACCCGTGCCGCGCTCGCCGATGCTAATTGGCGCGCGGCGATGACTGAAGAATACAAGGCACTTGTGGACAATGGCACCTGGCGTCTTGTTCCTCGACCGCCTCGTGTCAACGTCATCACCGGCAAGTGGGTCTTCAAGCACAAGTATAATGCTGACGGCTCTCTGGCTCGTCATAAAGCCAGATGGGTTGTTCGTGGCTTCTCGCAGCGGTACGGCATCGACTACGACGAGACGTTCAGCCCGGTTGTCAAACCGGCCACCATCCGGGTCGTCCTCGGCATCGCCGCCTCTCGCTCCTGGCCGATACATCAGCTGGACGTAAAGAACGCCTTTCTTCACGGCCATCTGAACGAGACCGTCTACTGCCAGCAGCCGCCCGACTTCGTCGACCCGGCGGCTCCCGACCACGTCTGTCTCCTGCAAAAGTCCTTGTATGGACTCAAGCAGGCGCCCAGGGCGTGGCACCAGCGGTTCTCCGGCTTCATTCAGCGGTCCGGCTTCACTGCTTCGACCTCCGACACGTCTCTCTTTGTTTACAAAGCGGGTGCCGACATCGCCTACTTGCTGCTCTACATCGACGACATCATTCTGACAGCCTCGTCGACTACGCTTCTTCGTCGCATCACCGAGCTCCTTCACTCCGAGTTCGCCATGACAGATCTCGGGGACCTTCATCACTTCCTCGGGATCTCTGTCACGCGTTCTGCTGACGGTCTCTTCCTGTCTCAGCGCCAGTACGCTGTGGACCTGCTCCAGCGCGCCGACATGGCTGAGTGTCATTCTACGGCGACTCCTGTTGACACTCATGCCAAGCTCTCTGCTACGGACGGCGCTCCGGTGGCGGATGCCACTCAGTACCGCAGCCTCGCCGGTGCGCTACAGTATCTCACGCTGACTCGTCCGGACCTCGCCTATGCAGTTCAGCAGGTCTGCCTCTTCATGCACGCCCCGCGAGAGCCACATCTTGCGATGCTCAAGCGTGTCCTGCGGTATGTCAAGGGCACCATGTCCACCGGGCTTCACATCGGCACCGGCAGCATCACCAGCTTGACCGCCTACTCCGATGCCGATTGGGCTGGTTGTCCAGATTCTCGGCGCTCCACTTCAGGCTACTGTGTCTTCCTCGGCGACAACTTAGTCTCTTGGTCCTCCAAACGACAGATTACGGTCTCTCGTTTGAGTGCGGAGGCTGAGTATCGTGCTGTTGCGCACGCTGTGGCTGAGACTTGTTGGCTTCGTCAGTTACTTCAGGAGCTCCACGCACCCATCTCTTCGGCGACGATCGTCTACTGCGACAATGTCAGTGCCGTCTACATGACCGCCAATCCAGTTCATCATCGTCGCACGAAGCATATTGAGATAGATATTCACTTCGTCCGTGAGAAGGTTGCTTTGGGACAGGTTCGGGTGCTCCATGTTTCATTGTCTCATCAGTTCGCGGACATTATGACCAAAGGGTTACCTGTACAGTTGTTCACTGATTTTAGGTCCAGTCTTTGTGTTCGTGACACTCCCGCTTAGACTGAGGGAGGATGTTAGAATATAATAGTAACAGCCCATATTGGGTGTACGGCCCATTGGCCTTGTACATTGTAACCCTAGCCTATTAGGCTATATAATGAAGGTCACCCCCCCATGATTAGGGTGTGCGGTGTTTCTTTACAGTCATCAATACATCAAAACCCACATAAAGGGCAAATGCACTTTCAATCTCCCCTTTTTTGTAATTGATGACAACCAACTTAGACTTTTATAAGAATGAAAGAATTTAAAGCTTTTGAAACTCAAAATTTATGAAGAGCTCTCCCTTGATGTATGCATGAATTTCAATTTCAATTAGAATCATCTATACATGATTTGCATACATCAAGACAAAAGCTCCCCCTAAATTTTGCAATCCGTGGGGTGCAACAAGTGTGTGTTAACAAATATATATCCGTGAAAAGAGATGCAATATGACATGTTATATTCACACAAGTAAAAAAGAATATGATGGCCAAGATTTCAAAGTGAAATTTAAAGTAACACATGGCCATCCAAAATACATCCACCATCATAAGTAGAGACAAGCACAAGCTAATAAGGTAGATAACCATTACTTGTCCTACAATCATGCATCACAAACACATATATATAGTTGTCCATCACATACTAGCCACCACACGACATAGTTGATATAAGTTAAAGGTTTTAAAGTCTCGAAACTAAGTGACCAACTAACTTATAACAAGATAGATCAAAGCCTAACACTCCCCTTTTGTCAACAAGTGCCAAAAAGGGTAGGCCACGTGAAGAACAAACTACTCGCCCTCGTAGTCCTCCTCATCTTGGTCACCATTATCACCACCATCGTCGTCATCGGCATCATCATCTTCCTCCATGTAGTCCTCATCTTCTTCAGTAGCCTTGCTCTTGCCATGAGGGCGAGAAGCAGCAACATCCTCATATGCCGCACAAGCCTCATCATAGAGTGCCAAAGGATCACGGGGAGGCACAAACGGCGGCGGAGGAGAAGACAATACCAGCCTGCTGTTCCAAACGATAGAGCCTCTCTTGCATATCATGCTCACGTTGAGCACTAGCACAACATTATCCAAACATGTAGGTCATGAGAAACTTAAACTTGTTGGGCTTTTTACCAGAGAAAAAAGAAGAGAGTGGCTCGGCACTAGAAGAGCGAGCAGCAGCAAGTGGTGAAGCACCACGACGAGAGCGAGAACCCGAAGCACCTTTGCCTTTGGCTTTGGCTGCATCAACCTTCTTCCTCAGTTCTTTTGCAGCTCTGATAAATGTCTTGTTGGAGATTTTGAGGAGGTTGTGCTGAATGTCTGTGGAGAACCGGATGACAGACACTTGCTCAATCACATGCATGATGTAGGAGGCATAGGGAAGGTTGGCATCATGTATCTTATTCAAGATGTATCGGCTGATGGAGAACAGCTGAAAATCATCACCAAAGCGCTGAAGCACCTTCTGAGAATCATCACAAAGGAAAGAGGAGTCACCTCGCTTCGGATACAAGATCTATCGCAAAATGTTATTGAGAACATAGTAGTAGGACTTCAGATACACAGTTTGTCCATCAGCTAGATGCCCATCAAGGTACATATGCTGGTACTCCTCCAAAGCCACATCCTCATACTCAGTGAGTTCAGGTGCAGTGCGGTCGGCGTGACTTAAACCAAGAAGGCGAGAGAAAGTAATGAAATCCACCTATAGTGCTTTCCTTCACTGGTCCAATGGATAATATCAATGGCACCGGTAGGGTCTCTCATGGTGATAGGAAGCATAAAAGTGACAGATAATCTCATTGTTCCAATGCTTCCTAAATTCCATCAGGTAGGACAGCCCCATGGAGCACATATCACGAACCATCTGCTCCAGCTCGGACTCCTTGAACAATCCAAGAGAATAGGCATTAATGCATTTCATCTGAATGACCGGTGGCTCCCTCTTCTTCAGAAACTTCCGAAAGATGATGGAATCATAGCAGTCAAAGTGAAACAGGCGCCAGAAGCGATACTCAAGCTGGAGATCTTTCTCTTCCTCAGCATAAAGATTTCTGCCTCATGGACTTGATGTCCCGAACCCGATGAGGTAGTCAATTGGTAGAGGAGGTGTCCAGCCACCGCAGGATTAGGAGCCATGACGGGCTCCCGCATGATTGGCAAAACCCCCGGGAAGTTGGGAACGAGCTCCCTGTCGAAACCCGGGCCGCGAGTCGGGGTGCGAACAGGTGGAGCAGCAATGGTGCGGCCAGCACGCTCAAGAGCTTCTTCTTCTGCATCAACAATAGGAACATCCCCAACAGGGGCAAGAGGAGCGGCATCAGATGAGCCTTGATCGTCACGACGACGGGCAGCACGAGAACAACTAGCACCAGCACAGGGACATGCCACTTTGGTACGGCCAGACAGCCTGGGGACAACGACAAGGTCTTGATTCTTCTTGGACCTCTTCTCCTTGCGACGCGAGGGACTGCCACCGTCCATGGCTGCGAAAAACACGAAGGGGAACTAAGAAACAAGACAACGAGAAGCGAACGAATATCGAGAAGTGAAGAACCATGAATGGAGTGGTGACCATTTGGTCGGGAGTCCCGACCGGAGTCCAGAGTTCCGACAGCCGGAAGTTTTGGCTGACATCGGGAGTTCCGACGGTCGGAACCTCCAACGGTCGCTGGGACTTCCGACGCACATGGTGACGATCCCATTTATGGGTCTTCAAATCGCGACACACATTCACACAAGGAGGATAGAGAAATAGAGAGGGAAAAAGAATAGAGGCAAATCGTAAGGTACATTGACATAGGGTTAGGGCGCCACGGTAGTACCTTGAACGAGAAAAAGGAGACGGAGAAAAACGAAGTCCACAGGCCACGAACAAATCGCCGAGCATGGGCACCTCCACGAACGGAATCTCCACCACCGAGCCGAGAAAGAGGAGTAGATCACGGGTGGTGGAAAGTGGGCGGAGAGATCGGGAGTGCCAACAAGACCCCCGACGGAGCAACCGGAAGGGATGGGGGCCGAAGCACCCGGCGGCCCAGAGCAGGCCGGAGCCACGAGCGGGGCGCGAGGAGTCGCGATGGCAGCGCGAGGAGAGGGATGCGGGGCGACGAAAGTGCGAGGGAGAGAATAACCGCAGTAATACGGGCCGGGCCGGTTATAAATGAGATTTCAACCCGGGCGCGGTCAAAACAAACAACCTAGATCTGCATCGGAACTCCCGGCGTTGGGCCAGAACTTTCGTCGGTCGGGAGTCCCAGCGCGAGCCGTGACTTCCGATTGTCGGGAGTTCCGACCTACGTCAGAACTTCCGACGCATGGAAACTGAAAAACACCTAAACTTGAACTCACTATACCATGTGGGGCAAAAATATGATGGACGCTAACATTTTCACAAGTGACTAGATTTCATACAACCAACACAAAGCAATAGTACCTAGTGCAGAGAGCCCCCGCGCTGTGCGGGGTCTGGGGAAGGGTGTTAGTGGCAAGCCTTACCCTCACCTGTGCAATGCGAGGAGACCGCAACTCGAATCCGGGACCTTCCAGTCACAGGCGGTAAGACTCTACCGCTTGCACCAGGCCCGCCCTTCAACACATAGCAATAGTCACTCATGAAAATTATAAAATAGATTTTGAGAGTGTCACACAATATTTTCTTAATTCTTTTCTCCTAACTAGATCAAACAAAGTGTGTGCAAGACATCAAGCCACGTTACGAGAATCAATGATATTTAGTTCACTCCTCAAAGCACAGAATCTTAACTCATCTAGGGGCTTTGTGAAGATATCGGCTAGTTGCTTTTCGGTGCTCACATAGTGAATGGCGATATCTCCTTTGGTTTCGTGGTCTCTCAAAAAGTGATGCCGGATGTCTATGTGCTTTGTTCGAGAGTGGTTTGCAGGGTTTTTTGTCAACTTAATGGCACTCTCGTTGTCACACAGAAGTGAAATCTTGGTTAACTCACATCCAAAGTCCTTGAGGGTTTGCTTTATTCAATGTAGTTAGGCACAACATGCACCAGCCGCCACATACTCGACTTCGGCGGTGGACAAAGCAACGGAGTTTTGCTTCTTAGAACTCCAAGACACCAAGGATCGGCCAATAAATTGGCAAGTCCCGGTAGCACTCTTTCGGGTTACCTTGCAACCGGCTTAATCCGAATCGGAATAGCCAAGTAACTCAAAAGTGGAGCCCTTAGGATACCACAAGCCAAGATTAGGAGTGTGCACTAAATACCGAAAAAATCTCTTAACGGCCATCAAATGACACTCTTTCGGATTAGCTTAAAATCTTACACATGCACACACTAAGCATAATATCGGGCCTAGATGCACAAAGGTAAAAAAAGAATCCAATCATGGAGCGATATACCTTCTGATCGACGTCCTTTCCTCCTTAATCAAGGTGAAGATGTCCACTAGTTGGCATGGGTGTCTTGATGGGCTTGGCCTTGTCCATGTTAAACTTCTTCAACATGCTGTTGGTGTTCTTGGTTTGACTTATGAACGTGCCATCCTTGAGTTGCTTGATTTAAAATCAAGGAACAACTTACTCTCCCATCATGGACATCTGAACCTATTTGTCATAATCCTACTAAATTCCTCACGAAAAGCCACATTAGTACTACCAAATATTAAGTCATCTACATATATTTGACAAACAAAGATATCATTATTGACTTTGCGAGTAAACAAAGTAGCATCGGCCTTTCCTATCTCAAAACCTTGTTTGAGTAGGAAATCCTTCAAGCAATCATACCAAGCTCTAGGGGCTTGTTTGAGCCCATAAAGCGCCTTGTTGAGCTTATAGACGTGGTTTTGATACTTACGGTCTTCAAAGCCCGGTGGTTGCTCTACATACACCAACTCGGATAGGGGGCCGTTGAGAAATGCACTCTTCACGTCCATTTGATATAGCTTGAAATCATGATGAGCGGCATAGGCAAGTAGAATACGAATTGATTCTAGCCTAGCCACTGGTGCATAGGTCTCTCCAAAATCCAAGCCTTTAATTTAAGTGAATCCTTGAGCCACCAACCTTGCCTTGTTCCTTGTTACCACGCCATGCTCATGTTGCTTGTTGCGGAAGATCCACTTGGTTCCAATCACATTTTGCTTGGGCCTTTCCACAAGGACCAGACTTCATTCCGAGTGAAGTTGTTCAACTCCTCTTACATGGCTATCATCCAATCCGGATCATTGAGTGCCTCTTCCACCCTACGAGGCTCCAAAGGAGAAGCAAACAAGTAATGTTCACAAAAACTTGCTAAACGGGAACGTGTAGTTACCCCTCGTCGAATGCTCCCCAATATGTTATCAACGGGATGATCCCGTTTAAAGGATTGATGCACTCTATGATGTGGCACTTGAGTTGATCTTTGGATGGGGCCATCATCGTCATCATCATGGTCATGATCGATTGGAGGATCACCACCATGAGCTTGTGAAGAGTTGACTTCACTTCTTTCTTCATTGTTGAGTTGAGGTTGAGCTTGCTCATTGTTGACATCATCTTCATGAGAATGACCTTGTGCATCATTTGATCTCCCATCTTGATTATTTCTTGTTGCGGAAGCTCCACCATGTTCATTGGATGAAACATGATGAATGGTTGGATCAAGATCATGCACAACATGGTCTTCATTTTCGTCTTCGACGGGCTTTACTTCACCAATGGCAAGCTTTTTGATTGCTTTGTGTGGAGCTTCTTCATTAGCTACAAACTCAACATTGACTTGCTCCTTTTGAGAGCCGTCGGTTTCATCAAAAGTCACGTCTACCACGATTTCAATCAAACCGGTGGTTTTATTGAAAACACGATATCCATGTTCGTTAGTACCATAACCAAGTATGAAGCATCTATCAACCTTTGGTGCAAACTTAGAGCTTTTGGATTTCTTGTTAAGTATGAAACACTTGGATTCCAAAAACTCTATAGTGCACCTTAGGTTTTTTATCAGTTAGAAGTTCATAGGCGGTCTTTTCTCTTTTCTTGTAAAGATATAAGCGGTTGATGGCATGGCATGCCGTGTTGACCACTTCCGCCCAATATTTGGTTGGAGTCTTGTACTTATCCAACATTGTCTTGCGGCTTCTATGAGCATTCGGTTCTTCCTCTCAATAACACCATTTTGTTGTGGAGTGTATAGAACCGAAAACTCATGCTTGATTCCTTCTTCATCAAGAAACTCTTTAATGTTGGTGTTCTTGAACTCCGTCCCATTGTCACTTCTAACTCTCTTGATTTTGACATCAAACTCATTTTGGGCTCTTCTTGCAAAGTTCTTGAAGATACCTAGGCCTTCACTCTTTTAAGCGACGTAGCTGCTCGATGTTCCAGGCGTTAGCGATGGCTTTGCCGTCATCAGTCTTGAGCTTATAGGTGCCGGGTCGGAGTACTTCTGCGATGATGTACGGTCCTTCCCACGGCGCCGAAAGCTTGTGGCGATTTTTGTTGCTCTGGATGCGGCGAATGACTAAATCGCCTATGCCGAAGGCGCGACCCTACACGCGTCGGCTATGGTACCGTCGTAGCGCCTGCTGGTATTTGGCCGAACGGAGCAGGGCGATGTCGCGTGCTTCGTCAAGCAGGGTCATGGCGTCTTCCAAAGATGCTTCGTTTCCCTGCTCGTTGTAGGCCTTAACCCTTGGCGCTCCATAGTCGAGGTCAGTCGGGAGGATGGCTTCGGAGTCGTAGACTATGAAAAACGGCGTGTAACCGGTTGCCCGGCTGCTGGATGTCCTTAGGCTCCAGAGTACCGAGGGGAGCTCCGCGACCCACCGTCCGTCGGCTTTGTTGAGCCGGTTGAAGATTCTGGGCTTGAGGCCTTGGAGGACGATGCCGTTCGCGCGCTCGACCTGTCCGTTCGTGTGGGGGTGCACTACGGCAGCCCAATCAACGCGAATGTGGTGGTCGTCGTTGAACCGGAGGAATTTCTTCCCCGTGAGCTGTGTGTCGTTGTCGGTTATGATGGAGTTTGGGACCGAGGGCTTGTGCAGGTCGCTAGCGAAGATGTCGGTGGGGACCGGCTCTCGGCTCAATGCCGTCTTTGGTAACGTGTTGGCTGCTTCGTTAAGCCGCCTCGGGATATGGTTGAGCTCGAGGCCGTCGAACTTGGCCTCCAATTGTCGGACCTCATGACAATATGCAGCCATCTTGGCGTTATGGTAGCTTGACTCCTTCATAACCTGGTTGATGACCAGTTGCGAGTCGCCTCGGACATCAAGCCGTCGGATGCCCAACTCAATGGCGATACGCAAGCCATTGACGAGTGCCTCGTACTCAGCCATATTATTTGAAACCGGGAAGTGGATGCGAATTAACGTACCTCATGCGCACCCCAAGGGGGGAAACAAAAACTAGCCCGACCCCGGCGCCCTTCTTCATCAGTGATCCGTCGAAGTACATCGTCCAGTACTCCTGATCGACGCCGACGATGGCATCTGGATCTCGGTCCATTCGGCCACAAAGTCAGCCAGTACCTAAGACTTGATGGTCGTTCGTGGGGCGTACGTGACGCCCTGATCCATCAGCTCGAGCACCCATTTCGCGATTCTCCCTATGGCCTCCCGATTCTGGATAACCTCGCCGAGGGGGAAAGATGACACGACGGTCACCTGGTGTGAGTCGAAATAGTCGCGCAACTTCCTCTTGGTGATCAGGATGGCGTATAGGAGCTTCTGAATCTAGGGGTAGCGTGTCTTGGAGTCGGACAAGACTTTGCTAACGAAGTACACGGGGTGCTGTACCTTGAGGGCGTGTCTCTCTTCTCCCCGTTCTACAACCAAGGCGGCGCTAACCACCTGAGTCGTAGCTGCGACGTAGAGTAGGAGCAGCTCTCCCTCAGCCGGCGAGACCAGAATCGAGGCCTTCGTCAGGAGCACGCTTGTCAAGCGCCTCCTGAGCCTCAGGCGTCCACGCGAATCGGTCGGTTTTCTTCAGGAGCCGGTAAAGGGGGAGCCCCCATTCACCAAGGCGCGAAATGAAGCGACTAAGCGTTGCGAGGCATCCGGTAACTTTTTGAACTCCCTTTAGGTTCGGAATCGGGCCTATCCTCGTGATGGCTAAGATTTTTACCGGGTTGGCTTCGATGCCACGCTCGGAGACGATGAATCCGAACAGCATGCCCCTTGGGACCCCAAAGACGCATTTCTCGGGGTTGAGCTTGATGCCGTTCTCCCGGAGCTTCCTGAAGGTCTGCTCCAGGTCGGCCACGAGGTGGTCGGTTTGCTTGCACTTGACTACGATGTCGTCCACGTAAGCCTCAACGGTCCGCCCGATGAGGTCTCCAAAGCATTTGGTCATGCAACGTTGGTACGTAGCCCTGACGTTCTTGAGTCCGAATGGCATCGTAACATAGCAGAACGATCCGAACGGGGTGATGAAAGAGATCGCGAACTGGTCGGACTCTTTCATCGCGATCTGATGGTACCCGGAGTACGCTTCAAGGAAGCATAGGGTTTTGCACCACGAGGTCGAGTCAACTACCTAATCTATGCGTGACAAAGGAAACGAATCCTTCAGGCACGCCTTATTGAGGCTCATGTAGTCAACACACATTCTTCATTTCTCACTTTTCTTTTCTACCAGAACGGGGACAACCACTTTGGGTAGTATACTTCCTTGATGAAACCGGCCGCCAAGAGCTTAGCGATTTCCTCGCCGATGAGCCTCCGATTCTCGTTGAAGCGGCGCAGGCGTTGTTTGACCGGCCTAGAACCCGGCCTGATCTTCAAGGCATGCTCGGCGACTTCCCTCGGAATTCCCGGCATATCCGAGGGTTTCCACGCAAAGATGTCTCGATTGGCGCGGAGGAAGTCGACGAGCGCACCTTCCTACTAGGGGAGAGGGCAGTGTCGATGTGCACCGTCTTGTCGGCGGAGTTGTCGAGGACCTCCTTGACGTTCTGCGCAGGCTCAAAGGATCCGGCCGCCTGCTTCGCGTCAGGCGCTCCTTCAGCGAGGTCCTTCCCGATGGCTGCGAGCTCCTCGAAAGCGAGGGTTGCCGAAGCGAGCTCGCAGCTCTCGACCTCGCACTTGTAGGCCCTCTGAAAAGAAGTGCCGATAGTGATGACCCCGTGCGGGCCCGGCATCTTGAGCTTTAGATAGATGTAGTTAGGGACGGCCATGAACTTCGCGTAGCATAGTCGTCCCAGATGGCATGGTAGGTTCCGTGGAACCCAACCACTTCGAAGGTGAGGGTCTCCGTCCTATAGCTGGACGGACCCCCGAAGGTGACGGGTAGATCGATCTGCCCAAGTGGCACGGCCTGCTTTCCAGGCACGATGCCGTGGAAAGGCGCTCCGGTCGGCCGGATGCACGCTCGATCGATGCCCATAGCGTCGTGTGTCTCGCCGTACATGATGTTGAGGCCGCTGTCCCCATCCATCAATACCTTGGTGAGCCGCTTCATGCCGACGATAGGGTCGACCACGAGGGGGTACTTGCCTGGGTATGTGACGCTATCCGGGTGGTCGGATCGGTCGAAGGTTATTGGAGACACTGACCATTTGAGGAAAGCAGGCGTGGCGGGATCGGCTTCGTAGACCTCTCAGCGCGCGAGCTTCTGTCGGCGTTTGGAGCCGTATGCCTACGGCCCACCGAAGATCATGAGGCAGCCATCTGGCAACGGAAAGCCACCGTCCTTCTCTCCGACGTCGTCGGCTTCTGCCTCGGGCTTCTTTTGCTCCCATTTCTTGGAGCCACCGATGAAGAAACGCTTCATGAGGGAACAGTCCTTGTACATGTGTTTGACGGGTAAGGCGCGGTTTGGGCATGGCCCCTCGTGCAGCTTGTTGAAGTGATTGGGGGTGCCCTCGGCTGGCGCTCGACCGGCTTTTCGCTCGGCGGCAGCCACGAGCGAGCACTCGCGCTGTTTCCAATTCTTCTTATTCGAGCGGTCGGAGGGGCCTTCGTCGGCGTCCTTGTTCCGCTTTGCATTGCCTCTGAAGCGATCGAGAATTGCTCCAACCACCTCCTCGCCGGAAGCGTGGTTGGTCGCGATGTCGAGGAGTTTCTTGGTAGTCCGCGGGCCCTTACGTCCCAACTTATGCACTAGGTACTCGTAGGTGGTCCCTGATAGGAAGGCTCCGATGACGTCGGCATCGACGACATTGGGGAGCTCGTTGCACTACCAGGAGAAGCATCGGATGTACTTGCGGAGAGTCTCTCCCGACTTCTGTAGGTAGTTCTTCAAGTCCCAGGGGTTCCCAGGGCGCGTGTAAATGCCCCTGGAAGTTCCCCACGAAGATTTGTTTCAAGTCCGCCCAACTCTGAACGCAGTTGGGCGGAAGGTGCTCCAGCCATGTTCGCGCCGAGTCGGCCAGGAACAGGGGGTGATTGCGGATGACGAAGTCGTCACTGACCGCACCGCCGGCCCGGCAGGCGAGCCGGTAGTCCTCGAGACACAAGCCGGGGTTCGTTTCCCCGGAGTATTTTGGGATGTTAGTCGGCGGACGGTATCGGGGCATAAGCGCCGCCTTGAGGATATGTCAACCGAAGGCCTAGGGCCCTGTTGGTTCGGGGCTATGACTCCAGTCCTCCTCGCGGTCATAGCGTCCGCCCCGTCGAGGGTGGTAACCACGGCTGGCCCCCTCCCCCGCATCGCTGCGGGTACGCCGGCGGGCGTCAAAGGTGTCGCGCGCGTCACGGTTGTGGCTGAGACACTCCTGCACCGGAACCGTGATGCGTGGCCTGCCGCCATGCGGCGCCTGGTGGACTGATGCGTCCTTGTCGGGTCGCACTGAGAGCGTGCGCTGACTGGCGTAGAGCTCCCGTCGCCGAGACAGCGAGCTCTCGGCCTGCTGCGCAGCCGCACGCTCAAGCAGCATGCGCGCAGTGGGCCCATCGATCCTCGGGCGTCGCAGGCACTGGAAGCCCCGTGAGCAAGGTTGCCGCAGCAGCGATGTTCTGGCTTGCCCGGGCGAAGTGCGGGAGCGCTTGATCGTCCTCGACGATCCTCCGGTTCACGTAACAGGCCATGGCGCGTGCGCGCCCCCCATCTCTATGGCGCTCGATCTCACGATTGAGCTCCGCGCGTTCCTGCTCGAGCTGGAGTCGCGCTTCCTCAAGCTCTAGGCGCCGGGCCTTCAGCTGCTCCACCCGCAGGCGGGGTAGGGCTCCTGTATCTCCCTCGACCTCGTTGTTGAGGTCGTTCGTCAGGGTGGCCTCCTCGTGGATGCTTTCGATGTGTCCCTCGAGGGTACCTATCATGAAGCATTCACGAGAGGGGTGATGGCTCCCCCTGCTGGAGTCAGAGACAGAGGGCGACTCCGGCACCTCTGCGAGGTCATGAAAAGACTCCGCGACATGTTCGATCACCCCCACGAACTCGTCGTTCGCAGGGGATGGAATCATTCGTTGCGCCACAAGGTGACCAATGGTCTCTGCGGCGTTGCCGAGACCGAACGAGAGCACTGTCGGGGCGCTCCGGATGAGGTATTCCAGGGAGAGCGGCTCTCCCCCGGTAAGGTGCGTCATGACGTTAGCGAACGAGAAGGTGAGGTGGCGCAGACCCTCCCGGGACGGTTGGGGTCCCAGGAAGACACCGAGTTGACGCTCCAACCTCCCGTAGTCGAAGTCGAGGAGCTGGCCGCTCTCGGGGGCGCGGGCCTCTGGCGCACGCAGCCGCAGCTCCTCGAGCACCTCGGTGATCGCGTCGAGGCCGGCAGAGTGGAGGGGTTGAACGACGACGGGCGCTTGCGCCAGCTCTCCCTCCGCCGTGACGATGAAGTCCAAGTCCCCGAAGCGCACGTGTGCACCCGGGACCTAGCTGATGCCGTGACTAGCCATCCGAGGCCTGGTGTTGATGTCGAAATGCGCAAAAGTACCCCTATCTGGCGCGCCAACTGTCGGTGTTTCGAATTGCCACCGGCTAGTAAATTTGTATATTGCGCGTCTGACCTGGATGGTATGCTAAGAGGACACAAGGATTATACTGGTTCGGGCCGAATGTCCCTACGTTCAGTTTCGGGCTGCTCGTGTTACCAGCACTGAGTTTGTATTAAGGGGTTACAAACTGGCGAGAGAAGGAGGAACTCCCGAGTCTCTGTGGTTCGATTGCTCGATGATTCAACTGCTCGATCTATCGGTCGATCGATCTCTCTCTTCTGAACGGTGCTCTGCCTTCCCTTTTATATACCAAGGGGAGAGAACAGGATACCAGAGATAGAGAGAAGGGAAGAGGGAAAAAAAAGAGAAATAAAGCTCCCGGGGGTGTGCCGTCCTCCTCTTCTCGTGGGTCCCGCTGACCCTGTAGATCGAAGTGGAAGCGGCGTCGCACCGGGGTCCTGTTGGCCACTGCAGCATACGTGCGGGCGTCGTGCGCCGCTCGTCTTCCATCCCACCCGAGTGGACGGAATGGTCAAAGGGTCCCCTGACAGAGGCCATACGGGGGGCTGGCGGTACATTGCCAGTCATCTGACGCCGGTTGACTGGCATTGGACGATGGTCAGGCAAGGAGTTAGCAGCACAGTGCTAGCCTGTTGACGCGGTGGGCGACGTGAGTCCCCCAGCATTGTCAGGATGCGCCCGAGACGTGCTCCCGGGCCACTGCTTTTGTCCGGTAGTAAATCCGACCCCCAGGGAACGAGCGAGGTGGAAATCTCGCCCTGGGGACCGGGCGAGGCGGAAATCTCGCCTTTGTCCGGTAGTAAACCCGACCCCCAAGGAATGGGCGAGGCAGAAATCTCGCCCTGGGGACCGGGCGAGACGGAATCCGACCCTCGGAGGTCGGACGAGGCGGAGCCCTCCCTGTGGGACCGCACAAGTCAGAGCCCGCGTCCTGGGGTCGGAGGAGTCGGAGCCCACGCCTTGGGGTCGGACGAGGTGAAAACCTCGTCCTCGAAGTCGGACGAGGTGTCGTCCGGCCCCTGGGGGTCGGACGAGGTGTCGTCCGGCCCCTGGGGGTCGGACGAGGCTACAGTTGCGTTCTTAACCATCAGATGAGCCGACGTGACGCTCATTAATCCTTTGGTTCGAATACCCGGGTATAGATATCTGACAACGCCAGGGAGTAGTTGGGTGGATCAAGTTTTAGAGCGAAGGGGATGTGGGTTTTGACGTTGATTGTAGCAAGTGCCGATGCGAGGCTCGGGGCAGGTGGAGGGGGAAGAGCAGCGACGATGGCTGCGGCCAGAGCAGCGGCAGCCTGGGCATCGTTGTCCATGGATGGAAGGGGAGGAGAGGGGGCGTCGCGATGGATAGGGCGACGGGAGAGGAGGTGGGTCCCCTAGCTAATACCATGTGAGAGGAATAATCCCTGTTGTTCCATTCATTGATCAAGAGTTTATAAAGGAGTTACATGACTCTTCCACTACTAAGACTCTTCATTCTAGACTATACAAATTCTAGGCTATTCATGTTCTAATAGGACTAAGCATGTATTCTTAAACCACTATGTTTTATCCTACAAACTCCAAATCCTTCATCGATCTCAGAGCTAGAAAGGTGCAAATGGGCCATAAGTGTCCCATGTAAATGTGTAGGTCGAATTTTCAGAGCTCTGACATGCAGCATACCAGCGTTTCATTTCCTGTTTTGCGTGTATTTTGTTCACTGTTGATTTTGGAATTCATATGATTACATTGGTACGGGTCAATAGATTTCTTTGAAACATACAAACATAAAGCCTTAAGAGTCTTACCGCTTGTGACCGGAAGGTCCCGGGTTCGAGTCGCAGTCTCCTCGCATTGCACAGGCGAGGGTAAGGCTTGCCACTAACACCCTTCCCCAGACCCCGCACAGAGCGGGAGCTCTCTGCACTGGGTACGCCCTTTTTTATACAAACATAAAGCCGTGAGCTTTGAACTGTTTGGCAGTCATGCAAGGTACAATTGATTATGAAATGACTGAAAACATTCTCGTCCTTGTTTTCCAAAGAACTCTATTGAAGATGCTTCCTGTCACTTCCTATGTAAGATATCTACGCCCAATTCTCAACTCTTTACATAGACAATTTGGCATTTCATTTCTCGATCAGGTCTAGAGAAAGCACCAACAGCAACTAGAATTTATGAAACCCTTACTGGACAGACTAAAATGAATTTGTATGGTACAGTTCAATCGTGGACCCAATTGTTTGCTTGCTTATAACACCCACTTGAGATTTTATTGCAATTTTTTTCTTAGCAGTGCTGCTCATTTAGCTGTCTGTTGTAGGTACTATGGAAAGTATATATAAGCTCCATAAGATTCTATCAACATGCATATTATTGATATTCTCAATCATTTAAATTTTAGTGGAGTACCTCGAGATGCTTCCCATCAGAAACCCATATGTATTGGAGCCATACAGTAAACACCCCACGCTTATTCATGCGTTCCATACAGTGAGTAATAAACCACGGAAAAATTGTTTTGATATAATGCATGGGCACATGACTATTGACTAGTAGTGTGAGAGAAAAACAATATGTTCATGTTATGTCAGGATAACTGACTAGTTTATCTACAATAGTGGAGAGCAGTGCTGTATGGCAATCAATGTTTAAAATTGCTGGCTAAATCATTTAGCGGACACATGCCTCATAAGCTAAGAATCAATATAGCGCGTTTTAGTGGCCGCTAATCCAATGAGCGGATTAATTAAGAAAAGAGAAAATGTTAATGACTGAGAACTTCCAGCTGAGATGTCTGGGCCAAAAGGAAAACGTAGAAGGCCCAAAATCCTCCCCTGTCATCTAAGACGTCCAGGGCCAAGTGACCTGCATCACATCCCCATCCCCTTCCCTTGTCGGCCGCCGCATCACTTCTATGTCTTCTTCCTTTGTTTCCACCTCCAATCCTCTCAAAGTCCTCTACCCATCGAACCCTTCTGCCCTGTGCCTCTCCTTCTCCTGCCCCTCATGGCTCACACTCCACCCCAACCTCACCAGTGGCCATGCGCTCTCGGAGTTGACTAATCGTCACGTGTCTGGCCCTCCTTCCCATGGGGAATGCCGGCGCTGCCGTAGAGCATGAAGAGGTGGACGGAAGGGAAGCACAAAGCTGTGGAGTGAAGCGAGAAAGGGCAAAGCAGAGGACGGCACTCTGACAGATACCCAGCAAGGAAAGGAGAGATGATCCTGTTCCAGCCAGAATCAAGAAAAGCAGCACTAAATTTCCTCACCGCGAAGCCTGTTTAGCACCGCTAAAGTACTCATAGCTGAAGCAGCGGAGGAAAGTGCCATTGTGTAGCGTCGATTCCCACCAGACACTATAGCCTGCTATTTGTTATATTGATGATGATTTAAACAATTTCTGTGAGTCTGATCTTTGAAGTAGTACCAGGCCTTCTGAGTGCTAAGTAGCCAAAAAGTGCAAACTCCAGCAACACATCATAAAGTAGAAACAGCACAGCCATGCAATGGCACCAAAACAAACAAATCTACCAATCATACAGTTATGCGATGTATTCAGTAATATGCAATATATGTGAGATATACTAACCTCTACCCCAATAAACCCTGAGTGCACTTCTTGTTCCACCACGGATGATGTAGTTTGAACTCCAGATGAGACCTCCAGCTTCTTGGGCACCTTTTTGCCATCCTTGCTCAGAGCCTCAAGAACTTGCTCACCGCTTTTCTTCTCCCCACTTGGCTCCAAGAATTCCTCCATCTTCTTCTTGGTTTTAGCAGTTAGCAAATCAGAACTGGCCATATTAGTTTCAGTGTGACCATCATCATGAATGGAATCCTGTATCCCACAGCCCTCACTCTGCTGACACCCATCCTTCCAACTATCAGGCTCTGTAGCACATAGGGAACCGACACACAACTGTATTAGAAAAAGAAGAAGAATGATCTTTGTGCAGCAATTAAACCATGCCCAAACTATTTACCTCTCTTCTTAGCCTTGGTTAGAGGAGGCATTGCTTGCTGATCGCTATCAAGTTTCTTGCCACGACAACTCAGGCTTCGGACGTAATGCTTCTCCTTCTTCGGTTCAATGGCTATCAAAGCATCATCCGCCATCTCCCTGGGTTTCTCTCTGGCCAGCGCAAAAAGAGCATCAGCCCCATCATTATCGTCGGCCCAGGACGGGAACTCGCAGTAGCGGAAGCCAAATCTCTTGGGGACGTAGCCGGTGCAGCGCCACAGGGCGGCGGAAAAGGCCGGGGCGCCGCGGAACAGAGCGCCGTCGCCCCCGCCGGGAAGCCCGTGGACGTGGACGCGGGCGGGGAGCGGGACCTCGGCCCAGCGGCGGTACAGCGGGGGCGGGCGGTGGGTGGGCAGCTCGGCGAGGAGCTCGGCAACCTCGGCCTCGTCGGCGGAGGAAGGGGCGCGCTTGGACCTCCGGCATTTGTGGCAGGAGAAGGAGGTGTGGACGCCGCGGACGTAGCGCGCGCACCGCGTGTGCACCCACACGCTGCACTCGTCGCAGCTGACCATCTCCTCGCCGTCGTCGAACGTGACGCCGCAGGAGCAGTCCACCGTCCACGAGCCGTCCACCCAGTCATCGGCGGGGTTAGGGGCGGGGATGGGGGCCACCGCCGCCGCCGCCATGGCGGGATGGGTCTGCGGCGGCTCCGGGCGGTGCAGGCGGCCGCCCTTCATCTGCGGCGAGCTGGGGAACCCTAATCTTCGGATCGATGCGGAATTGAGCTGTTAACTGGTCGGAATGTTGAAGACGAGGGCGTCGACACCGGGACGCGGAATCGCTGATTCGATGGCTTTAGACAGAACGGAACCGAGGAACGGATTTGGCGTCCGATGAATTTCCACGTTCGGATACTGCAGTTTTGGGCCGGTTTGCAACCCAACCTACGTGGCTTGGTTAGACCTGCACAGGTTTGCTTGGTCGACTGCGTTGGTTTGGTCTAGGCAGGCCACTTCCGTTTTTTTCCCCGATCAACTACATATACGCCTGTGCGTTGGGACTATATACTTTTTTTTACTGACCTACGCGGAGAAGTTCTTAGCGCTAAATACCTTTTTTTTTTACCAAAATGACCATCAGAAAACAGATTCATTTTCTGATAGAAAAAGTCACTTTCTCCTGAGCTTCGAGGATGTCGTATCAAACACAGACATGTGAATTCGGTCTTCGTATCGAAACAACTTTAGGCAGTGAATAGCAATAACGAATCTTTACAATTTATCCGTGTTGTATTGTATAATTTCAGATCACATGAAAGGTAACATCTAGGCATAAAATTCAATCTTCTAAGGCATGAAATCTGATCTTCAAAAACTAAAGAGGAATAATGAATAGTTTTTAATTGAGAGGTCGAAGGATAGAGAAATTAGCATTACCTTTGATCCCGTGTGCGACAGCTGCCATGATGCAGCTCGAGCATGTACGTAGATTGGGAGGAGGGGCACCATGATGTTGTTGTGATGGTCCCGTAGACCTGTATGTGCCTTTTTATTTTAGACTTATATTACCCGTACGTGCTTTCTAGATTTATAAATAATGTGATGAGGTTGTTGACCGTCTTCAAAGCGAACTCTACAGACTCGGTATGTACGTAGGCGCACTCGCGCCAACCGTTTCACAATTTCGGACTTCTGACGCGGAGGCGCGGAGGTGTGCGGACTTCTGAGTTTTATGCAAGAATGTTGACTATATAGTATACGTATTTTGTATCGCTGAATAAACTATTACTTTAGAGTTTTTTTTAGGTGTAGAGACTTTCAAAACTTTTATTACTCATCCGACGTTCTAAATTCGCTAGTCACCAATTCCTCGAAATCTCGAGGAAATCATCTCCCAAGTGTTATAACAACTACTTGGCAGATTACAGCCAACAGCTATAGCATGAGCGACTCTATTACTATATCACTTGCTAATAGAGACGATACAAGAGCTAAGGTCTGCACTGCTAATGGCCCCGTTCGGCTTGCTAAAACTTGGCTGAAACTGACTGAAAATACTGTTCTGACTGAATTGTTGTGAGAGAAAAACATGGTTCCGGCTGAAAAAACAAGTCGAACAAGCCGGTTTCTAGGTAAGCCGAACGAGGCCAATATTTTGATCTTGGTGATGACTCCTACGAAAGCCAACCTGTAATCATCAGTTTTGCTTCCTTCACCAGAGTCGCATCAACTTCAAGAGTAATACGTGTGATTCCCAGCTTACACCGGCCTCCCGTAGACTTGCAAGGCATCCCAACAGATCCGCTTGGAAAGCATAAGGAGGAAATTCTCTCGTCTTGCCCCTGAAGCTCACCACACGCCCTTGATCATCGGAGGACAAAACCCCACCACCCATCTTTCATGGAACTGTCAAATGCACCGTCGGTACTCAGCTCGAGCTCCCCCGATCTAGTAGGCTGTTCGGCAGGACTGAAAAATAAGCTAAAATACTATTCCGACTGATTGTTGTGAAAGAAAAATACTATTTTATCTGAAAACACTGTTCATGTGAACAATGTTTATATGAGTGCGCCGGCCAGCCAGCCCCAGCGCAGCCAGCGAGCCGAACGCACCCTAGGTTTGTTCCAGCGCACTCTATGTCGAAAATCAGAAGACACGAACATGTCTAACAATCTTATCCAAACTTTGGTGTGTCCCCCTTGTCATTTATCGTGGCAGTGTCAGCAATTGACAAGAAAACATGCTACATTTAACTGTTTTTTTTTTTTTTTGCTGCGAAGAGTTTGTAACATTCTGCACATTATCGTGGCAAATTGATGACCAAACACATTCACGATCCAACTATCACAGTATTACTGTACTTGCTAATTGATGATCTAACACCCCCATTCACCATCCAACTAGCCGCAGTATTACTTGCTACTCGGCGATGCACCAAACAGAATGGGCATCGGTAACTTACCTGCTGCCGTTAAGCATTTTTTTTAAGTAATTGTCGATGAAATCTAGTCGGCAGTAGGGGTATACCCATGGTAATAGATGATCGGTGGAGGTGTGCGTAATAGGAACCGGATGGTGACACGGGCGCAGAGATAGCGGTTTAGACAGGTTCAGGCCGTCTGATCGATGTAATACCCTATATCCTGTGTCTTTGGTTGATTGTATTGAATATGAAATGAATCCGAGGAGGGTCCCTACCCACCTTATCTAATCTGGGGGTAGGATTACAAGTCGGTTTAGGTCTAGATCTATTCGGTTATATGGTAAGTATTTACAAGAAATATGATATCTATCATATCTGAAAAGATCTTACTTCATCGCCAAGATATCTTCTGATTGTCTTGCGGTGCACGCTGACCAAAACTGGGCCTCGTAGAACTTGATCTTATAGGCTGGACCTTCCGTGGCGGTGCGGCCCATGTGCATTGCCGTGGGTATCTGGGATTATACCCTCCACAGCTAGTCCCCGAGCGCCTTGTATCCGCTGAGCAATGCCGTCTTGAGCAAGTCTGAGTAGTTTAACTTAGAGTCAACCAGCAAATCTGACAATCTAACCAGTATAACTAGTAATCCAATCAATAAAACAAAGTGCCGACCAGTTTAACTGGTAATCCAACCAACAGAATGAAGTGCCGACTAGTTTAACTGGTAATCCGATCGGTGAAAATTGAAATCAGCCAATTTATCAGGTGGCCTGATCTCGGACTTAGCTAAGTAAGGCTTGCCAGAAGAATGTAAGGAGCTCAAGTTTAAAATTTAAAAATTCTCCATCTTAGGTGAAGTATACACACTTAGGCTTCGTTGGCGAAGTCAGATGATCATCGTCCATGACTTATGCAAAGAGGATATTAGTACTGATATATGCGCCGCAAGGTGCAATATATACATCGTAGTCCCCGAGCCTGACAGTAGGTGAAGAAGACACCTGATGTCAGGATCAAAGAATTTCAACGATCACTAAGTCAAAACAACCAATTCCTAGCTTAGCCGAGCACACAGCTAGTCCCCAGCTTAGCTGAAAAACTAGCAAGAAGAAAAAACAGTACATTCACCGCAAGATGAGGTCTACACACTTAGTCCCCGTGCCTACTGTAAGATAGAAAATATCTTGTAGCAGGATCAAAGAATTAAGTGTAAAGGACAAAATTCCTGCACTTAGCACCGGACATATGGAGTAAAACTTGATCGGTAGAGGTGCGCGTAATAGTAACTCGATGGTGACATAAGACACAGGAACAGCGATTTAGATAAGTTCAGGTTGTCTAATCGACGTAATACCCTATGTCCTGTGTCTTTGTTGGATTGTATTGAATATGAGATTCATTCGAGGGGGTCCCTACCCACCTTATATAGTCTGGAGGGTAGGGTTATAGGTGGGTTTAAGTCTAGATCTATTTGGCTATATGGTAAGTATTTAATACGATATCTATCATATCCGAACAGATCTTTCTTCATCGTCAAGATGTCTTCTGATTATCTTGCAGTGCACGTCGACCAGAGCCGAGCACCGTAGGCCTTGATCTTATGGGCTAGACCTCCCCTGGCGGTGTGGCCCATGTTCATTGCCGTGGGTATCTAGGGTTATACCCCCCACAGCTAGTCCTCGAGTACCTTGTATCCACTTAGCAACGTCGTCTTGAGTAGATCCGAGCAGTTTAACTTAGAGTCAGACAATTAATCTAGCAATCCGATCAGTTTAACTGGTAATCCAATCAACAAAATAAAGTGCCGACCAGTTTAACTGGTAATCCGATCAACAAAATGAAGTGCCGACTAGTTTAACTAGTCAACAGGCCTCAAACATACTCAAGTAAGGCTTGCCAAAGGGATGTAGGGAGCTCAAGTTTAAAATTTAAAAAATTCTCCACCTTAGGTGAAGTGTACACACTTAGGCTTCGTTGGCAAAGTCAAATGACCATCATCCATTACTTCAAAGAGGATGTTAGCATTGATACATGCGCCGCAAGGTGCAATTGTCGAAGAAATTTGGTCGGCAGTCTACCGAGGGGTATACCCACAGTAGTAGATGATCGGTGGAGGTGTGCGTAATAGGAACCAGATGGTGACATAAGGCGTAGAGACAGCGATTTAGACAGGTTCGAGCCATCTGATCGACGTAATACCCTACGTCATGTGTCTTTGTTGGATTGTATTGAATATGAGATGAGTTCAAGGGGGTCCCTGCCCACCTTATATAGTCTGAGGGTAGGGTTACAAGTCAGTTAGATCTAGATCTACCTGAGTATATGGTAAGTATTTACAAGGAATACGATATCTATCATATCTGAACAAATCCTTCTTTATCTTCAAGATTCCTTCCTAAAATCGTGTGATGCATGCCGATCAGTGTCTTGCATCACACGCCTTCTTCTTATGGCTGGACCACCCCTGGTGTCGCGGCTCATGTCCATTGCCATGGGTATCTGGGGTTATACCCCCCACAGCTAGTCCCCGAGCGTCTTGTAACCACTAACCAATGATGTCTTGAGCATGTCCAAGCAGTTTGACATGAAGCCGATCAGTTTAACCGGTGATCTGAGCGGTGAAAGTTGAAGCCGACCAGTTTAACTGGTGAACTGAGCGATGAAAGTAGAAGTTGACTAGTTTAAGTGGTACGTAGATCTCGGACTTAGCCAAGTAAGACTTGCTAGAAGGATGTAAGGGGCTTAAGATAAAAATTTAAAAATTCTCCACCTTAGGCGAAGTGTAGCCACTTAGACTCCGTTTGCGAGGAATCTTCCATGACTTAGTCAATATGGAGGGTAAATCAAGAAAAGAGCACTACATTCACCGCTAGATAAAGTGTAGCCACTTAGTCCCCAAGCCTGCTAGAAGATAAAGAAATAAATCTTGTAGCAGGGTCAAAGAAAATAAGCCTAAAAGCTTGCCAATGTCATTTATCATGTGCGTATCAAGACCCCAAGCGTGCTGCCCAAGATCAGCACCCTGATCCAAACAACATGGAGCAAGCTGATAGCACATCAATGAGACATAGCAAGATCCGACCACCAAGGGAGTCCCTAGCTTAGCTGACGACTCTTGCACGAAGAATCCGAATGCCGAGGAGTCCCTAGCTTAGCTGGCGATGAAGCGATGAACAATCTGACTAGTTAGTTAGCGAAGAATCGAGCACCGAGTAGCCCAACCAACTAGTTGGCAGTGAAGTGAGCGCTGAGTAGAAGTGAACGCCAAACAATCTGACCAGCTGGTTGGCAGAGCTTGTCGAAGACATCGACCTTAGGTGAAGTGTACACACTTAGGCTTCGTTGACGAAGTCTGATGATCATCATCCATGACTTAGTCAAAGAGGATGCTAGTATTGATACATGCGCCGCAAGGTGCAATGTATATATTATAGTCTCCGAGCCTGACAGTAGGTGAAGAATGCACCTGGTGTCAGGATCAAAGAAGTACAATGATCAATTAATCAGAATAACTGAGTCCTAGCATAGCCGAGGACACAGCTAGCCCCCAGCTTAGCTAAAGACCAGTAAGAGGAAAAACAGTACACTCACTGCTAGGTGAAGTGTACACACTTAGTCCCCGAGCCTGCTGTAAGATAGAGCAACATCTTGTAGTAGGATCAAAGAAACAAGTGAAAAGGGCGAAATTCCCGTGCTAAGCACTGGACATTGGAGTAAAATTTGGAGAGTGTTGAGTACTTAAAAATAGAGAAAAAATGGAAAGTGCTTAGCACTTTACCGTTGGAGAAAATTGGTGAGTGCTTAGCACTTAAACCATGGAGAAATGGAGAGTGCTTAGCACTTTACCGAGGAGAATATTGGAGAACATGGAGTGCTTAGCACTATACCATGGCAAAATTTGGAGAACATGGCGAAAACTGGAGAACCGTGGCGAAAATTAGAGACCGTGGCAAAAATTGGAGACCCATTGCAAAAATTGAACAACCGTGGCGAAAATTGGAGACCATGGCGAAAATTGGAGACCCATAGCGAAAATTGGAGAACCGTGGCGAAAATTGGAGACCATAGCAAAAATTGGAGAACCATGATGAAAATTGGAGACCATGGCAAAAATTGAAGACCGTGGCGAAATTTGGAGACCGTGGCGAAATTTGGAGAACTGTGGTGAAAATTGGAGAACCGTGACGAAAATTGGAGACCATGGCGAAATTTGGAGATCATGGCAAAAATTGGAGAACCGTGGCAAAAATTAGAGACCGTGGCGAAAATTAGAGACCGTGGCGAATTTTGGAGATCATGGCGAAAATTGGAGACCCATGGCGAAAAATGGAGACCATGGAGAGTGCTAAGCACTGTACCGACGAGACATGGGGGCATTCTATCTCGAGATGTTTGTGCATGCTTAGGAATATATGCATCATGGAGGAGCCACTACCGATCACCCGTGGCGCAGAGCGCTACTGCTCATGCATACTTGGGTGCTAAATCGAGGACATGGCTGCTTTTGGGTAACGCGATTGAGAACGTGTCTAGTCGGCGCCGATGAAATTGCCTAGCCCTTGAGCTTTTCTAGCCTATCGCCATGGCAGTGGTCGTTGTTGTCACAACATAGTTCTTCACGGCGGTCATCATCGAGGCACGACGTGGCTTGATTATGACTCAGGCGGCTCGCTTAGCAGCTCGCTCGGTGACCACGACGGCTCGAGCGGCTCAGCGACACAACGGCTACATAGAGTCATAGGCAAACAGGCGTAATCGAAGCCTGTCGGAATCAATTCACATGGGGAGGCAAAGCCCTTGAGCGTGTCCGACCTAGGTGAGGGCGTAGTCCGATTTGAATGGCAATAGTATATGTCATTTTAAAGATGTTTAACATGCAGAAATAAGTAATTTGAGAAAAATGATGGAAAACAAATGGAGAAAGCACAGGGCCGCCACTGCTATTGACCGTTATCAAGGTAGACAAAGTTATATATATGTTAGAATATTCAATGAAAAAAACCCATGACTTAGCTCATTTGGATTGATGATGTTGGAGTCACGTTTCGTGAGTGTAGATCGGTAGCAAGGGAATTTATTTCTTGCATGCATGCTCGAGGCTGTATGTAGATGCAGTCAAAGCACCGTGATGGTTTGTTTATTTATCTTGCATGGTATTGTAGATAATACATCTTCCTTTGGTTGTTGACGTTGAAAGCATCTAGGCCCCTAGTTGGGTTTCAATGATTAATGATAATACGAGATTACTATGACTAACGTGTGTTTTGCAGATGCAATTAAGTTAGGCCATGGTAATGACAATTAATTGAGCAATCATGGCTATCATGCCCCTACGATGGAAATCATTTCGGTTTTCAAAGGATGGACGACAAGGTTAAGGATGGACTAGTTCTAAGTGTTGTTTGGTGTTGAAGAGACACTTAGAGTAGTTTATGATTTTGTTTTTTCCTTTGGCCATACTATTAAGGGGGGTATGGACGGGTAGCTTAACCTAGGTGAGTCTAGTGGGTTAGGTGTGGTGCACACTTGTTAAATCTAGCACTAGGTAGCTCTTAAGTAGCCCTAAGATCAATTGGAGCAAACTTCATTCACATATGATTTCGAGTTGGAAGTGAATGGAGGGTCAAATGTTGACCGGACGCTGGTTCCGGTGTGACCGGACGCTATCGCGGAGTCCGATCAGTTCATTTGATCAAGGTGAACTCTACTAACGATGTTGTTAAGATTGATATAGCTACATCATGTGATGATTTAATTGTTGAGAGCATTGAGCAAGGATCTAGTGGTAAAGGCAAGCAAGTGGTTGAAACTGACAACTATGATGAGTATGTCAAGCTCAAGCATGATAATAAAAAGCTCAAGAAAGATCTTGAAGAGCTCAAAACCTCCAACACTATAGTTTTAGAAACTCTTGATCATGATGGTGATTTGATTCTTGGGAATGAGAAGCTCAAAGAAGAGAACAAGAGACTCAAGGAAGAGAAAAATGATGATGCACTCAAAGAAGAGAACAAGAAGCTCAAGTTAGAAAAAGAATATCTCAAGATTGGATTGAGCAAGTTCACAAGAGGCAAACATCTTTAAAGTGAGTTACTAATGAACACCGTCATGAAGATGGATAGAAGTGGCATTGGGTACTTGGTAAACCAAGAGAAGAAGGCTCAAGCTCAACAACAACAACAACAACATAAGTCAAAGCCAAAGCCAAAGAGGTGTTTTGAGTGTGGACAAGAAGATCACTTTGCCCATAAGTGCCAAACTCCGCCACCACAACCCTTGCCCAAGCATGCTAGACCCTTTGCTTTCAATGCTCATACATGCTTAGAAAGGACTCTAGTAGAAAGATAAAAGTTATGTTCTTAGGATCTTCCAATAAGAATAGGCCTAAGAAAATTTGGGTAGCAAAGTCACTTGTTGAGAAAGTGAAGGGCCATCAACAAGTTTGGGTTCCTAAACAAGCTTGATCTCTTGTGTGTAGGTGAACTACAAGACCGGTGGAACTCATTGGGTAATTGATAGTGGTTGCACACAACATATGACCGGTGATCCTCGTATGTTCACCTTACTAGATGAAGAAGTAGATGGACAAGAAAGAATCACATTTGGAGATAATTCAAAGAGCAAAGTTAAAGGATTAGGCAAAGTGGCAATATCAAATGATCATTCAATCTCAAATGTGCTATATGTTGCTTCATTGAGTTTCAACTTGCTATCCATTGGACAATTGTGTGATATTGGCTTTCAATGCCTATTTACCGAGAAGAAAGTGGTTGTATCCAAGAAAGATGATGATCAAGTGATATTCAAGGGATTTAGATACAACAACCTATATCTAGTGGATTTCACCTCCGAATATGCTAACTTAAAGACATGCCTATTCACCAAAACATCACTTGGGTGGCTATGGCATAGAAGACTTGCTCATGTTAGAATGAGTTCACTCAAGAAGCTTATGAAGAATGAATTGGTGAGAGGGTTAAAGGATGTGAAATTTGAGAAAGACAAGCTTTGTAGTGCATGTCAAGCTGGCAAACAAGTTGCAAACACTCATCCTATAAAAACTTTCATGTCAACCACAAGAGTGCTAGAGATCATTCATATGGACTTATTTGGACCAACAACATACAAGAGTTCAGGAGAAAATCTTTATTGTCTTATGATTGTTGATGACTACTCTAGATACACATGGGTATTCTTCCTTCATGACAAATCTGAAGTTGCATCATGCTTCAAGAAGTTTGCCAAGATAGCACAAAATGAGTTTGAGGTGAAACTCAAGAAGATTAGAAGTGACAATGGAAAGGAATTTAACAACACAAACATTGAAGCTTATTGTGATGAAGTTGGGATCAAGCATGAGGTCTCCGCAACATATACTCCTCAATAAAATGGTGTAGTAGAGAGAAAGAACCGGACACTTATCACTCTAGCAAGAATAATGCTTGATGAGTACAACACACTTGAAGCTCTATGGGTAGAAGCTATCAACACAGCATGCTATGCATCCAACCGCCTATTCTTTCAAAAGTTTCTTGGCAAGACACCTTATGAGTTGCTCAATGGGAAGAAGCCGGACGTCTCCTTCTTTAGGGTGTTTGGTTGTAAATGCTACATCTACAAGAAGTGGCAACACATAGGGAAGTTTCAAAGACATTGTGATATTGGTTTTCTTATTGGTTACTCATCAAAGTCCAAAGCATATCGAGTATTTAATCATGTCATCAGTTTGGTTGAAGAAACATATGATGTGGAATTTGATAAATCTAACTGCTCCTAAGAAGCACATGAGAATCTTGATGATGTAAGTGATGAACCATTGAGGGATGCTATGAAGAACATTCTGATTAGAGACATCAAGCCACAAGATGATGAAAATGATATACAAGTGATTAATCCACCTTCTTCATCAAATGTGCCATAAGATGGTGACAAAGATGGGAGAGTAGAAAATAAAGATACTCATGTCTCTCATGAGCAAATAGTGATACAAGCACAAGATGTTATGCTCCATAACCTCCCCCTCAAGTGGTTGATAGAAGAAATTCACCTCTACTATAAGCTCATCCACAAGACCTCATCATAGGGAGTCCATCAAAGGGTGTAATGACTCGATCTCAAAAACTTGCTTCATTTATTGAACATCACTCTTTTATCTCTTGCTTTGAGCCTACTAAGGTAGAAGAAGCCCTTCAAGATCCAAATTGGATAAATGCCATGCATGAAGAGTTGAACAACTTCACTTGAAATAAAGTTTGGACTCTTGAAGAGTGACCACAAGGTGCAAGAGTCATTGGAACAAAGTGGGTGTTCCACAACAAGCAAATGATCAAGGCATTATTGTGAGGAATAAGGCAAGACTAGTTGCAAAGGGGTTCTCTCAAGTTGAAGGGTTGGATTTTGGAGAGACCTTTGCACCGGTTACAAGACTAGAAGCCATTCGTATTCTCCTTGCATATGCATCACGTCATAAAATGAAACTATATCAAATGGATGTGAAAAGTGCATTTTTAAATAGCTTTATTAATGAACTAGTCTATATTGATCAACCTCCTGGGTTTGAAGACCCTAGATATCCTAATCATGTTTATAGGTTGTCTAAGGCGCTATATGAGCTTAAGCAAGCTCCAAGAGCTTGGTATGAGCGTCTTTGGGATTTCCTTATTGAGAAGAGCTTCACTATTGGGAAGGTCGACACCACACTATTTGCCAAGAAGCTTGATGGATATATCTTCATTTATCAAGTATATGTTGATGATATCATATTTGGATCATCAAATGAGGACTCTTGTAAAGAGTTTGGTGAATTGATGTCGAAGAAGTTTGAGATATCAATGATTAGAGAGCTTACATTGTTTCTTGGTTTTCAAGTCAAGCAAATGAGAGAAGGAATTTTTATCTCTCAAGAAAAGTATACCAAGGATCTTCTTAAAATGTTCAATATGGATGAATGTAAGCCAATCAAGACACCAATGCCATCTAATAGACATCTCGACCTAGATGAGGGAGGTAAAACGGTTGATCAAACTCTCTATCGCTCTGTAACGTCCAGTTCCAACATACATGGCCCAGGCCCACTCTTCCTAGGAGTGGTCCCACCCGCGTAGCAACCCGCTTGAACTTTCATCCTCGCTTCGTTCAAAACGGTTAACCGAAGGTTACTACGCGTCCCTAGCCCTGGTATTTAAGTCAATCCGGCGAATTCAGAGTTTCCAGTATGGTACTAACTGGTTGCGTAGTGTTTTTCCACGGTGCTACAGTACTCGTGAACAGTACCACGAAACTGGCCTGGCCCATTTTTGGGTGAACAGTGCTCATGACTGGATTAAATTGGGCCCACTTTGGCCCATTAGGATGTTACACGCTCTATGATTGGTAGCTTGTTATATTTAACTGCATCTAGGCCTGACATCATGTTTAGTGTGTGTATGTGTGCTAGATTTCAAGCTAATCCTAAGGAAGCTCATTTGATTACCGTTAAAAGAATCCTTGGGTACCTTAAGCATACACCAAGCATTAGTCTTTGGTATCCTAAAGGAGCTAGATTTGAATTAGTTGGCTATTCTGATCCGGATTATGCCGGTTGCAAAGTTGATAGAAAAAGCACATCCGAAGGGTGCCATTTGTTTGGTAGATTGCTTGTGTCTTGATCCTCCAAGAAGCAAAATAGTATGGCTTTGTCCACCGCCGAAGCAGAATACATTACTGTGGGTGCTTGTTGTGCACAAATACTTTATATGAAGCAAACTTTGCTAGACTATGGTGTAGTTCTAGAAAAGCTACCTCTTTTGTGTGACAATGAGAGTGCGGTAAAACTTGCTAATAATCTGGTTCAACACTTTCGCACCAAGCACATAGATATCCGCCATCACTTTCTTAGAGATCATGTTGCTAAGAATGATATTTCATTAGAAGGTGTAAGGACCAAGGATCAATTGACGGATATCTTCACTAAACCGCTAGATGAGGCAACATTTTGTCGGTTGAGGAATGAGCTCAATGTGTTTGATTTTAGCAACTTCACTAGAAAATGAGCTTATGTTGTCCCTTACATTGCATTATAATATACAACATGTTTAATTTTTGGTAATGCATTTAGGGCTTGTCTAACATGGTTAAGATAACCGTCGAAAAGCGTGTGAAGAAGCTTAACCTTGAATCAAACTTGATAAGCAACTAGAATTACTTTTAAGTATTGTATTACATATGCATAAATGTTGTTTTGTCATTTCTCTTCAATCACCCTTTTATTGCCTATTTTCTTAAAAAGAATTATAGCCTAAAGCAAAATACTTTGAAAAATTTGAGGGTTTGAGAGAGGTCACTCACATAAGTCCCAATTGGTGTTTATTTGAATCTTATTGAAGTTGGGACTTGATTAGGAACAGGCAGCATGAAGGAACTTTGAATTTCTGCTAAAAAAGAGTGACCAGACGCTGCACCAAACTCTGAAGTCCAGCGTCCGGTCAATTCATAGGAGGTGAACCGTTGCTGCGAAGGAGTGACCGGATGCCGAAACAGTTCTTTCCCTACGTTCGGTCAGATGGCGTTCCTGCGTCCGGTCAGTTGGGATCGGACACGTTCGGTCGCGACTTGAGGGGATTTGGACCTCTCTAGAGTCAATCAGACTCTGGGTGGTAGCGTTCAATTGTTGCCACCGGAGCGTCCGGTCAATAGAAGTCGTGCGGGTACTGAACGCCTATTCTGTTTCCTTTCTTAATCCGTTGGGGGCCACCATATAACCCAACCACCGTATGCATCGCCTGACCTAACCCGCATCTGCACCGACATCACTGTGTAGATCCCTAGTTGCCGTCTGTAGCGCCGCCCTAGCCGCACTGCACCTCCCTGCACTCGCGTCGCCGCGCTCGCCTCCGCCGCCGCACAGCTGTGCCTCGCCACCTGTTGCACCACCGTGCCTAAGCCATCCTCGCCCACGCCATCACAGCACTCCTGCACCACCATACCCTACTCCAGCGCTACCTCCCATGCCACCTGCCCATGCCCTAGTGCCGCCGTGCCCCAACTCAGTCACGCGCCCGCACTACATCCTCGTTAGAGACCCTAACTGCCATCCATCGCCTCTTCACGGCCGATCCAGCGCTACATTGCCTCGCCAAACCCTAACCCTAGGTGATTCCTGGTGGTTCCTCGTGATCCATTCCTCTGCTTTTTGGATCACCGGTTCATCATGTAGCAAGCCCTCGATTCTAATTTCGTATATATTGCCTGCTTCTTAGGGTTTCGTATCTCTAGATGTATATTGAAATTATTCATATATCCAATCTATTCCATCATGCAGCGAGTCGGTGTTGTTGAGGTCACTTTGGTAGTTGTACAGTGCCTCCGAGGTGGTAGCGATGCACAAGTGCGAGAAGCCTAGGGTGGTAGTAGCCATCACCCTCCAAGTCGTAGTGGATCTCCACAGTCCATCCTTGAGCCAACGGTGCATTGTGATCATCATCATTGTCATCATCCCCATCGTCTCCACCGTCTCCACCATCTCCACCATCATCACCTCCATCAGCATCGGAATCATCAGAACCATCTCCATCATCGGGGTCACCAGCTCCCTCCTAGCCACCTTGTTCCTGCATTTCCTTAGGATCTTCCTAAGACTCCTCTATCTCAATGGGTCCCTCGAACATGGGTCCCTCTTCTGTTTCTTCATCCATTGGATCCTCCAACAAGTCCTCCAGAGGTTTCCCCATGGGCACCTCCACAGGTGGTTCCTCCTCTTGGTTCCTTAGAGCCTCCACAAGGTGTGTCGGGACACGCTTGCCCAAAGTGAACCTGGTCCTCCTAGTGGGCATCATGATGGTCCTCTTGCGTGGGGTCTGCTTGGTATGGGCCATCTACAAGAATGAAAAGGTTGAGTATTAGAACAAAATAATTTTTGGCAACAGATAAAGAACAGAATATAAGCAAAAATTTTATAGCAAAGTAAAAGTAGTAAAATAAAGATAATGAAATCCTAAAAACATCCATTTCTATCTAGGTTGTTCGTCCTACAGTCAGTTATAGCTTTGATACCAATTTGTCGCACCCAATTTTGCAAAGCAAAACCAAGTACTCATATATGTGCGCCCAGGATGTCCAAACACACACATATATCACAAATTGCAATAGTATCAAAGTAAAGTACTTATTACATCGCATATCTCATCATAAAGTTAAATACAAAGTTTGCTCAAAAGCAATATTATTACAAACACAGCGGAATAACTAGCCCAACTGCCACAGGGACTCCAACTGGTGAATGTCTCCCTAGTAGTCCTGGACATCCTTCGGAAACTCTTCATATCCATTATCTGTTACCCATCCAGGATTTTCATTGGATGTAAAGCAAGTGTAAGCTCACCATGCTTAGCAAGTATAACAAAGGGATCTATGAGGCTCAAATAGGCTTGACACTGTTTGACTGCGGTTCAGCAATTTTAGTTGATTCAATTTTTAGCAACCTGAATTACTACTTTAATGAACAGTCCCAATTCCCAAGTGGTATTAAAGTATCATCAAGCTTTATCTCATAACCCATCCATCCATCATCCACAGTAACCACTAATCTCGAAGGATCCAGACCGCTCGTATCCGTGAGCACGGCTGTTATAACAGGTTAATTATTTCTGCAGAAATTGTACATCTTTACCCACCGAGCCATGATTCCCAATGCCGGGGTTCGTGAGACCCACTACACCTCTTCCTAGGAAGTGTGGACAGAGTTTCACTATGAAACCCTTAGCTAGTTGCACTAACAGGTCATAGCTACAAAGGAATGGCACTGCGTGGGCATCGTAGCACGGTGCACACCCTAACAGAAAAAGGAAAGATACCATCTTGCCCCTTACTAGAGCTATAGACGAGCTAGTACAATCTAGATAATAGGTTAAAGTCAGAGCCATGTGACACTCGGCGTTGTACGGTCCCTCCTGGGTTGCCGCTTCAGGATTAAGTCCTTAAGGAGAGGCACTAGAGTACTCAACCCCATACTCCAGCCCCCTATCTGTTGCTAAAAAGTTCTAGTTTATCACATTGCATATAGTCTTTAAACATGTTTAACAATTACTTCATGTTAAGCGCTGCAGCATCTATCCAAAATGCCTACCCAATAAACCCAGGTATCAAGGATATGTGGTACAAGGAATCATCTAGGTAAAGTCCTTAAAGGCAATTCAAATTAAACTCATGCATGAATGTAAGTGGTAGTAGTTCATAGGTAACAAGGGGCCTTTGGTACACTTGCCTTCCTCAAAGTCATCCTGGGAGTACTGCTAATCCTACTGGGGGTCCTCAGTCACCTCGAATGGCTCACCCTCTAATCGTGATCCAAACATCAATCAAGCATCATTCCAATAATTACATGCATACAAGATAGAACTCCATTAGAATAGTACACCAAATAGTGAAAACATATGTTGAAAAGCTTACAGATCTATTCTACGCATTGCTACGAACACATGAGCGAAAGAATCACTCAAATCGGACTTAAAACGTGAAAGTTATGCATGAAATAAGATGTAATGGCAATTCTATAAATAAACTAACCTATTTTTGAATTAAAACAATTAAAAATCTGAATTTAAATGAAATTTGGACCGGGCATACTATTTCTGGAAATGTTAGGGTTCTAAACGAATAAAACCAGGACCGAAAAATAATTGTTTTGAACTAACCAGGACTGCGGGTTGATTCACTAAAAATCGGGGGGCTATTTTGTAAAACTGGCATGGCTGACCGCGTGTTGACCTGGGGCTGCTGACTCATCTGACACGTGGCGCACTATGGTTCGCTCGGTGCACCACATGGCATAGACCAATGCTGACGTAGGCACGGTGCGCTAGGTCCATGGCTCGCTGTGGACTGAACCAATGTAATCTAATCTCAACTGATCAAAGCAGATCCGACGGCGCTGGTTCGCAGGCATGGAGGGGTCACCGGGGAAGAAGCCCATGGTGGCGGTGCCATGGCTGGTGATTTGGTGCTTGCGGAAACGATGTTCTAGGGCGCCATTTGACCATCTAGGGGCACGGAAAGACAGAGGGGCTCACCGTGAGTCGTCTGGAGGGGAACGCGGCGTCCGGGAAGGCTCCGAAGCTAGTCGTCGACGGCGGCCGCAAACTGGAGAGAGAAAAGGCGTGTGGGTGAGGATGTATCCGGGCAAAACAAGGCCAAAACGCGAATTGGGAAGTACCAACGGGCGTGGGGAAGTTCGGCGGTGCTTCGGGTGGCTTTGGCAACGGCGTTCGCGCTCAGGAGGGGAGGATTCACCGACGGCGGTGGCTCACGGCAGCGAGCAGGGGATGGAGAAGGGCAGAGGGGAGGCTCGGCCTTTATAGGTGGGCGGCTGCGGCATACAAGGAAAGGGAGCAAGGCGGGTTCGGCGCTTTCCATACGGGCACCGGTGGCCTTCCATCGGAGCCGCGCCATTGACGGCAGAGAAAGGAAAGGGAGCGTCGGGGAAGGAAAGTGGAGGAAGAAGGCAGCGCTGATGAGTGGGTCTAGCTGGGGCAGCGAGAGAGAGTAGGAAGGGAGCGGCGGTGTGGGCAGTTGCGGGCCGCGATGCCTGAGGTGGGCTGCGCTGGTGGGCTGGCTCGGCTGATGAAGGCCGGCCGAGCTGATGCGCGCACGCGGGTGGCAAGCTGGGCCGCACGGGGTGCGGGCCACGCGGCCAGCTCAGGGCAGCCGCCGAGTGGGCTGTCGCTAGGCAAGGTAGGCCAGGGAAGGGGGAGGAAGAAGGCTAGGCTAGCTAGAGTTGGGCCAGAAGGTGAATTTTTTTTTCCAAATCAAATTTCTATCCAATTCTATTTTCTCCATTTTTGTTTTTAAGCCAAATTCAAATAAGTTTTGAATTCAATTTCAAATCATCTAGCCCTACACTCAATCAAAAACCATATGATTCAGCATGAATGCAACAAACAAGTTTCTAAACTTATAGTTTATTTTATTTATACAATATTTATTATTTGGCCTATGTTAGAAATACCTAGAAAAGGTATAAATAGGGCAAGAATTTAATTGCTAATTGCAGTAGAATTTTGGGTGTTACAAACCTACCCCCCTTAAGATGAATCTCGTCCTCGAGATTCGGATGGTTCAAAGAGATTGGGATAGTCAGTTCTCAGATCTTCCTCTCTTTCCCAAGTTGCCTCATCCACTGAGTGTCTGTTCCACTGAACCTTGCACATTCTTATTATTTTGCTCCTTGTGATTCTCTCCGCTATTTCTAGGATTCTTACTGGATATTCTTTGTATGACAGATCCCCTCGGATATCCAGTTCTTCCAAAGGTAGTTGTTCCTCAGGTACTCTCAAACATTTCTTAAGTTGTGACACATGAAAAACATCATGAACACCTGAGAGCTGCTCCGGTAACTCTAACTGGTAAGCAACTTCTCCTCTCCTGTTGATGATCTTGAATGGTCCCACATACCTAGGGTGACAACTTTCCCTTGGTATGGAATCTCTTTACTCCTTTCATGGGTGAAACTTTGAGATAGACAAAGTCACCGATTTCAAATGTCAAATCTCTTCTTCTCGTGTCCGCATAGCTTTTCTATCGGGACTGTGCAACCTTCAGGTTTTGCCTTATTGTTTGCACTTGTTTTTCTGCCAGTTGCAAAACATCTGGTCCAAAGACTTGACTTTCCCCCGTTTGATTCCAAAACAATGGTGTTCTGCACTTCCTGCCATACAATGCCTCAAACAGTGCCATCTTAAGACTCTTTTGGTAGCTATTATTATAGGAGAATTTGGCATATGGTAAACTCTTATCCCAACTTGTCCCATACTACAGAGCACAAGCTCTTAGCATATCCTCTAAGATCTGATTTGTTCTCTCGGTCTGTCCATCTGTTTGAGGATGGTAAGCTGAGCTAAAGTTCAACTTCGTATCCATTGACTCATGCAATTTCTGCCAAAAATGTGATGTGAACTGTGTACCCCTATCCGAAACAATCTTCTTTGGTACACCATGTAAACATACAATCCTTTCCATATATAACTCTGCTAACTTTGCACTCGAATAAGTTACCTTGACCGGAATGAAATGGGCCACTTTTGTCAGACGGTCAACAATCACCCAGATAGAGTCAAATCCTCTCTGTGTATGGGGTAATCCAACTATAAAGTCCATTCCAACTTCTTCCCATTTCCACTCGGGTATCTTCATAGGCTGTAGTAAACCTGCTGGCCTCTGATGTTCTGCTTTCACTCTTTGGCACGTATCACATATAGCCACATGTTCAGCTACATCTCTCTTTAGTCCATACCACCAGTATCTCTCTTTAAGATCAAGATACATTTTAGTACTTCCTGGGTGTATGGAATAGGCTGAGTCATGAGCTTCCCTCAAGATAGACTCCCTAATAGATTTTACTTTTGGCACATAAATCCTTTTACCAAACCATACTAGTCCCTTGATCATCCATATGGAATCCTAGGGCTTTACCAATCACTATACACTCTGCAATATCCTTGATCCTCTCATCATCCAGCTGTCCCTTACGAATCTCTTGTTCTAGAGTGGATTCTACCTCTAACTCCATGGCGTTGGCCACAATACCCAAATTCAAGTATTTGAACTCCTCACACAACTCTTCAGGTAGTTGAGTTGTATAGGCCATGTTCACATAACTCCTTCTACTCAAGGCATCTGCTACAACATTAGCCTTTCCCGGGTGATAGTGGATATCCAAATCATAATCCTTGATTAACTCGAGCCATCTACGCTGCCTCAGATTCAGATCTGACTATGTGAATATATACTTCAGACTCTTATGGTCTATATAAATCTCACACTTATGACCAATCAAGTAGTGCCTCCAAATCTTAAGAGCATGCACCACAGCTGCCAATTCCAGGTCATGAGTCGGATAATTTAACTCATGTTTTCTTAGCTGTCTAGATGCGTAGGCAACAACTCTGCCTTCTTGCATAAGAACACCTCCTAGACCTTGCCGTGAGGCATCACAATAGATAGAGAAACTTTTGGTGAGATCAGGTAAGATGAGCACTGGAGCAGAAGTTAGTCTCTTCTTCAACTCCTCAAAACTGTCCTGACATTGCTTAGTCCATACAAATTTGGCATTCTTCTCTAACAAAGCAGTCATGGGCTTGGCTAACTTAGAGAATCCCTTGATGAATCTCCTATAATACCCAGCCATCCCTAGAAAACTCCGAATCTCACTAACATCTTTAGGTGGTTTCCAACTCAACACATCTCTAACCTTCTTGGGATCTACTGCTACTCCTCCATTAGAGATTATGTGACCAAGGAAAGATACTTCTTTTAGCCATAACTCACATTTGCTGAACTTGGCATAAAGTTGATGCTCTCTAAGCTTCTGCAACACCAATCTCAAATGTTCTTCATGCTCTTCTTCATTCTTAGAATACACTAGTATGTCATCAATGAACACGACGACAAACTTGTCAAGGTACTCCATGAACACCTTGTTCATCAGATACATGAAGTAGGCAGGTGCATTTGTCAGACCAAAAGACATGACTGTGAACTCATACAGTCCATAACGGGTCACAAAGGCGGTCTTGGGGATGTCAGTACGCCTTATCCTCAACTAATGGTATCCAGATCGAAGGTCAATCTTGGAAAACACACAAGCCCCTTTCAATTGGTCAAATAGGTCATCAATTCTAGGTAATGGGTACTTGTTCTTAATTGTGACCTCATTAAGTGACCTGTAGTCTATGCATATCCTTTGTGTACCATCCTTCTTTTCTACAAACAGTACTGGTGCACCCCAAGGTGATGAACTAGGTTGAACATAACCCTTGTCTAACAATTCCCTTAATTGTTTCTTAAGTTCTGCTAATTCATTCACTCCCATTCTATAGGGTCTCTTAGCTATGGGTGCAGTTCCAGGTAAAAGTTCAATTATAAACTCGATGTCTCGGTCAGGTGGCATACCTAGCAGTTCCTCAGGGAAGACATCCTGGGTACTCATTTGCTATCCTTATATCTTCTAAGGTTGTGCCCTCCAACTGATTAACCCGATAGATTTCTGCAGCTGATTGAGTTGCCACATACACCACTTCTTCTCCTAGTTGAAGTGATAAGATTCATAGAACTATTACCATAGTTAATAACTGCTTTCTGCAACCTTAGCCAATCCATACCCAAGATGACATCGATACCAGTGGAATTTATGACTACAAGATTTGCTTGAAATTCTACCCCCCTTATGCTGAGACTAGCAGCTAAGCATATCCACTCTGCTTTCATTACCCCACCAGGTGAGCTTACTAACATGTGTTTCTTCATAACACTTACTAGAATACCATGCTTCTTTATGAATGTATATGTTATGAAGGAATGCGAAGCACCAGAGTCAAAAAGTACTGTAGCTGAGTTTGAGTTGACCGAAACGTACCGATCACCACATCCGGTGCCTCCTGAGCTATTTCAGCAGTAACATGGTTCACCTTTCCCCGAACGTAGTTCTGCTGTGAGTTAGCCGTCTTCTTGGGACATCTATTGGAGTAATGTCCCTGGCTCTCCACAATTGAAGCACTTGTTGTCATTAACTGCATTTGGCGCTTTTGGTGCGCCATTCCTCTGCGGAGCGTTGGGGGCATTATTCCTCACTGGTACATTGTTGGGTTGCTGCTGGCGCTGAGCTGGTGCCTTGTACTACTGTTGCTGCTGCTGTGCACGCTGCTGCTGCTAGGTTGCGGTTGGGACCTGTCTGACCTTGATATCGCTGCTGAGGTTGAGTTTGTTGAGGGTTGGCTACGGAAGCGAGAGTTGCTCCTAGATTGCTTGTCCTTGAAATTTCCTCTTCTTGTCCTCCATCTGGCGGCGCTTGTTCTCAATCACTAAAGCTTTGTCCACCAGCTGCTGGAAGTTAGCAAAGGTATGGGACAACAGCTGGTACTGGAGACCATCATTTAAGCCCTCCATAAACAGCTCCTGCCTCTTTCCATCCTCATCTACCTCAGTAGGTGCATACCGTGACAATTGTATAAACTTGTCACGATATTCAGCAACAGTCATGCTCCCCTGCTTGAGAGCCAAGAACTCCTTCAGCTTCATCAGTCCTGTAGGTACATGGTGAGTGCGGAAGGCACTGCAGAACTCAGCCCAAGTGATGGGATTAACTTTAGTGCGGCCGAAGCGGAATGAGTCCCACCAATCCTATGCTAGCTCCCTGCAACTGTCCAGAAGCATATAAAACTTTCTCCCTATCATCACATTGGGCAATCTCCAGTTGCCTCTCAATGGCACAGTAGCCAATCATCAGCTTGGAGTGGGTCGGTAGAGTGCTTAAATACAGGTGGGTGTCCTTTCAGAAACTCTCCCCTCTTATCTCTGACATGAGGGGGTGCATTCCCATTCCCTTGCCCTATGTTCTGCATGTTTTGGGCCATCTATTGAAGCAACTGGGTCTGCATCATCATTAGCTGCTCCATGGTGACTGGGGGTGGTGGCGGCGGTTCCTCGTCCTCCCTGGTTGTTCCTCCTGGTGTTCACCATCTGTAGAGGCATCATATAAGTCTCACATGTCCAAGCATATAACTCTTACAAGATACTGATGTAACAAGAGTATGTGTAGACAAGAGATATATGTAGGGTATGCAAGAAGATATTTGTTCTGAACTTTTCCAGCAAGTTGGATAACAGCTGTGCTGTAAAACGAGCATATCTTACTCTCTGATTATCATATGACTGCGTAGCATACCTTTCTGGAAAGCTTATGAAATTCTCTACAACTTTTGTTTAGAACACTTTTTCAGATTCTGACTGTTTACTTAGTCAAATACAAATGATAAGCAGTACTGTTCCGGAATCCTGACAGCGCAGAAACCTCAACTTACAACAGTTGTATCTCATAATTTATAATAGCTATTGAGGTGATTACAGAGCCAAAAGAAAGATGTTGAAGTCTACTTATCTCCATAAAAAGTTCATGACCTTTGAGTTTCTAGATTACGAGATATGAACTGATAAAGACAGACTGTTCCGAATGATACAGAATGGACAGCATGATAGAACGAAACCCAACTATTTATTCATAATATCCTTAAACCTTAACCTTAACTAAATGACCGTGGACATGCCCACAAGTCATCACAATCATATCAAAGATCCAAATCAAACATTATTCATAATGATAAACATCCAACCATGCAACTAACACTTGTCCAACCATTAAAAGAAAGAAACTAAATACTCTCTCGCGTAGCTACGCGTGCTTATTACATATTTTTAAGACTCTCCTATGGGTACGGGTCGATGTTGGTGCTGGTGCTGGGGTCTCCAGACTATCCTCTGGTCCTCGGGGGCGACTGAGCGGGTACTCCTAAATCTTCCACATCTGGACCTCCTAGCTGCTGCTTCAGTGTAGCGTTCTCACGAGCCAGCTGCATGTAGGCCCTCCCCATGACATCGAGCTCATTCGGGGCCTGATCCAAGTCAGTGTGGGTCTTAGCCAAGCACAACAAGGTAGGCCTTAGCCTCAGGTTCGCCTCTCCAAGTGGTGCAGCGATGTTGCACGTAGACTGTCCGCTCCGATGGCGGGGAAGATAGCGGTCATCCTCCCAGGCGATGTCATCGAAGTGACGGTCGTGGTTGACCATCAACGCCTATCGAGCTACATCCTTGATGATGGCCACACGTGTGAGCCGTGCAGTGGTGGCGCGGTGGATGTAGCGCACCCGAGTCCCCTCTCGGATGTACACTTCTGTCTCCCAGAAGCCGGTGTAGTCGGGGTGGGTCCAATGCTCCGTCCTGTACTGTATAGTGCCTCCGGGGTGGTAGCGATGCACAAGTGCAAGAAGCCTAGGGTGGTAGTAGCCATCACCCTCCAAGTCGTAGTGGATCTCCGTAGTCCATCCTTGAGCCAATGGTGCATTGTGATCATCATCATTGTCATCATCCCCATCGTCCCCACCGTCTCCATCGTCTCCACCATCTCCACCGTCATCACCTCCATCAGCATCGGAATCATCAGAACCATCTCCATCATCAGGGTCACCAGCTCCCTCCTTGGCCACCTTGTTCCTGCATTTCCTCGGGATCTTCCTCAGACTCCTCTATCTCAATGGGTCCCTCAAACATGGGTCCCTCTTCTGTTTCTTCATCCATTGGATCCTCCAACAAGTCCTCCAGAGGTTTCCCCATGGGCACCTCCATAGGTGGTTCCTCCTCTTGGTTCCTTAGAGCCTCCACAAGGTGTGCTGGGACACGCTTGCCCAAAGTGAACCTGGTCCTCCTAGTGGGCATCAGGATGGTCCTCTTACATGGGGTCTGCTTAGGTACGGGCCATCTACAAGAATGAAAAGGTTGAGTATTAGAACAAAATAATTTTTGGCAACAGATAAAGAACAGAATATAAGCAAAAATTTTATAGCAAAGTAAAAGTAGTAAAATAAAGATAATGAAATCCTAAAAACGTCCATTTCTATCTAGGTTGTTCGTCCTACAGTCAGTTATAGCTTTGATACCAATTTGTCGCACCCAATTTTGCAAAGCAAAACCAAGTACTCATATATGTGCGCCCAGGATGTCCAAATACACACATATATCACAAATTGCAATAGTATCAAAGTAAAGTACTTATTACATCACATATCTCATCATAAAGTTAAATACAAAGTTTGCTCGAAGGCAATATTATTACAAACACAGTGGAATAACTAGCCCAACTGCCACAGGGACTCCAACTGGTGAACGTCTCCCTAGTAGTCCTGGACATCCTTCGGAAACTCTTCATATCCATTATCTGTTACCCATCCGGGATTTTCATTAGATGTAAAGCAAGTGTAAGCTCACCATGCTTAGCAAGTATAACAAAGGGATCTATGAGGCTCAAATAGGCTTGACACTGTTTGACTGCGGTTCGCAATTTTAGTTGATCAATTTTTTAGCAACCTGAATTACTACTTTAATGAACAGTCCCAATTCCCGAGTGGTATTAAAGTATCATCAAGCTTTATCTCATAACCCATCCATCCATCATCCATAGTAACCACTAATCTCGAAGGATCCAGACCGCTCGTATCCGTGAGCACGGCTGTTATAACAGGTTAATTATTTCTGCAGAAATTGTACATCTTTACCCACCGAGCCGTGATTCCCAATGCCGAGGTTCGCGAGACCCACTACACCTCTTCCTAGGAAGTGTGGCAGAGTTTCACTATGAAACCCTTAGCTAGTTGCACTAACAGGTCGTAGCTACAAAGGAATGGCACGCGTGGGCATCGCAGCACGGTGCACACCCTAACAGAAAAAGGAAAGATACCCTCTTGCCCCTTACTAGAGCTACAGACGAGCTAGTACAATCTAGATAATAGGTTATAGTCAGAGCCATGTGACACTTGGGGTTGTACGGTCCCTCCTGGGTTGTCGCTTCAGGATTAAGTCCTTAAGGAGAGGCACTAGAGTACTCAACCCCGTACTCCAGCCCCCTATCTGTTGCTAAAAAGTTCTAGTTTATCACATTGCATATAGTCTTTAAACATGTTTAACAATTACTTCATGTTAAGCTGCTGCAGCATCTATCCAAAATGCCTACCCAATAAACCCAGGTATCAAGGATATGTGGTACAAGAAATTATCTAGGTAAAGTCCTTAAAGGCAATTCAAATTAAACTCATGCATGAATGTAAGTGGTAGTAGTTCATAGGTAACAAGGGGCCTTTGGTACACTTGCCTTCCTCAAAGTCATCCTGGGAGTACTGTTGATCCTGCTGGGGGTCCTCAGTCACCTCGAATGGCTCACCCTCTAATCGTGATCCAAACATCAATCAAGCATCATTCCAATCATTACATGCATACAAGATAGAACTCCATTAGAATAGTACACCAAACAGTGAAAACATATGTTGAAAAGCTTACAGATCTATTCTACGCATTGCTACGAACACATGAGTGAAAGGAATCACTCAAATCGGACTTAAAACATGAAAGTTATGCATGAAATAAGATGTAATGGCAATTCTATAAATAAACTAACCTATTTTTGAATTAAAACAATTAAAAATCTGAATTTAAATGAAATTTGGACCAGGGCATACTATTTCTGGAAATGTCAGGGTTCTAAACGAATAAAATCAGGACCGAAAAATAATTGTTTTGAACTAACCGAGGACTGCGGGTTGATTCACTAAAAATCGGGGGGCTATTTTGTAAAACTGGCATGGCTGACCGCGTGTTGACCCGGGGCTGCTGACTCATTTGACACGTGGCGCACTGTGGTTCGCTCACTGCACCACATGGCATAGACCAATGCTGACGCAGGCACGGTGCGCCGGGTCCATGGCTCGCTGTGGACCGAACCGATGTAATCTAATCTCAACCGATCAAAGCAGATCCGACGGTGCTAGTTCGCAGGCACAGAGGGGTCGCCGGGGAAGAAGCCCATGGCGGCGGTGCCATGGCTGGCGATTTGGTGCTTGTAGGAAATGACATTCTAGGGCACCATTTGACCATCTAGGGGCACGAAAAGACGGAGGGGCTCACCGTGAGTCGTCTGGAGGGGAACGCGGCATCCGGGAAGGCTCCGAAGCTGGCCGTCGACGGCGGCCATGAACTGGAGAGAGAAAAGGCGCACGAGTGAGGATGTATCTGGGCAAAATAAGGCCAAAACGCGAATTGGGAAGTACCAACGGGTGCGGGGAAGTTCGGCAGTGCTTCGGGTGGCTTTGGTGACGGCGTTCGCGCTCGGGAGGGGAGGATTCACCGACGGCGGTGGCTCACGGCAGCGAGCAGGGGATGGAGAAGGGCAGAGGGGAGGCTCAGCCTTTATAGGTGGGTGGCTATGGTGTACAAGGAAAGGGAGCAAGGCAGGTTTGGCGCTGTCCATATGGGCACCGGTGGCCTTCCATCGGAGCCGAGCCATTGACGGTAGAGAAAGGAAAGGGAGCGTCGGGGAAGGAAAGTGGAGGAAGAAGGCAGCGCTGACGAGTGGGTCCAGCAGGGCAGCAAGAGAGGGAAGGAAGGGAGCGGCAGCATGGGCGTTGCGGGCCACGGTGTTGAGGTGGGCTGCGCTGGTGGGCTAGCTCGGCGATGAAGGCCGGCCGAGCTGATGCGCGTGCGTGGGTGGCAAGCTGGGCTGCGCGGGGTGCGGGCCAGCGCGCCAGCACGGCGCAGCCGCCGAGTGGGCCTGTCGCCGGGCAAGGCAGGCCGGGAAGGGGGAGGAAGAAGGCCAGGCTGGCTGGAGTTGGGCTAGAAGGTGAATTTTTTTTCCAAATCAAATTTCTATCCAATTCTATTTTCTCCATTTTCGTTTTTAAGCCAAATTCAAATAAGTTTTGAATTCGATTTCAAATCATCTAGCCCTACACTCAATCAAAAACCATATGATTCGGCATGAATGCAACAAACAAGTTTCTAAACTTATAGTTTATTTTATTTATACAATATTTATTATTTGGCCTATGTTAGAAATACCTAGAAAAGGTATAAATAGGACAAGAATTTAATTGCTAATTGTAGTAGAATTTTGGGTGTTATAGAAAGGCAAGGTGACGAAGAAGCTTGCGACAAAAAAGAGGAAGTATGCAGATGCTGACACAATGAGAGCAGCAGCAGTTATAGCCGCTGCAGAGCGTGCAGAGAGAGGAGGTGCTTGGAATGGTGTTGTCATTGCAGATCAGCTTTCACTAGCACATAGGGTAGCCATTGAGTAGGTTGAGCATCAACATGGTAGTCTAGCTGGGACTATCATGCTTGAGGGATGGCATGTTGCTATAGAGGAGACTCAGCCTTAGGGGGAGCCATAGCAGCAGACAAAGTAGACATAAGAGGCAGAGCAGACCAAGGAGACAGAGCTGGCATCTTGGCCACAGTTATGACGCTCTAGTCGCACCCGTACTCAGGTGACACCGAGGCCAGAGACACAGCGGAGGGGTTTTCGTCTACCTCCTAGACCATAGGGTCCGCCTCTAGTGACTCATCTGGATTTGAGGGCTGCCACGGCCAAGCACGTACAGTAGCTCAGATTTGTGTAGTTTAAGGAGTGGTTCCTGCCTAGGATAGATGAGCGTGCTTCTGAGGGGTTCTATACACTATTGCAGGAAGATTTCTATAATGCATATCTTAACAGTGGGGTTGCATTCAAGTCTCAGAGGATTTGCTCCATTGAGTCCATTGTAGTAGCAGCATGAGTGCAGATTCAGCCCTTACCTATCTTACTTGCCAGGGCTGACAGACTTACTCGAACATACAGATAGATATGTTCCATCATAGGTCCTGTGAGTTCTATGCTACACTTTGGATTGACCCACAGCACAGATTTATACATTTTGCATTCAGAGGCAGAGACTATAGGCTGATGAGCTTTAGGGTTAGTGAGATACTCAGGCTTTAGGAGTAACCCATCCAGCTACATGAGGTTTGCTATGGTCAGACAGTCGCCTCCTAGACACCCTCATGGTGGTCTTGTACCTCCTACAGATCTTGTCCATCATTGATTCATAGAGCCATTTGGGGAGGGGCCGAGCAGGACACCCAGATACCTCACTTCTACAGCTAGACTGCTTGATGCTATCATGAGGAGGACCGTGCTTCCGAGGATGGGATATCACGAGGGCTTGACTCGCATTCAGTTATGGCTACTGAACTCTCTAATGTAGCAGACTATGTTTAATATCTGGGATCTCATACTATTAGAGATGGAGGACACTCTTGCAGAGGGGTTCAGGGGTCATCGTTAGCTGTCGTATGCTCACTAGATTACATTTCTGATTCACAGGGCAGTTATAGTGAGGCCTCCTGAGATGTTGACAGAGTATTTTGGTGCTACTACTGAGTTCCCTACATATAACATGACCTAGATGCTCCATCACAGCAGGCCAAAGGCACCTAGCCAGCCGTGCCATCGTCCAGAGGTGCCAGAGACTGCAGCCCAGTAGGATGAGACTATCAGGGGCATTGCAGCTACAGAGGAGGAGCAGTATGGGGTGTACAACCTCGGATACCCATGGCAGGCCACATGGGTTGTGCCCCTAGGGGTGGCCCAGCCCACAAGAAGAAGCCTTGCGGGGCACGACTCTGCTCGGCGGCTTCCGCAAGACATCGGGAAGATATCCTAAAGATACTATGAGATATGTTAGGATATGTATGATCCCAAGATTATTGTAATCAGTTATTACTTTCCGGTTATCTCAGATCTAACTGACTTGTAACCCTGCCTCCCAGACTATATAAGGTGGGCAGGGACCCCCTCTAAAATCATGGCATATCATACGATAGCTAATACAAACCAACAGACCACAGGAGTAGGGTATTACATCATACTAACGGCCTAAACCTATCTAACTCGTGTGTCTCTGTTGCCTTCTTGTTCTTGATCTCATGCTCCTCTGTTGATCAATCTACCTTCATGGGATACCCCTCAGAGGACTACCGATGATATTCTGTCGATAGTTAGCGCGCCAAGTAGGGGTGTGCGTGTTGTTTCCTTATCGAACAAGATGGCTTTTTCCACAGGCTCTTCATCCCTTCCGCAGCCCGACCAAATCTTCATGGCCAAATCCATCTCGTGGGTCATCAATGCTGACGGAGTCATAGAGCTCCTTGAGCTGAGGCAGATTGGTTCTACATCCGACCACCCCCGCACCTACAACTACAGATCTGATCTTTCCAAGGTCTCTTTCAGCAACGACTCACCGCCCGCTTGCTCACTACTAGAGGAGGCAGATCAACAATGACGATCTGATCGAGTCCATTGATCGGGTTAGATTGAAGCTCGCCGACTGTATCTCCATCGCTTGAATCGGCTCTGGACACTCTGGTTCAACACTGACCACCCTCCGATCCAGATCTATCGGAGGCTGCCTGAGAAACTACAAGGGTTACAGACGCTACCCTTCGGATTCACCAATGCCACTGCCACTTACCAACATGCCCTAAGGGGCAAACTCGCTGACCAGGTGGACTCCACCCTGTCTACTCATCGACCAGGTCGCCATCCATCTTCGCCAGCCATTAACACACTACACTTAGGCCAAAGCCCCTGAGGCGCCCCTCCAGACCATCCCAGAAGAAACTACAAGCTCTGAGTCTCAGGGCTCTATGGAGACCCTCGCCAAAACCTTCTCCAAGCAATTTCTCCTTCCACCCTTTCGAGGGGCGTGATCTTCAATAGCAGCATCGCCACTCCTCCTTGGAATGGCGAAACCAAGGAGGAGCGCATTGCTCAGGAGAATCGGAATGTCAACCGCACGTAGCGGCGAGAAAATGAGGTAGCCATCACAAGGGCCGAGGCTGCTCGGAATAATTGGCTTGATTCTCAGGGAAGACCGCTCCCACTCCACCACAACCTCGACAAAGAATTTCTCCGTGTCGACGGCCACGATGTCTTCAAGACTCTAAGCGCCAATTTGGCAGTAGCCGCCAATGAGCTCGCTTGTTTCCCTCAAACACCCGAGCTCGCCAAGATCGCCGCCATGCTTAAAGCGGCTCACTGTCAGGTCAATGAGATTCATGAGGATCAGAGACCTTCGTGCTCTATGAGCATGATTCACCAATCAGCCACGTTGAGATCTAATCACTGCCCTAGTCAAAGCCATTTTGCTGACTAGTCGCTACCTCTCTAGGGGGGACCTAGGGGACATCACGCCGAACACCACCACCAACATGACTAGTAGGTCGAATAGGACGCTCGAGTGCATCTCAGCAACCTCTAGGATGCATGATGACATATCGAGCAATGTCGCTTCGGTCGCCATGAAGACGAAGCACGTCGCCGCTAGGAGTATGAAAGGGAGTACGACAACCCGGACTCAGCCCTCGAGCCTATCCCCGACCGCAACGCCATAGACAACGGTGTCGACAACCCTAAGGGACCTCCAGCTTTCACAAGGGCACTCCGAATGCTTTGGTGGCCCCGTGGTTTCAAGATCACCGGGGTCGAGCCCTATGAATGAAGAATGAACCCGACTCAGTGGCTACAGGCCTACGCCACTGCTGTCCGCACCGCCAAAGGAGACACCAGTGTCATGGCAAATTATCTCCCTGTCATGCTCATGCCGCCCGCCATGTGCTGGTTTACCAGCCTTGCGCTGGACTCTATTGGATCATGGGAAGAGCTAAAGAAAGTCTTCACTGACAACTATATGGCCACATGTACTCGACCCAACATGAAGCATGATCTTAGCCGCATCAACCAGAAGCCATCCGAGCTCCTCCACAGCTACATCTAGCGTTTCTTCGAGATGAGGAACTCTATTCCCAACATCACAGAAGCTGAAGTCATCACCGCCTTTATCCGAGGACTCCACCATCGCGAGCTTCGCTCCAAATTCAATTGCAAGCCACCCACCGGTATCGGCAAAATGACCACTACCACCAACAAGTACGCCGATGCTGAGGAAGCTGAGATGCGCTTCAATGAGGATGCAGGCACTCAGCGCCCTTCTCACCGTTACGACGATCGCCCTGATGACCGATGCCACAGCGACCGCTGCCCCGACGACCATAGCCACCATCACGACAGCGCCCATGATCGAACAGGAGGACACATGCCTAGCCAAAATCGCCACCGCCGGCCAGAACACATCATCGCCACTGTTAGTCAACCTTGCGCCAAGCGTAACTATGATGAATAGTACCAAAAGATCCTCAACGGCCCATGCCCTCTTCACAAGAACGCCAAACACAAGATGAAGGACTGCATTGGTCTAGCTAGGGAGTTCCAGGACAAGAGGCTCGATGACGACACCAATGATGGAGCCGAAGGTCGCCGACCACCTAGGGGGCAACAACACTGCCTTTTAGGACCACAATAAGGTGGTCGCCACCATCTTCGGGGGCCTCGCCTCCACTGAGAGTAGAAGGGAATGGAAGCTCACCGCCCGACAAGTGTTCGCCGTCACTTTAGAGGAACCACCGCCGACCCCAGCTATCGCCCATGGTCCAAGGTCCCCATCAACTTCAGTAGGGCCAACCAATGGGCAGACATAACCCACATAGGGCATTTCCCCTCTCGTCCTCGAACGCAACCTGTCCAGAAGGTGCTCTTCAGAAATGTCCTCATTGACGGTGTCAGTGCTTTGAACCTACTCTTCAGCCGGGGCCCTAAGGGAGTTGGGCCTCATGATATCATATTTCACACCCTTAGACTCCTCCTTTTGGGGTGTGGTACCTAGAAGGGCATCCTAGACCACTTGGAGAGATCACCCTACCAGTACAATTAGGCACTGGCAAGCAACTACCGCGTCGAGCATATCAACTTCTACATCGCCGACTTCAACACCTGCCTACCACGCCATACTTGGCCAGCTTGCTCTAGGACAAGTTCATGGCCATACCGCACTACACGTATCTGGTGTTGAAGATGCCTTTGCCTATAGGAGTCCTGGCTCTATGGGCCAACCTCTCCGTTGCCTATGCCTATGAGACAGAGAGTCTCACTCTCGCCGAAGCCACCGACCTCTCCATCCTAGATGGCTAGCGTGGTCGCCGAAGCCAAGACAGCACTCGTCGATGACATGGAGATTCCAGAACTAGAGCTTCCCCATGCCTCCACCAAGTCCAAGGAAATCAAGGAGGTCGGCCTCGGCCCTCGACTGACGTCTCTAAGACCATGAAGATTGGGGCTCACCTTGACCCCAAATAGGAAAGCATGCTCGTCTTCCTTCCTATGTGCCAATGCTAATGTGTTTGCTTGGAAACCTACAGACATGCCAGGGGGTACCACGGGAGAAGATCGAGCACTCCTTGAATGTCTTGTCGACCGCCAAACCGTTCAAGCAGAAACTCCACCGATTCATGCCAAACAAGAAGGAGGCTATTAGGGTAGAAATAAAATGGCTCTTAGCTGTCGGGTTTATAAAAGAAGTGTATCATCCAGATTGGTTAGCAAACCCTGTTCTCGTTCAAAAAAAGAATAAAGAATGGAGAATGTGCGTTGATTATACTGATCTTAACAAATACTGCCCTAAAGACCCCTTCGGCTTGCCTTAGATAGATGAGGTTGTAGACTCTACTGCCAGCTGTGAACTACTCTCCTTCCTTAACTGTTACTCTGGCTATCATTAGATCTCCCTCAAGGAAGAAGACTAGATCAAGATGTCGTTCATTACGCCTTTCGGTGCATACTGCTACAAAACTATATCCTTCGGACTCAAGAACTGCTGGGGCTACCTATCAAAGGGCCATCTAGATGTGCCTTGACCAACAGATCAGCCACAACATCGAAGCCTACATCGATGATGTGGTCGTCAAGACCAAGATAGCCGACAACCTTATCGCCGACCTTGAAGAAATCTTCGCCATCCTAACAAGTACCGATGGAAGCTGAACCCTTCAAAGTGCGTCTTTGGAGTTCCATCCAGTATACTGCTAGGCTACATCATCAGTGCTCGAGGCATTGAGCCTAACCCTGACAAGGTCTCTGCCATCACCAATATGAAATGGCCAACATGCATCAAGGATATACAGAAGCTTATAGTTTGCATGGCTGCTTTAAGCCGCTTCATATCACGCCTCGGCTGAAAAAGGGCTACCTTTCTTCAAGCTCCTCAAGGCCTCTGAGCGATGTTCCTAGTCGGAGGAGGTAGACTCAGTTTTCGAGCAGCTCAAGGTGTTCTTAACAAAGCCACCAATCATGATAGCGCCAAGACCAGATGAGACTCTGCTAATATACATCGCCGCCACTTCTCGTGTCATGAGCACAGCTATTGTTGTCGAATGCGAAGAGGTTGGGCACGCTTATAAAGTACAACGTCCAGTTTACTTCATTAGCGAGGTACTTAATGAGCCCAAAACTCGTTATCCTCAGGTACAAAAGCTGTTATACGCCATTCTTATTACGTCATGCAAACTCTGACACTATTTCGAATACTACAAGATCACCATGGTCACTGAGTTCCCTCTAGGGGACATTCTCCGCAACAAAGAGGCCAATGGCCACATCATTAAATGGGCTATTGAGCTCGGCACCTATTCCATCAAACTCAGAAGCAGACCTACCATTAAGTCACAGGCGCTTGCTGACTTCATCGCTGAATGGACTGAGATCCAAGAGCCCATCGCCGCTGCTTGCCCCGAACACTGGGTGATGTACTTTGACGGCACCCTTAACATCAATGGTGCTAGTATGAGCATTCTATTCATTACGCCGACCAAGGATAAGCTACATTATGTTCTCTGGATACACTTTCCGGCCTCCAACAATGCCACGGAATACGAAGCGTGTCTCCATAGTCTTCGTATAGCCGTCGAGCTTGGCGTCAAACGCCTCATGGTGTATGGGGACTCCGCGCTGGTTATCAACTAGCTCAACAAGGACTGGTCCTATTCTAGTGAGAAGATGGATGCTTACTGCGCTGAAATCAGAAAGCTTGAAGGAAAATTCTACAACATCGAGTATCACCACGTTGTGCGTGACCAAAATCAGCTCGCCGACCACTTATCCAAGCTGGGATCTTCTCACGCCGTGATCCCACCAAGGGTCTTCGTTCAAGATCTCCTGGTGTAACACCCCAGGTGTTTGTCACTAGTTAAGCAATGGGTTTAAAGTCAACCATGGCATGTTAAGTAGTGATGGAGATGGTAGGTCAAACATATGAAAATGAGCCACCACTTAAACTTGGACCATGCACCATTGCTTACATGCTGCCCTTTCTAAAAAGTATGCTTGGGTAATGCTAGATGTACTTGTTTCATGTGTCTCACATCAATATCCATCTATATTGATCCATGGAAAGGTTTTGTGAAGTCATGAAGGGTTTTGTGAAAGTCATATGAAATGACAAGTTATGTCCTTGCCTAGATTGTTTTATAAAGTGAATGGAATTCTAGATCATCAACCAAACCTTGCAACCTTGCCCAAATGACTCTAATTGAACTCTACAACAAAAGTCATGAAGGGTTCGTGTTGAGCGGAGGACAAGAAAATACCTCAATCGATCTAAAACTCAGATTTAAGCTTTACCGTGATGCTACTTTGACCGGTGTTGACCAATCACTTATATTGCTCGCATGGAGTTGCACCTTAAACCAAAGTTGAAGTTTGAGTAGAGTAGAACAAACTTTGTTCTTAGACCAAGAGCTAGACCAACATGGAACTAAGGCGAATCGAGGCTCAAACATTGAATCAGGCAGCAGTTTTTGGTACTTAGAATTTTTCTAAGTCTGGAATTCATCGTTGGCTCGTCGTTGACATTGGCATCTCACGTTCGCAGTATTTTCGTTAAGCAACTTAACTTGGTCCCAAAATAAAAGTTGGAATATACATGTTGGAGATGAGCATGTATAAAGATGGCACTAGTTGGACTTCGTTTTGACCATCAATTTGGGCTTTTGTTCATCGCTGTCAACGCGCTAACACTATTATCTTGGAGATTAATTACCCACTGTTGTATTGCTCAAATGACCAGAGTGCCTTAATAAAAAATGTAGAGCAGGCCAAGATGAACAAACTTCATTTTTGGCCCAAGGTCTGATTCGGCTAGGAAGCGGCCCAAATCGGTTCCCCACCTCGCCCACACCGACGCACGCCAGGTGTTCGGCAGAAGGCCGACGCGTCGACCATGCAATAGAGCATGCCCTCCATGGCTACCGCGCGTCCCACCTCCACGCCATGCGTCCTTGCCGCTCCCTCTCACATTTGATGAAGCCCGACGCCCTCCAAGCTCGCTCAGCACTCTCCCTCAGTCGCCCTTTCTCCCTCTCTCGCGCTGTGACACCGCGCGCGGCCGCGTCCACCATGGCCGAGCTCGACCTCATCGCGTCCCCGCTGCTCAGCCCTTCCTTTGTCCAAGCCGACTGCACCATCATCTTCCTCTCACCACGCCGCCACTCCCACACTCCCCCATCAGCCATGCCATGCCCCGTAGCGCTGGTGCCGCCTGCCGCCAGTCACCCAGGCCACCGGCGTGCATGGCCTAGGCCACCACGGGCCACCGCAGGGCAAACCGCGGCTACCAGCGGGTGCTCGCGGGCCTCCCGGTGCTCCTCCGCCACTCCATCACCACCAACGTGACCTCCTCTGGCTAGAAACGGCGAGCCTCCACGTGCCCCCTCTCCAATTCGCATCAGGGACCCCGTGCAAGAATTCGACAAAGGGAAGGGGCCTAACTGCAACCTGTAGACTCAGATGAATAGTGCCGATAAGGACCTATTTGCATAGTTGAAATTTGGAAAATTCATAAGAATTCATAGAAAAATCGTAAAATAGCAAATGAGGACTTTTTGGAATCCTTGTGAAATTGTCTATGCACTAGATCTATAATATGGTATGATTTAGTTTAAAGTTTGTGCTGTAAAAATCAATTTATGCAGTTAGGTTTGTAATACTAGTTGTGTCTTGTCTTTTTCATAACTGTAGTTATTTTGCTCAAATAAATGTGAAATTTTTATGGGATGCTCATCAGGTGATTTTTGTTGTCTGGTAAAAATTTTAGGAGTTTAGGATTTAGATTTTAAGAGTTATAAAAATAACAATTGCCCTATATTGCTTTGCTCCTACTCTAAATAGTTCTGCATGTTTGAATTAATTGGCTCTGTTAAGTTATGAATCATGGCTTGATAAAAATACATGAGTTGTAGTACTTTTCTTAAGATTTCCAAAAAGTTAAATATCATGATCTTTGGTTAAGTAGATCTTGAGTTATACTTGCTTAAATCTCTGTGGCTGTTTCTGCCCAAACCCAGACAGGGTTTCCTTGTTCTTACTGTAGGGCCTTCTTACTAGTAGAATTAGCTTTAGGTGTTTACAACAAAGTTGTTTATAATTTGCTAATCTTTCTAAAAAGTCTAGAACCACATTTATTGGACATGTATAACTCCATTTGTAGCTGTTTGAATTGACATATCAGTTTCTATCCATGTTTTAGACAGAGATTCATTCATTGGATTAATTGGCCTTGTTATCTGTAGAATCATCTTATGATGATAATAAGAAATTTGTAGATAACTCACTTAAACATCTTGTGTTAAATGTTCAGAGCAATTGGCCAAATATTTTGTGAGTTATGCATGTTTAAAGTTGGGTTTCAAAAATGGCTGCTCTCTGTCAATTGTCGACCAGTTTCTGTAAATGGGTATATTTGACTTAGTTAACTTGAGAATCATGCTAAGATAATTAAAGATGAATTGTAGAAAATTTCATAAGCTTTCTAAAATGTCTTGTTTCATGGCTATTGGATTTGTATAACTCTAGTTATGATCCAAACATGAAGCTATTATTTCCAGTCCAGAAATAGACATATGCTAGTCGTGGTTGTTTACTCCATGTGTTGCTAAGTGTGGCTGATGCCCTTGTTGATGGTTAAGTTATGATACTTGTGACCTTGTTAAACTTGTGTCATGTTTGATGTGCTTGCTCTCTATAGTTAGTTGTGTGATATTAGTTAAATAGCTATTGGTGTTTATGTCTTGCATAATCTTGTGTTTGTCTTGAATGCTTATGTGATGCATCTTGTGTTACTATTCATCACATTCATACACCTACATCCTGCATCTCATTTAGGTATGCTAGATGAACCACGTGAAGGATGTGATGTGGAGCCGAACTCGAGGATTGGGTTTGGTGGATCTGTCCCGACGATGGAAGGACTAAGCAAGTGCTAGGACCGGAGATGTCACCAAGACAGTGCAAGCTAATTGAAATGACTTGTGTCAGATCCCAGGCAAGCCTCGGAGCATTCTAAGTCTCCTAGTATTTTACAAAATATTACTCAAGTCCTTATGATTGATGCATTAGGTTATAAGAGTTGATTGGAATCACTTGATGCATATAAATTCCTTGTCCAGAAATACTACCTTTAACCCTATATAGGTCCAGGATCGAACATATGCTTAGCCATGCTTAGACCCATAGAAGTTGGGTGATTTCCTATCACCTACGAGATATTGGTGGACACCAAAGCACGGTTGACTATATTTGCTATTGTGGAAAAGAACCATGGGGTAATGTAAATGGAGATCGGGCAGGATGTTGATAGAGAAGCAACAAGACATGGAGGTCTTGAGAGTGGATCTATCCCCGTCTATGCCGATTAAGGACCATACCGTTGTTGGCGCTTCTGACAAGATTGAATGCATGCCTATCACTTAGCTGGCCAGATAACTCGTTCTGACCATGAAGCCGAGTAGCTCAACTCAGGCCGGGCCCCGTTCTGTTGTGCGCTCCTTGCGGGGAGCTAGACTGATCCCAAGGGTAGGCTAGGCCTGAACGTCCTAGCATTTGGTGTCCCCTGATTGTGCAGCGCGGTACAAACCCGCAAAATGTAGACCTGAGTTGTACCAAAGGTGACCTAAGGTGACCGTTGATCTGGTCTGCCTGGGTTTGTGTTAGGAATAAATTCCCAACTGGTTGAAATCGATTCAAATCACCGTCTCTCCCGAATAGTGAGAAACTTGGCTAGTCCCAACATTGTAGTAATTGCATTATGGAAGTTGATGGTTTGGATAAATATGGAATTACTACACCTGCTATGGTTACTATTGTATGCTCTTAAAATGATATACCACATATTTGGCACAGGATAATTGCTAATGTAGAGAGGGATAGTTATAAATAACTTGATAATGGAATTATAATTGTATAACTGAGTTAATCGCTTTTTATGCAAAATGTTGTCAAGCTACCTCCACTTATATAGCCTTACATACTCCTTGGAGTCAATTTTATTTCTGGTTTATGACGGGTAAGTCTAGCTGAGTACATTCGAGTACTCAGGGTTTATTCCACCATGTTGCAGGTGAGGTTTCGGCCTGCTGAAGATGGTGGCTAATTGCCAGTGGGCTCGGTGACTCTATGTTATCTCTCATCTATATGCTTTTATCTGAGGATGTCACTTATGCTAGCAATGTATTTGGAACTTATATTAATGAAATCCTTTGAAAGCAATGTTGTTTTCACTAATCGATTTTGAAACCCAAACTTATACTATTATTTGTGAAACCATTTGTAATATTATTTCCGCTGCAACTCTACGTATGTGATGTGTATTTGCTTAATCACGCAATCTTGGTTGTGATGTTGATTTACCGAGGTCTTTCGAGACACTCGGCGGACTACCGGGTTTATATAAGTGAAAGTATGCGCGTGTCAACGTGTTAGCGGGGATAGCCGTACTTGATCTTGTATAAATTGGGCAGTTCTGCCACACCTGACGCCATCCATCAAAGAAGATAAGGAAGTCAAAGAGGTTCACCCTGCCGAGCAGTTGATACTTGTGGTACATTCACTGGTCGCTGATTGGAGGGAGAAATTCATCAAGTACATCACCAGCGCCGAGGTACCCGCAGACAAGACTGAAATTGAACGCCTAGTCCATCGAAGCAAGCTTTACGTGCTGGTGGATGATAGCTTGATGAGAAAAAGTGCCAAGGAAGGGATACTGCAGAAATGCATCACCCAAGAGGAGGGAGTAAAGCTACTTCTCGAAATTTACTCTGGTTCCTACGGCAACCATGTGGCCTCGAGAACACTAGTCGGCAAGGCTTTTCGAGCTAGTTTTTATTGCCCATAGCCATCACTGATGCAGAAGACCTCATCCGACGTTGTGAAGGATGCCAATTCTTTGTTAAGCAAATACACGTGCCGGTGCAAGAGCTACAAACCATCCTAGCTTCCTAGCCCTTCGCATGCTCAGGACTGGACATGATCGGGCCTTTTAAGCCAGCACCAGGTGGTTTTCGGTACGTATATGTCACCATTGACAAGTTCTCCAAGTGGATTGAATATAAACCGCTCGTCTCAACTACTACAAAGAAGGCAGTTGAGCTCTTCGAAGATATCATCTACAGATTTGGTCTACCAAATAGCATCATCACCGATCTCGAAACTACATTTACTGGCCATCACTTCTAGGACTTCTATGAAGACCATTGCATCTCCATCAAATATGTCTTCGTTGCCCATCCAAGAGCCAATGGCCAGGTCAAACGGGCGAACGGTATGATCCTTGATGCCCTCAAAAAGCACCTGTATCAGAAAGAAGAAAAGCACCCGGGCAGATGGCTCAAGGAGCTTCCAGCTGTAGTCTAGGGACTATGTACTCAAGCTAGTCACAACACTGGTGTGACTCCATACTTTTTGGTCTATGGCTCATAAGCCATACTACCAGTGGACGTTACTTTCCGAGCACCTAGAGTGGAAAACTATGATGAAGAGCAGGCCAAGGCTGTTTGGTCTGAGGACGTCGATAGGGCCAAGGAAGAACGCCTAATCACCAACATCCATATAGCTAAATATCTGGAAGGCTTGCGGAAGGTACTACAACTGAAACATCAAAGGTCATTCATTTGCTGTCGGTGATCTCGTTCTCCACAGAAAACAAAAAACTGAAGGGCTGCACAAGCTCTCTTCCCCTTGGGAAGGGCCTTATGTTGTCAAAGAGGTTACTTGACCAGGTTCTTATTGCCTAAGTGACTTAGAAGGAGTCGATGTTCCCAACTCGTGGCACATCGAACACCTTATACGTTTCTATCCTTGAAACACTCTAGATATGTACTCTCCAACTTTATATTCAGTAAAGTTCTGGTCTCCATAACTTGTCTCCATTTTGTCTCTATTGTGGTTTAACACCCACTTGTGGTCGCCGAGCTCTATGCTACTTCATGACAAACTCCAATACGTAATCGCCAGTAACTGCGCCGACCCCATTTCCCCAAATCACTAAACACGATTTCTCCAAAATCGCCGAACACGATTTCTCCAAAATCGCCGAACATGTTTTCTCCAAATCGCCAAACATTTTTCTTGATCGGAGAGCAACATCCTTTCTTTTCTTTTCTGTTTGGAGACAACCTAGTCTCCGATCTCTCTCTACACGTGCTATGGGCTTCCACGCTCTGCGTTATGGGTGGTCGGTTGCGGTCCCTTGGTCACACCTGTTTGTCCCACATGTCTACGGGCTCTGTGCTCGACGTTATGGACTATGGGTTAGCCAAGGCCGAGAGTTCAACATAGAACACATTGCTTGGACACCGCTTATGCTGCCTTTATCTCCAAGTTCATATAATAACTATCAAGCCGCACACGTTCCACGCTGTTTTTTTATGGAAAAGACCCAGTAACTGATCTTTCCCTACACGTGCCTATGGGCTCTGCGCTCTGTGTCATGGGTGGTCAGCTGCGGTTCCTAGGTCATGTCTGTTACTCCTACACGTGCATGGGCTCCACGCTCGATGTTATGGACTATGGGCTAGCCAAGGCCATAGGGATCAGTAGCAGACCAACTGTTCGGATGTTATTTGAACTACGCATAATCGCATCAGGATTAAAACTGCGAAGATTTTTTTGTTGAACTACAAGCAAACTGCATATATTGCATATACATGCACCTTATAACATTTATTTGATGAATAATTATTTCTTGCGCTTTCGCGCATCCTAATTACATTGTCAAGCTTTTATAGATGATAATCTATAAGTAGATTACTGAGCTTCACCGTTACCATCCGTCTCACCAAATAGGTCTATATCACCGGCCAGCATCTCCGCTGCGTCCTCCACTTTGTCCTCCAGCTACTGTGTCCCCGTGTCATCTAGTCCTTCAGTGAACCCACCCCATATCGATTGAAGGTCGATGGTCGGGTAATGGGACCGAACAACTTTGAGGACATGGGTAGCGATGGTCGTAATGGCATCGCGGTTGAAGGTCTTGAAGTTCTCCCATGCTGCCTTGCACCTCTAGATTATGGTGTCAGGACGTTGCCACCTGCCGTTGTGCTGAGCGGCTAGTTCCAGGCCGACGCTAGTCAAGCACCGGCTTAATAGCGGTGATTACAATGTCGAAGTTCTCCTTTTGGACCTTGGCCTCCTGCACCAGCATGTCGAACTATGCTTTGGCTTTATGACGATAGCCTACAAGCATTACAATGATCCATTATACAAGGAAGCTACTTCAACAGTAATTCCGACAAGGAGGAATTCACCTTTCAGCTCCTCAGCAAGTTTGTTCGCCCGCTCTGCTTCCTTTTCCTTCTCCTAGCAAAGTTGATCGACGGCCTGACGCATCTGGTCGAGCTCAGCGTCTTGCTCTACAAACACAACAGTTGTCAATGAAACTGTGGCTATTTGGCAATACAAACCTACATTCGTTGATGTACCGTACATGCTTTCTGTTTGGATACACTGTTGAGCTATTCGGTTTTCATCTCTAGCTACTTCGAAGCACTTTTTAGTTGGTTGGAGACAGCGGCTAGCTGCTCAGACTAGCTCCGCACCTGCTCAGACACAGCCACCAGCTTTTTGGTCAGGACCCCCTTCTAGTATTCTAGGTCCCACGTGTTCGACTCCGTAAGGTCTCGTTCGCGTTGGGCCCTCTGGATATTCTTCTCCGAGAGGTTCCTAGCCTCTTTGAGTTTTTCGTTCTCCTCAGCAAGGGGCTCCATTCGCTTTATCAGCTGGCGGCAGCTGCTCGGCAACTCGAGATATTTCCTGCAAAATGCACGATGACAGTATCGTTAACCAATTCCAATAAACAACCCGGACCTTTCCAGACGAAGTATTCACCTTGATCTATTTCATCACACCAGTAAGGGCAGTCTCTAGTCTCCTGAACTCCTTGGTGGTGTCCTCCTCTTCGACAATCACTATTTCATCACCACGCTTTTGGAGGATCTAGACTGCTTGGGGTTGAGGTTCATCACGCATGATCTCCTCCACCTTGTCCTCCTCCGTTGTAGCCGAGGACACCACCTAGGGGCTTGGTGGTTGGATAGCATGTCCGACCATGCCCTCCGAAGCATCGGCGACTACCGTCTGCTCCTTTAGCGCCGAAAGCTTTTCCGTTCCCGATTCCACCTTGCCGAAGGTCCTGTCGCTGACTCGTTCACCGTTGTAGGCAGTCGCTCGCCACCATCAAGCCCACCAAGGGCAGCAATTGGCTCCCCCGCGTGCTTCCGAGCACTCGAGGACTCTAGGATGTGGTCTACTGGCATCTCCACCGCTCTAGGGCCACTTTCTAGTTGCTGCTCAGTCTGAGCAGGCGGGGCTGGATCTGTTGTTCGCCTTGCACTGCATCAAATTAGTTATTCAGTCATAATAGAAGTAAGGAAAATACAGCAAAGTAATGTCAGCACAAGGACACTCACGGTTTGGTCTGTCGATTAAATTTCTTGAACCGGCGGTGCCGACCTAAGCCTCCGGGTGCAGCCACGGGGTCGACTCCCATGTTTGGCAGGGGAATTCTTGGCTCTTCCTCGGTCGGCCTCAGTTCTACCTGCTGCTCTGGGTCTACTTCTGTTTGTTGCTCGGGGACTTCCATTGCCCGCCCCACGGGGACTTCCGTCGTTTGCTACTGCACAAAAATTCCCTCCGCTTGTTGCTCGGGGACTCTCCTTGTCGGAGCTTCATGGACTTCTTCGCTTACCTCAGTTTGTTCCTCTACGTGTGGGCTGCGTGGAGGATTTTTCGTGCTCGGGGGAGGGTTCACAATAATCTCATCGTCATCAAAGCAATCGAACACCGCGGTCCTTCATGTTCGATTGGTTTGATCATCGTTAAGTGAGATGCCACCTGGTTTGCAGGAAGCGGTAGCTGCTGTTTTCCTCCTTTTTTGGGCTGGCTCATCTACCGCCGGCCTCTTCCCCTAGATTTTCGCCAACATCGAGGGAAGGACTCTCTATCCGACCAGTATCCATACCTCCGGACTCCGAGGAGACGACAATAGAGCTTTCTTCAGGTTGAACTGGTCATCGTGCATCTACTGACGGCGGCCAATCATTTCTTGGCACACCCAAGAAAAACACTGCCCTGTCCTATGAATGGATCTTCACATGAGTAGGATTAGTTTATTGCTCGGCAAATGACAACATATAAAAAAACTTCTTGGAAGCACATAGTCGGGATATTCACCTGAGGAGACAGGTTCTTGCAATTGAAGGGCTTTGTGTACCCTGACAACCTGAAGGAGGCTAGCGGAGCGAACAGCTCGGCAGTCCGCTCTTCAACGTCGTTCCTGGACAATATTTCTGGCCTCTCTCGGGTACCGTTGGTCTCCCCTTTGAATTCAAAGCCTGAGTGCGCCCTCTCTTTATAGGGTTGTATGCAGCACACTATGAAACTAGCCGCCACCAATCCGCCATTGGTCTTCACGTCCTTTATCAAGCTAAGGAGTTCATTCACTTGCTCCATGTCATCATTGCTCGATAGCTCCAACCAACTCCTCTGGCTTTCTAGGATGTGGTCGGCGTTACAACGAACCGCTGGGTGGCTTTGTTTCATGTAGAACCATCTGGTGTTCCACCCCTTCAGCGACGTGTTCAGTGGTATGGTAAGGTATTCACTCGACATTCCATCCTGAAGTTGGAGATACACCTCGCTGACCACCTTGGAACCAGCGTCGCCTCTCTTCTTCAGCCAGAATAGGTGACGGAAAAGATTGAAGTGGGGTAGGATTCTAAGGTATGCCTCACAAAAGTAGATGAAGATCGAGATGTGCAAAATGGTATTAGGGTGGAGATTGCATAGAGTAACCCCCCAGAGCTCCAACAGATCCCTCAGAAATGGGTGAACAGAAAACCATAACCCACGCTAGAAATAGTCTTCGAATACCACTGCTTCATTAGTATGAGGCGTGGGAAAGGACTCATTGAGGGCTAGCCACCATCCGGCGGTAGCACGGTCAGGGAGAACGTCGGCTTCCACCAATCGGTTTAGCTCAGCTTCTCCTGTTCATGACAGGCAGCCACTCCTCGCCGCGTCGGGCCACGGTGTCCGCCTTCTTGGGACTCGCCTTCTTCAATTTCACAGCTCCTCTCTTCGGCACCATCTCTTAGATCTGGTTAGGGTTTGGCGGCGGAGGCGAATGTGGTTGCGGATTCGGCGGAGCGATAGCTGAGGAGGAAGATGAAGTGAAAAAGGTGGAAACGGGGTCTGTGGCGGCACTATTATATAGGATTTCCCCTGCCATTCTGCATTCAAGGGTTTTTTGGGAACCGTTCCCACGATCTGCGCTACTCCAATTTCTCCGATGTGGCATATGGGCCGTTACCTAGGCTTCTGCACAACCGCAGCCCATGACGCTCATTTATTGCTACCATCAGTTGCTACTCGCCGAAATATTGCCGACTTCTCCGCCATTTATTGAGGCTCAGTAACTGCCACTGTACAGCCGTTACTCTAGTTTTTTCTCCACGGTTCGATTTCTCTGATGACTCCGCCTATGGCTTAGGAACTGGCGGCCTGCTCCATTGGTCTTTGATTGATTTCTATTTCTGACCCTGGCACCACGTGACTGCATCACCTACTATCAGGCTTCAGGGACTAAGTGGGCACACTTCACCTTGCGGTGAATGTGCTTTGTCTCTTTTTGGGCCACGCTCGGGTACTGGCTGCCTGCTCGGCTAGTTTTCTACTATTCATCTAGTTTCTGGCCCTAGCACCACATGACTACATCATCTGCTGTCAGGCTCGGGGACTAAGTGGGCACACTTCACCTCGCTGGTGAGTGTGCTGGGATTTTTTTTCTCGAGGACTACATGCCTATAGAGGAAGATTGACTCCTACAACTTTTTTTAGACTCTAAGTGGGCACACTTGGTCCACTATGGAGAAAGTTTCGATTATGAACTTGAGCTCCTTACACCCTTATGGCAAGCCATACTTGGGTCACACTACTCGGTGATAGGTCACACTGCTCAGTGACAGGTCACACTGCTCGGCGGCAGTTCATGCTGCTCGGCTGACGGTTTACACTACTCGACGACATGTCACACTGCTCCGCGATAGGTCATGCAGCTCAGCAATGGTTCACACTGCTCGACGATGGTTCACGCTACTCGGTAGTTCAGCATGGTGGTTGGACCATGAGCTTGACTGCTCGATGTTATTCGCACTTGCTCGGACGAGCTCAAGACGGCGTTGCACAACGGGTACAAGGCGCTCGGGGACTAGCTATGGGGTGTACGACCCTGGATACCCACTGGTAGACCATATGGGCTGTGCCCCTAGGGGTGGCCCAGCCCACAAGAAGAAGCCTTACGGGGCACGACTCTGCTCGGCGCCTTCCGCAAGACATCAGGAAGATATCCTAAAGATACTACGAGATCTGTTAGGATATGTATGATCCCAAGATTCCTGTAATCAGTTATTACTTTCCGGTTATCTCAGATCTAACCGATTTGTAACTCTGCCTCCCTGGACTATATAAGTTGGGCTGGGACCCCTCTAAAATTATGGCATATCATACGATAGCTAATACAAACCAACAGACCACAGGAGTAGGGTATTACGTCATACTGATGGCCTGAACCTATCTAACTCATGTGTCTTTGTTGCCTTCTTGTTCTTGATCTCACACTCCTCTGCCAATCAATCTACCTTTGTGGGATACCCCTCGGAGGACTGCTGACGATATTATGTCGATAAGCAGTTAGATGCTCGGCAGGAGGATATGGTCGAGAACGACCCCAGCGATAGTTTAGATGACTACCAGGATATCCCTCAGATGCCTCCTCGATGACATGACTATGAGGCCAGTAGCTCTAGCTCAGCTCCACAGGCACCATAGACAAACCCCGCTCTTCTTGCTATACTTGAGCGAATGTGGCAGGATCAGGCTTGCTTGGCCTAGGGGACCACAGCTACATTTACATAGTTTTAGGCTAGATTGGACGAGTTCCAGCGATAGCAGCAGGCTATACAGCAGCAGCAGCAGCTCCTCATGTAGCAACAGTTACTTGGATTTATGCAGCATGTAGTTACTACTATTGGGGCTCCACCGCCACAACCTTCACCCTAGATCGGTCAGCCTACCACCACTTCTATGACTCTAGCTTTACAGTCCAGTGGGCTTCAGAGTCAGGGACAACTAGCGACACAGTTTCCTTCACCTACAAAGCATGTGTCCTAGTGGTTTGCCTCACTAGTGTCTGCCCCGTAGTTCACACCTCTTCATACGGGCTTCACACTAGGCTCAGAGTTCATCGTTGCTTGTGCTAGATACCCTAATCTCTAGGAGCCTTGATGCGACATTCAGTGAGTTGATAGGGCAGCCTACTCCATCAGATCTACGTGTCCCTAGTCCTTCCACAGTTGCTCCTATCACTAGGACTATAGAGACGCTCCCTTCATCAGTTGCATCATCAGAGCCGCCTGCTTCAGTGATACCTATAGAGTCACTAGGCCTGCACCTATTCTAGATCCAACCCAGACCACTTCAGTGTCACTTCCAGTGATAGAAGGTTAGATAGCTCAGAGCTCAGGATCAAATGACGATGGCACACTAGTTCCAGATCGCTCATTGCACCTCAGCATCTGACTCGTCTGCTCCAGCCCCGCTGACCGACCCTTAGGTTTTGGTGTTTGACGCCAAAGGGGGAGAGGGATCGAGTATGATAGACTTAGGGGGAGCGATATATCTAGGGAGAGCTTATCTATTATATTTGGCTTTTTATGTGTGATACACTATTATGCATTCATGTTTACCTTCATGCATTAAACTATGTAAGTGTGATATTAATGTGATCGTGATATTTATGTGATAGTGATATTTATGTGATATGTGACATGTGTGCTCTCTACTTTAATCTTTATATATGTCATGTCACTTGGTTATGCTCATTTGCTTTGCTTCCGCGCTTTACTCCGATGCAAATGAGCTTTATTTCTTATACTCATGCTTATTTCATATCCATTGAGTACATCATGTTGGCTTGGGTCATATAAGCTTACCTAACTCCTTTGTTCTTATTGTCAAAAGCTTATATGAACCAAGCATGTTGAAAACCTCATCTCTTTTACATACTCGAGGTTGTATTATCATCAATCACCAAAAAGGGAGAGATTGAAAGCATCTAGGCCCCTAGTTGGGTTTTGGTGATTAATGACAATACAAGATTGTTGTGACTAACATGTGTTTTGTAGATACAATTAAGTTAGGTCATGGTAATGACAATTGATTGGGCAATCATGGCTATCATTCCCCTACGATGGAAATCGTTTCGGTTTTCAAAGGATGGACGACAAGGTTAAGGATGGACTAGTTCTAAGTGTCATTTGGTGTTGAAGAGACTTAGAGTAGTTTATGATTTTGTTTTTTTTCCTTTGGCCATACTATTAAGGGGGGTATGGACAGGTAGCTTGACCTAGGTGAGTCTAGTGGGTTAGGTGTGGTGCACACTTATCAAATCTAGCACTAGGTAGCTCCTAAGTAGCCCTAAGATCAATTGGAGCAAACTTCATTCACATATGATTTCGAGTTAGAAGTGAATGGATGGTCAAATGTTGACTGAACGCTGGTTTCGGCGTGACTGGACGCTAGCGCAGAGTTCCGGTCAGTTCATTTGATCAACAGTGAAGTCGTCTAGATACGACCGGATGCTGAGTGAAATGTGACCGGACATTAGGTGCTAGAGTCCGGTCAACTCCAGTAAGGTTCCAAGAGAGGGAGAATCCTGATCGGACGAGTCCAGGTCAGTGCTGACCGAACGCTGCTTAGGTTTCGGCTACTGACCGAACGCTGAGCAGCAAAGTGACCGAACGGTAGGTGCCAGAGTCCGGTCAACATCAGTAAGGTTCCAAAGAGTAGTTTTTGTGATCGAACGTGTCCGGTCAGTGCTGACCGATCGCTGGTTCAGTGTCCGGTCACAACTTAACTACTCAGGTGGCGGGGAGAACTAACCAGAGCAGTCTGGTCACCTCGACCGATGCGTCCGGTCACCCCACAGTGGCATATAATGGTTCGTTTTGAATGAGGGGTTATAAATACTTCCTCTTTTCACTCAAGGGATCACTTTTGCTCATTTCAACAGCTGAGAAACAGCCTTAAGAGTGCCAAGGAGAGTAAGGTCCTCATGAGGTGATTGAGATTTGAGAATCCAAGATTAAGGCCTCATTAGTGAAAGCAAGAGTAGCAAAGTGTGCATCCACCCTTCTCATTAGGCTTGTTGTGGTCAAGTGAGAGTTTGTGCTTGTTACTCTTGGTGATCACCATGACCTAGATGGCTTGGTGGTGATTGGGAGTTTGGTGATCATCCATCGGAGCTTGTGGATGACCAACTCAAGTTGTGAGCGGTTGTGTATGATTCACCGTGACGGAGTGTCGAAGAATCAACCCATAGAGAGCACTTCATCCTTGCACGGATCAAGGGGGAGCTACACCCTTGCGCGGGTGCTCCAACGAGGACTAGTGGGGAGTGGCGACTCTCCGATACCTTGGCAAAACATCGCAGCGTTCCTCCTCTTTTTACTTTAAGCATTTACTTTGACCAATTTGATTCTTGTCTTTACATTCATAGAATTGCCATGCTAGAGTAGGATTGGAACTTAGGTTGCAAAACTTTTGTGTGGTAGAACATTAGAAATATATTCTTGGCACAAGGGGTGAAGTGGGTTAAGTGTAGGGTTTAATTATTGCAAAGAATTTTAGAATTAGCCCAATTCACCCTCCTCTTGGGCATCTTGATCCTTTCAGACGTTGATAATGCATTGCTGTGAGTTGCCTCGTAATGTCGAGTCGATAGCAAGGACCACGCAAGCCGTCGATGAGGGCTGATGAGCGCCGCCGAAGGATGATGACGAGTCGATGTCGAGTGATGTTGCCGAATTCTTGAAGTTGACCTGCATGCTGCTGGCTTGCCGCATGTAGCCGTCTCCTTAATTGGTGCCAACGAAGCGCAGCGTTGGACCTCTGGAGAACTCTTACGAAGAGCGATGCGCCTCGGAGCCTTGAGTTGAGATCGCTGTCTCACGGAGCCAAGTTGTCGCCACAGATGGTGATGATGATGGAAAATTCCCATCTGGTTCTCCCTAAGCGTAGTTGACGATGAAGCGACAGACACTCCGACCAGTTGGTTGGCGAAGTGAGCGCCGAACAGTCCGATCAACTGGTCGGATATTGCATTATGGAACATCTTAAACATGGAGATATTAAACGTGGAGATATTTAATTATGGAAAATAATCGGAGAAATAATAATTGGAAAAGCATGGCAAAAACTCAGGTGAAAATAATTGAAAAAAGCTGTATTAAATGCAGATATAGTAGAGGTACTTATCTTTAGTCAAAATGTCTAATCGTCGGCATATGACATTATCTGATCGGCGTCGACAAAATTGCCCGGCCCTCGAGCTTTCCATCCTGTCAGTCATGGCAGCGGTCGTGGTGGTCATAGCGCCGTTCTATGCGGCGATCATTGCGACACGATAGGCGATCGGTACGAGTAGTCCAGGCGACGTCGTTCTTATGCCACTGGTCAGTCTTAGGCAGATCAGATACAGAGAGATCGTTGTCGTAGCCGTATTCAGTCTGGTCGGAGAGACGATGCGACATGGCACATTAATAGTCCGGCGAAGTGGAGTAATCGGCGTATATAATATCGAGCTCGCGTCTATGCAGTGGAGTTGTAGTCGTAGTCGAGGGCGAGGTCCAATGAGTCATGATGGAAGACGAGGATGATCGCTGCTGTGAATAACCATAGAAGCGTATGCAGATACACAAAGACATAAACATGCAATACGATACTAAATTGGAAGAAAGGAATAGGACTTAGCTTGTCAACAAGCCGTCGGGTGTGTTTGTGCTTGCGACCTCCATGCATGCATGCTGAGCGTGTAAATATATACTCCCGTATATACAAGCCAATTAATGCATAGCACTGTATGTCCTCCTTTGTTGCTTGAGGTTGTGCGACGGTTCCTACGCAAACGCCGCTTGACGCTTTCCACCGATGGCATGAGCAGGAGCGTCGTGCGTGGCTACCGATCATGATTGGTTGGTATTGGACAGGGCACGGAGGCACGTCGTCGAACAGTCGAGAGAAGGGTACCGCTTGACTCAGCACCTCATCGCGAACTGTTGTAGATTGCCTCGAGACGCAGAATCCCGTCGTAGGCCGACATGAATACCGCGAGATGCCAAGTTGCTGCCGACGCCGTTGGTGAAGAAATTCCAATCTGGTTCGGCGTAGAATCAGCACACATACTCTCTACCTAGCACGTCACTGTCAACGAAATCTAGTCAACAGTCTACCGAGGGTTATACCCACGGTAATAGATGATCGGTGGAGATGCACGTAATAGGAACCGAATGGTGACACGGCGTAGAGACGGCAGTTTAGACAGATTCAGGCCGTCTGATCGACGTAATACCCTATTGTGGGGGGTATGACCCCAGATACCCACGACAGACTACATGGGCTGCGCCCCCAGGGGCGGCCCAGCCCACAAGATGAAGCCTTGCGAGGCACAGCTCTGCTCGGCGCCTCCCGCAAGACATCTGGAGGATATCCTGAAGATACCGCGAGATCTGTTAGGATATGTATGATCCCTAGATTCTTGTAATCAATTATTACTTTCCGGTTATCTCCTAGATCTAACCAACTTGTAACCCTGCTCCTCGGACTATATAAGGCGGGCAGGGACCCCCCTCCAAACACACGTAATATCAGACGATAGATAATACAAACACAGACCACAGGAGTGGGGTATTACGTCATACTGGCGGCCTGAACCTGTCTAACTCGTGTGTCTCTGTTGCCTTCTTGTTCTTGATCTCATGCTCCTCTGCCGATCAATCTACCTTCGTGGGATACCCCTCGGAGGACTGCCAACGATATTCCGTCAACAGTTGGCGCGCCAGGTAGGGGTTGTGCGTGTTGTTTTCCTTGTCGAACAAGATGGTTTTTTCCGTAGGCTCTTCATCCCTCCCGCAGCCCGGCCAGATCTTCACGATCGGATCAATCTCATGGATCATCAATGCTGATGGAGTCGGAGAGCTCCTTGAGCCGGTGCAGATCGATTCTGCGCCGATCACCCCCGCCCCCGCGACAGTAGATCCGATCTTAGAACCACCTCCGAGGTCGTCTTCACCAACAACTCACCGCCCGCCAGGTGCTTGCCGTCAACGCCGACCAGATAACGCCATACGTCGTCGACCAGACATTCTTTCTAAAGCTAAGTCACTCTTTAATATTCTTTTAAATATTCTCCAATCTTCGTTAATCGCCATAATGTTTCTCCGAGCTGTTTTCTCCATATTTGCTCTCCAAATAATTTTCTGAACCCTTGAATAGTCATGTTGATGCTCGGATGCCTCTAGGGACAGCTCTGTCTCCGGCTCCTCCCTACACTTGCACGAGCATCTGCCCTCTGCGTTATGGGTGGTCGGCAGCGGCTCCTTAGCGACGCCTGTTCCTCGTACACGTACACGAGCTCCGCGCTCGACGTTATGGTTAATGGGCTAGTTAGGGCTGGAGACTCAGCTACACACTAACTGTTCGGGCGGTTTATATTAAACATAAATATATTTTCACGCCAACTGATCGTCAAGCTATATACACTATTTTTTCTCCAGAGTTCATATATTTTTACATCATGTACTACCCATTCTACATGTTTGTATTACAGGGTCATCGTCTAGGTGATCGGACCACCTGGTGCTCGGACTTCTCCACCGATCAACTGGTCGGACCGCTTGTTTCATGGACTCCGTCGCCAACCAGTTGATCGGACTGTTCGTCGGTCGCTTCTACTCAATGCTCACTTCGCCGTCGATCAGTTGACTAGACTGTTCGTCGCTCGTGCTTCATCGCTGCTACGTCGGTTACTCCTCAGCGCTCGGATTCTTCGTGCTCGATGACTAAGTGGGCACACTTCACTGCACGAACGTCGTCAGCTACGTCGGGGACTCCTTGGTGCTCGAACATTGCCGCCTACGCCGAGGACTCCTTGGTGCTCGGTCATCGCTCCTCGATGCTCGGACATCGCCAGCGACGTCGGGGACTCATCGCTCCTCGGTGCTTAGTCATCGCCAACGACGCTGGGGACTCCTCGCTCCTCGGTGCTCGGTCATCACCAGCGATGCTGGGGACTCCTCGCTCCTCGGTGCTCGGTCATCGCCAACGACGCCGGGGACTCCTCGCTCCTCGGTGCTCGGTCATCGCCAGCGACGCCGGGGACTCCTCGCTCCTCGGTGCTCGGTCATTGCCAGCGACGCCGGGGACTCCTGCTCCTTGGTGCTCGGTCATCGCCAGCGACGCCGGGGACTCCTCCCTCCTCGGTGCTCGGACATCGCCAGTGACGCTAGGGACTCCTTGTTCCTCAGTGCTCAGACATCGCCAGCGATGCCAAGGACTCCTCGCTCCTCGGTGCTCGGTCATCGCCAGCGACGTCGGGGTCTCCTCGTTCCTCGGTGCTCGGACATCGCTAGCGACGTCGGGGACTCCTCGGTGCTCGGTCATCGCCAGCGACGTCGGGGTCTCCTCGCTCCTCGATGCTCGGTCATCGCCAGCGACGCCAAGGACTCCTCGCTCCTTGGTGCTCGGTCATCGCTAGCGAGGCCGGGGACTCCTCGCTCCTCGACACTCCGACATCGCTAGTGACGCCGGGGACTCTTCGCTCCTCGGTGCTTGGTCATCGCCAGCGACGTCGGGGTCTCCTCGCTCCTCGGTGCTTGGTCATCGCCAGCGACGCCTGGGGACTCCTCGCTCCTCGGTGCTCGGTCATCGCCAGCGACGCCGGGGACTCCTCGCTCCTAGGCGCTCGGACATCGCCAGCTTCGCCGGGGACTCCTCGACGCTCGGACATCGCCGCCTACGTCGGGGACTCCTCGGTGCTCGGTCATCGCCGGCGACACCGGGGACTCCTCGCTCCTCGGTGCTCGGACACCGCTAGCGACGCCGGGGACTCCTCGCTCCTCGGTCATCGCCAGCGACGTCGGGGACTTCCTTGCTGCTCGGATCTTGCTACGTCTCATCGGTGTGCTATTAAGCTGCTCCATGCTGTTCGAATCAGGGTGCTGATCTTAGGCAGCACGTCTGGGGTCTTGATACGCGCATGTCAGACGACGTCGGCAAGCTTTCAGACTTCTTTTCCTTTGACCCTGCTACAAGATTCATTCTTCATCTTCCAATAGGCTTGGGGACTAAGTGGGCACACTTCACCTTACGGTGAATGTGCGCTTTTCATCTCGAGGCTACGTCCGGAGACTGGCTGCCTGCTCGGCTGGTTTTCTACTTTATGCCCCTGGCACCACGTGACTACGTCGCCTACTGTCAGGCTCGGGGACTAGCTGTGGGGGGTATGACCCCGGATACCCACGGTAAACCACATGGGATGTGCCCCTAGGGATGGCTCAGCCTATAAGACGAAGCCTTGCAAGGCACGGCTCTGCTCGGCGCCTACCACAAGATATCTGGAGGATATCCTGAAGATACTACGAGATCTGTTAGGATATGTATGATCCCTAGATTCTTGTAATCAGTTATTACTTTCCGGTTATCTCCTAGATCTAACCGACTTATAACCCTACTCCCCGGACTATATAAGACGGGTAGAGACCCCCTCCAAACACACGCAATATCAGACGATAGACAATACAAACCAACAGACCACATGAGTAAGATATTACGTCATACTAGCGGTCCAAACCTGTCTAACTTGTGTGTCTCTGTTGTCTTCTTGTTCTTAATCTCACGCTGCTCTACCGATCAATCTACCTTCGTAGGATACCCCTCGGAGGACTGTCGACGATATTCCGTCGACACCTGTCATGTGTCTTTGGTTGATTGTATTGAATATGAGATGAATTCGAAGAGGGTCCCTACCCGCCTTATATAGTCTGAAAGTAGGGTTACAAGTCGGTTTAGATCTAGATCTATTCGGTTATATGATAAGTATTTACAAGAAATACAATATCTATCATATCCTAAAAGATCTTCCTTTATCGTCAAAATGTCTTCAATTGTCTTGCGGTGCACGCTGTCCAGAACTGGGCACCGTAGACCTTAATTTTATGAGCTCGACCTCCCCTGACAGTGCAGCCCATATCCATTGACATGGGTACATTGACATGGGTACATGGGTACCCCCACAGTAATAGGATCAACCCATGTCTTATTAATGAACATTTCTCTGTGTGCGCATAAAATAAAATGAACAAAGTAATGTAACCTGGTATACAGAGGGGTTTACGTTGGAAGTACGATTACACTTTGCTTGCACACAACACCTAGTTTCTCGAGGAATACCGGGCAATACACTGCACCAGAAGCGACAGAAGTGCTGACATTTATCGGCATCAGAGCTTCTTGAAGTCTTCCACACAACAAACAAGGAGCTAAAACAGATGATCCAAATATTGACCTCAAAGTCAGTAGTCTAGTAGCACACTACAACGTCCAACCTGAGGAACTGTGATCTGTACTTCATCCTCAAGATCAACGGTTAAAATGAATATTGGACCTAGCAATGGATCAACAGATCAACAAACTTCAATAGAACTGCCAGCACATGGATGCAGTAATGCCTATTCGCGCGACGTTACTTCAAGCTTGCATATAGGGCAGAAGGTGCCCCATTTTGTGAGCCAGGAATCAATACAGGTCTTGTGGAATTCTGTAAATAAAATTATCGATGATAAGATAGAGGAGGAGCTATAAGAAATAAAAAGTTTCGAGCAAACTTGCTGCTAATGGATATCATTATGTTGGTTCCCAAAATCATTGTCTGCCTTGAAACAAATGAATTATGCAAAAAGAGAGAATATGCATCTACCCATCAGGGTCACTCAATATATATGATTATATTGGTACATTTGTATCTATCACTGAGAAACAAACAGTAACAGTTATATGACTGAGCACCTCAATATCTTTGGTAACTATTGAGTCAGCAATAATAATTTAAGATAGCAAGTACTAAAATATCTCAAGCACTTACCATGTTTGCATGGGAGATGTCTAAGCATATCACCATTATTGTAGTCTTCTAAGCAAATTGCACAAGCTTCCGGAAAATTATCTTCACTAGAACAGGAAGCACTGTATGCTGAGCAAGGAAGCTTTTCCACCACATGTTTCTTGACGTAAGTTGGGTGATTATCAACTCCATGGCGTAGAAGTCGGCAGTTTCGAGCAAACAGAAAAGAAGCAAAAACTGATATGATGACAACAAGTGACACGAATGACATTACCAACACTGTCCCTGCAGTCTCATCCATCGATAAGTTAATACAGCACTCATCATCTTCACCCCTGGCAAACTTTTTTAGTGTTTCGCCAGCCATCTTGGAAACAAATATCGCAGGTATGTGTATGCCCTCAGATTCACCAACCACTAAATTAACATAAAGAAGGAAACTATTAACTAAACAGGGAATCTCCCACAATGCTACAAGAACTGAATAGATGAACACAGAAAAAAATGTCTACGCTAAACAGCACAAAAATCATTTTCTCATGTCTAACATTGATAGGATTTATTCTGGTATTGAGATTCTCGTGCGATGACAAGCTCTTTACCTAGGTACCTATAGAAACCTCAGTACTTTGATGTGCATAGTGGGACATCCTACACCAGCAATGTAATCAGGTCGTCTGACTAATCGTGATTAGTTGGCTTATCAGTCCGCTCAGCTCAATTAGGCACCTTGAGTCAACTAGGCCGATCAAAACTCTAGTTGTCCGATTAGTGATTTTCGACCCATTAAGACATGAACAACTAGCCTGGGGAGATGAGAATGCAAACTAGGCTGGCACCTGGTCACTTGGACACTTGGGCTTAGTGTTTTCCACCCCAATAGGGTTTCACTTGTATACCTCCTCCACTCCTCTCTCATTGGATCCCCTTCACTGCAGACTGCAGTCGCCGCCTTGCAGGAACTCGAATGGGCAGGAGAAGCTCTCACCACCCTGCACCTTTCCCAGCTGCTGCTGCCACCTCATCCATCCCAAGCCATTGCTCCTCTTCCCAATATCCCCAGGCTAGGAGCACACACAGGGAAGCTGCTTGGCTCCATCCCTGCCTCAGCCGGGCATCGAGCGCTGCCAGGGTCCATCCTGATCAGCCCTAAGGAGCCTATGCTAACACCACCAACTCAAAGGGATTACGAAGATGAGCTCCTCCTCTGACGGTCCATGTTCGAATCTTGATGCGTGCTTTTCTTTCTTTACCAATGCTGTGAGTAGATACATCTTGAGTATTAGGACATGTCTGAATAGGCTCAATTATACAATTTGAAAACATGTACACCAGTGTTAGCTCAACTGTGTTTTCCCTATGATAGACAACTAAAAGAAATATCATTTACTTACAATTCAATCAGGGAGGTATTGAGTATTGCTAATAGATTGAGCAGCATTAGAGTAACTTGTTAAGCTGGTAGCAATGTTCAGCCAGAGATCATGGAAATCATTTTTCTAAGGGCAGCCAAACATTTTAGTCGTGTGCTGGTGTTAGTTATGTGTTTCTCAGTTTAGAAGAAGTGAAACTGACAAATGAAAATTGTATGGCTAAGAAATTAAACACAAGACAAAAATTACTATAACTATATGAGATTAGAGTCTTGAACAACTTTAATGAAATCAAGGCATTCAGCATTTTTCACTTCACAATCAATGAATTTGGAATTATTAGCCGAGTTTAGTCTCCTTAGAATTAGAACTAGAACATAAAGTCTCTTTCTCCCTTTTAGTTCTTTATTTATATTCTATAGGTCATTTTTAGAAAGCTCGAAGCGACATAGTAACCATGGGAAAATTTTATAATTATGCATGGGTATAATTTTTTGTTCTAACATGTTATTTAGCACCTCATCATATTGTTATTGTCATTGTCTACCTAAAAGCAATGACTAAATTTGCATTGGCACAGCATCAAAATTTGCATGATCATTGTAGTAACCAATTGAAAATTAAACTGTAAACCTTTTTGTTACCTTAAGTATGCAATAAGAATTAAACCAATGCACAGAGTATGGCTAAGGACGTAGCATGTGGCATAAGAGCCAAGCAAAACTTCTCGACAACGACTCCATGCTAGTGAGGTTATCGCAACTCACTTCATCAGTAATAACCCTACATGAGTTCTTCATCAATAATACCCATGCATGATGGACCAATATAATGGTAAGAAGGTTGCATAGATTCATATGTCTCCTGATGCTACCTTAAAACATGAGACAAGAAAGAGCTAAAGTCTGTAAATAAGGAGCAAAAGTGAAACAAGTGCTGCTATCATACTAGCTAATAAACCTGAATGAATTGATTTGGAAGTGAAGTCCTATTTGCTAATAATTAGCAAAAAAAAATGAATTAACTATTTTAGCCTCAAAAACAATGAATGTTGGCCTTAGTTTAAAATGATGCACTAAATAATGTGCATACAACTTCTATTCTGCTTGGCTGTAACCATTCAATTCGAATACAATGCTACCATGTTTTTCCTTAGCCCGACTACTTGCATGCATTTGAGACATTGCCTCGATTCTTATATTGCTCCAGAGAACAAGCAAAAGAAGCTAAAGAAAAAGAGTAGGGAAACTGCTATTTCTTCCTACATAAAAAAACAAGGCCTTCTTATTAAGTCATGTCACCATAAGTTAGTGGATCTAAATCATTGTCTCAGATAGCAGATCTCCATTTTAGATTTAGGCTCCGTTTGGATCCTTAGAATTGAATTTATTTTAATAATCATAACTTAGACACATATTAATTAAGCTAATATGGTTGTATATAGATTATATTTGTATATTATTGTTGGCTATACGAGAGAGATACTTATGTGTTGCATTTCTACCATAGGGGGTTGAGTTGAAGAGCGTGTCATAAGTTGTAAAGTAGAAACATAGAATAGTGATCTATAGAATCAATTTCCATCTCTCACCCTATGAATTTGAGATAGGCTTATATGTGAACTTTGGAAAGTGGTGGAATGTCAAATTCCAAGCCAAATAACCTAATTTATTAAGTAGATTTCAATTCCTCCAAATGAAAGGATCCAAGCGCCCCCTTACTGTTTTTATTAAATTAACTAACAATTAAGTACATTTGCAAATTTCTAAGCAGAGTAGCCGACAAGACATTTGCAAAATTCTTATGTAGTTACATGAGGTGGATTATTCTTTTCCCTTTGTAGGGAGACGCACTGGATGAATATAATAGTCACACAGATGTGTAAGCATACACAGATCCATCTTTAATAGAATCTCAAAAAAAAAAAAAAGAGGCGCTACCATCTTCAGCTAAAAAAATATTTGTCTAAATTGATATATATAAGAAATCACTAACAATTCTGCAGCAACAGGTAAATAGTTTGCCTACTATGCAACGAATACAATGAGCACCAACGAAAATCCTCAGTTAACCATAACTTCAGCTGGAGCAAACGAATTGCAAAGAAACCAAGAGTAGGGTTAAGCAGAATGGCATGGTGGTACTCACTGGAGTAGAGGCTGGCTTTCTCCTCATCGTCGTACACGACGGCGGCGTCGAACCCCTCTTGCTGCGCCGCCCGAACCTTCTCCTCAAAGCTGCAGTTGCCCCTTGCGATCAGCACGAAAGCCTTCCGGCCCGCGCCGCGGCAGCCGCCGCGGTCTTTGATGGGCTCACACGCCTCGGCCGGCTCAGCGGCGCGAAGCGAGCCGCAGATCCCATCGCCGCCCACTCGGGGCCCTACGCGCCAATATGAAGTAAGAGAGGAAAGGAAAGCTCCATTGAGGGATGGGGAGGGCGATGCTCACCAAATCGCGCTGGGGCGTCGAGGAAAGTGAAGGAAAAAGTGGCGGAGTGAAGGCGGACGAGGGCGGCGCAGGGGCGGAGGGCGGCGGCGAGGAAGAGGAGGACCACGCGGGGGCTCATCGCCGGGACATGAGAAGCACAGATTCTCGTCTCCTCTCTTTACTTCTAGAACAATGGAATGAATTTGGTTGGATATATTCGGTATTTGACATCATTGCTAGACCTAAGAGCCGGTACCTGCTAACAGCATCTTCAAGAGTTTTAATTAAAAAACAATTGATAAATCAATAGTCACTTGGCTAAAAAATATTTTCAAAATCTCACTAATTGTGTCATGAAATCCCGAATTATTTAAATTACTCTAGCTATTTTTATATCTTTTCTCTCTTATACATTTGCATTGCGTTCCCTCACATCTATCCACCTCTAGATCAGCAGATTGATACGCGTGTCTATATTTCTGCACGATTGGATCAATTTTCTTAAGTGCCAAAGATTGGGAGTTGAGTGTCGGTGTTTCGAGTTACCACCGACGAGTAAATTTCTATTATTGCGCATCTGGCTCGAATGTTGTGCTTAGAGGACACGAGGTTTATACTGGTTCGGGCAGAAAGTCCCTACGTTCGGTTCGTCGCTGCTGCTCATGTTACTGGCACTGAAAGTTTGTAGTAGGGGTTACAAATGGACGAGAGAGGGAAAATGATCCCAAATCTCTGGTGGAAGGAGTGAGTGGGTGCAGAGAGCTCGATCGCTGCTCAGCCAGTATGCTCATGTCGTGTTCTTATGTGTTTATCTCATGTTCTGATCTCGTGCGGATCTCGATTGATCCCTCCCCTTCATGAGACGCCGTGCTTTCCCTTTTATAGGCTAACGGGAAAGCGTGGGTTACAGCGGAGAAAAAGGAGAAGAACGAGAGAGAGGAAGGCTTTCAGGATCGCCGGGTCCTTCTTCTCCTTCACGCGGGTCCCGTCGACCCTATAGATGTCAACAGGGATGGCTCCATGTCACGGCCCTATCCATCACTAACGTCATGCGCAGGCGTCATCTGCCGGTCATGGCGTTCCATTCCGTCCTGACGGACGTCGTGGTGAACTAACGTGTTTGTCAGCGTTTGTACGAGGGTTAGGCAGAACAGCACCGACACGTCCCGACGCTGTTCTTGATGTGAATCCTATGGTATGGCCCGTCATGGCCACGGGTGTCGAGGACCAATACTAGGGTATCCGAAGAGGATGAGATAATGATCATCAACATTAATTCATCATAGCAGTCAAGAGCGCGACTACAGCTCCAACCGACCCTCGGATGCACGGGCTCTGCCTCGCCCGACCTCTGGGAAACCTCTAGGGAAGGACTCTGCCTCGCCCGACCCAAAGGCTGCGGGATCCGCCTCGCCCGACCCTTGGGTTTGCGCTCTGCCTTGTCCGGCCTCTAGGAGAGGGCTCCGCCTCGCTCGACCCTTGGGTTTGCGCTCTATCTTGCCCGACCCTAAGGCCATGGGCTCCGCCTCGCTCGACCCTTGGGTTTGCACTTCCACCTCACCCGACCTCTGGGGGAGGGCTTCGTCTCGCTCGACCCCAAGGCCACGGGCTCCATCTCGCCCGACCCTTGAGTTTGCGCTCTGCCTCGCCCGACCCTTGGGTTTACACTCCGCCTCGCCTAACCTCGAGGCCGCGAGCTCCGCCTCGCCCGATGGAGATCCACGCCACCGCCAACCACTCCAAGTCCAAGTGTATGGGCCTGGGTCAAAAGCTCTGACACCAGAGAGGAGACCGACATGCCTTCGATGTAACCCGCGACCATGACAGGCCATACCTGAGGGTTCACATCAGGAACAGCGTCGGGCGTACCGGTGTTGTTCTGCTTAACCCTCATACGAACACTGATAGGCGTGTTAGTTCACCACCCCAAGGCCACGGGCTTTCGTCTCGCCTAACCCTTGAGTTTACGCTCCGCCTCGCCCGACCCTTGGGTTTACACTCCACCTCACCTAACCCCGAGGCCATGAGCTCCGCCTCGCCCGACGGAGATCCACGCCACCGCCAACCACTCCAAGTCCAAGTGTATAGGCCTGGGTCAAAAGCTCTGACACCAGAGAGGAGACCAACACGCCTCGATGTAACCCTGCGACCATGACAGGCCATACCTAAGGGTTCACATTAGGAACAGCAGTCAGGCGTACCGGTATTGTTCTACTTAACCCTCATACTGAACACTGACAGGCGTATTAGTTCACCACGACGTCCGCTAGGACGGAGTGGAGCGCCATGACCGGCAGACGATGCCTACACATGGCGCTAGTGATGGATAGGGCCATGACATGGAGGCATCCCTGTTGACATCTACAGGGTTAGCGGGACCCGCATGAAGGATAAGAAGGACCTAGGTGATCCTGAAGGCCTTCGGCTCTCTCTTGTTCTTCTTTTTCCTCCGCTATAACCCATGCTTTCCCTTGGTCTATAAAAGGAAAAGCAGGGCGCCCCTATGAAGGGGGCATTGATCCAGGCTAGACCTAATCGAATCATCATGAACCCATCAAACCTCGAACTGGCCAGAACACAACACAAGCACATGGCTAAGCGGCAACCGAAGCTCTCAACACCCATTCACTCTTTCCACTAGAGACTTGAGACATGTCCCTCTCTTGCCTTTTTATAACCCCTACTATAAACTTTCGATGCTAGTAACATGAGCAATAGTGACGAACTAGACGTAGGGACATTCTGTCCGAACCAGTATAAACCTCGTGTCCTCTAAGCACACCATCCGAGCTAGACGTGCAATACTAGAAATTTACTCATTGGTGGTAACTCAAAACGCCGACAACGGGTTATGTCAGGGCATGCCGGTCTCTTCTTTGGTGTCAGAGTTTTGACCCAGGCCCATACGCTTGGACCTAGAGTAGGTTGGCGATGGTATGGGATCCTCGTCGGGCGAGACGAAGCCCGCACCCGAGGAGTTCGAGCGAGGCGAAGCCTGAACTCGAGGGGTTAGGCGAGGCGAAGCACAAACCTAAGGGTCAGGCGAGGCAGAGCCCATGGCCTTAGGGGTCAGGTGAGGTGGAGCGCAAACCCAAGGGTCAGGGTGAGGCAAAGCCCGCTGGCCTCAGGGTCGGGCAAGGCAGAGCCCACGACCTTGGGGTCTAGCAAGGTAGAGCCCTGCCCCAAAGGTTCGGGCGAGGCGGAGCCCACTGTGCCTGGGTGTCGATCAGGAGCTGTAGTCACACTCTTGATGGCTCGGATGAATCAATGTGGATGGCAATTAGCTCTACCTCTTCAGGGTACCCTAGTATTGGTCTCCGATAGTAGCCCCTGAGTCTGTGGAGGAGTAGAACAATCCTTCATAGGCTTTTTCTGAACGAGAAGGCTCTGAGGGCCTTGGCCTTCTTTTGTCGCCCATGGCGTGTCCTGGGAATGACGATTCCCTTTCGTCATGATCACACCCCTCAGGGGTCTATCATTCTACGACCGCGCTGTTCAGTCTCCTTATGAGTCCAACTTTCCTCGAGCCCCCACCCGTAGCAGGGGTCCAGTCGAGGGTCGGCTCATTTTTTGTGATCGTCTTCCCTCAAGCATTTTTCCTGATAAAAACAGAGGGGTTGTGCCATGATTTTCCTCTATGGACAAATCATGGTGCTTGATGAGCTGCTAATGGGCTAGTCCGAGTGGGGCCCCGACATCCCATTCGCAGAGGTCTAGCTTGGGTCAGCTAGTGACCGACTCTAGATTCTCAGCGGTCAATCCATATAGTTCTTGGGTTCGTTCGGCTGGTCCGGAGGGCTCTCTGCCTTTCTTCAAGAAAAACCCATGGATCGTATTCGGCCAAGACCCAAACATGGGCCGGAATGCCCACGACGCTCATGCGCCTAGGTACTGGCCACTAGTGGGCCCCATCCCTTTCCACCCCTCGCTCTTAGGGTTCCCCAGAGTGGCCGTGAACCCATCGGTGGGCCGGTCTTTGAACTCTTAGGCCTAAATGGGCCGTAGGAAGTGTTTTTTAGCTCTGTATCCCTCCTTACCTGTGATGGTTCTTGGCTTATCATTTGGGTGAATTGTTATCCGGTGTGTCCTTTGAGGGCATGGCCAGAGATTGGGTGTGCATGGTCTTCGGAGGGAGGTGTCGTGCCATGGCGCAGTGATTGCGTGAATCTAGGTGGATGGTTCGCCTTCTCGCCCCGCTCTGCCTTATAAATAGCAGCCTTCCCCTTGATGTGTCTGCACACCAAAAACACAACCTTGCCTTCTCTATTTCTCTACCGCCGCTATTTTGGATCTGCCGTGCTTGCTAGTCCATCACCGGAGCCCTAGATCCGTAGCCTTCGCTCCTCTGTCGCCGTTGAGCTCGCATCCGTCTGCCCCCACCTCCAATGGATCTGTGGTGCCATTCTGACATCACCTTCCAGCGTATAGAGGGCCTCGTCCATCGCGATCTTCTCTATGCGCAGACCTCGGTCGATGAGTGGTTGCTGCCCGGCTATGAGGATTTGTCGTCGTCGCTCAATGGCTACGTGGTGTCGTTCGCCCACTTCCATAGGCGTGGGCTCGTGACCCCCGCCCATAGATTCCTTCAGGGGCTGCTGCACTTCTACAAGATTGAGCTACAGTATCTCAATCCCAACGGGATCTAGCACATGGCGGCGTTCATCGCGCTATGCGAAGGATTCCTGGGGATCAGCCCCCACTTCGACTTATGGAGGTATTTCTTCACCGTCAACCTCTAAAAGAAGAGGGAGAAGGGTGGCAGGCAGGAGTTGCACATGCCGATGGGGTGCGCCGGCATCCAACTTTGGAACAATTAGGTCAGGCAAGTACCCATCCATGGGGCCTCTGATGTTCAACAAGGGGTGCACTTGCAGGGTTTCTACCTCAAGAATGACGTCGCTGCCCCTCTACCGGAGTTCACCGGGCGCTTGATCGAAGAGGCCCTAGAGCAGTGGAGGAAGTGGGGCATCCTGGAGAAGGACAAGAAGAAGATCTGAGACCACATCATAGCTATCCACATCCTAAAGGAGAATGGCCTAAAAGGGTTAGGCGTCATTGAGGCTTACCACATGCAGGAGGGTGGCGCCTTTGATGATGCGCGCGCTCCTGCTATACGCGATGGCACCCGAGGTGTCGTTCGACAGAACTGACGCTCAGTCGAGGGAACGCTCCCCAACTCTAAGATCACTGCAACACATCAAGGAGGTGATGGAGCCTTTGCAGGACGATGCGGGTGCTGCCCTCAACTTCATCTACCCTAGTGCTAGGGCATCCTCCAATGTGTCCAGAGCCAGGCTATGTTGTCCTTGTAAGTTTCCCTTTCTCTTGCCTCCTCTTCAATTGATTTCCTAACCGCATGAGGCTAACTTTGAGAGGGGTGGGACCAGCTAAGGGACCTCATCCTCATGGATCACCCAGTGCCGCTATCGAGGGATTCGGCCGTGAGGGTGGCGAATCGCGCCGAGGGCAAGCGGCTGAGGAAGACGAAGGAGGACGAGAAGAGAAAGAAGCAGTGGAAGCTATGGGCATAGGAACGAGGGGAGGACACTGATGATGATGATGGTGGTGGTGGTGGTGAGGATGATGAGGTGATGGAGGGAGAAGAAATGGTAACCGACGATATCAAGTGGGACAACCTAGAGAATGAGGATGTGCTGATAGGTATCGGTTCATCCTTATAGGCATCAGGGACCCTTCCCATTCCATGGAGGAGAGGATATGTTCGGGGAGCCAGCGGAGGTAGGACGTACCATTCGCCTACCCTAGGAGTCAATAGAGGCGGGCGGCTCTGCTGTTGCGACCAAGGTGCTAGCTGAGGGGAGCGGGGTGTTTCGCCTAATGTGCTCCAGGAGCTATCAGGGGCGAGCCCCTCTGCCAAGGAGCAGGGGGTGGGCTCGAAACGGCCTCATTCCGATGAGGTTGAGCAAGGGTCCAGGGGTTCGTCCCCCAAACACATCTATCGCCCGATAGCGCTGAGGTGAGTTATCAATTCCTCTGTTTTTCCTAGTTTTGGTTGAATTTTATCATGACTTATGTTTTTCATCCCTTGCTAGCGTTGGAAGGCATCAGGAATCCTTTGGTGTCGGCACCAAAGAAGAGCATCGCCCTCCAATCAGGGTGGTGGCCGTCGGTTGGTGTTGTGCCCATTTTGGGTAGGAGCGGCGCCAGTGTGACCACAGTCATCCGGCCGGTCAGGGTGCCTCCCATGGTGGTGCCTATGCCCTCAGTGGGATGGGTAGACTGTGTGTGTTCAAGGGGTGCCTTTGGAGGTCGTGGAGCAGCTGGTGATGGGCGCTGATACCGCTGCCGATGGTGGGGCGGATGGGGCTACCGACCGTGCTTGTGGCGCCGACCATGGTAAGAGCGACACAGCTGGTCGTGACCCCACCAATGTAGGTGGAGGTGATGACGGCCAGTGATAGATGGGTCACAACTGGGTGCAACCACAGCGTCGCCTAAGGCATTAGCAGTGACCCGTGCCATCGATGGCCCAACCAATGGCGCCTTGGCGTGGGTCGGACGGAGGAAAGATTCATGTCTGCACTACTAACCCCTTCCATCACTGGAGGGGCGTCCTAGTGAGGACATCATGGCGAGAGGGGTCAGGCGGCTGCTTGGAGCCAGTAGGGAGTCGTCCCTAACCCTGATGTCGGTGGGCTAGCTGCTTGCCTATGTGGGGTGAGCCCCTGCTCTAATGGATGGTTCTGTAGGAACCGACGTTGATGCTTTTTACTCTTGATGCCACCATAGAGAGCATGGAGCGGGAGAGCCATGACGTAGGGATCGTGTCCATGCTCGAGGCCCTAGACCACACCACGGGCGCATTGCGCTGACGTTCTTGTTCCCTTCAGCCGGGTATTGTTTGGTCCTGCTCCTTGCCCTTTTCTTCCTTTATATACTTTTCGTATCCTGACCATTGTCTCCCTACAGTCCCTTATATCTTGTAGCCAGGGGAAATCTTGGTTCCTTCATCAACAGAAGGAAGCCTAGGACCGCCTCGTCGAGGAGACGCGGCTACGCTGGGGAGGTGATAGCTTAGCTCATTGTCTGCCTAGTAGAGGGTGGTCGAGCTAACTCCCCTCGCTGAGGAGGTGGCCAATCTTCGGTCGTGGGTGGCCTGAGACCCATCGGGATGCTGACGAGGCCGAGAAGGCATTTGAGGCCCTATCAGTGAGGTTGTGGAAGGATGACGAAAGAAGCCGCTAGGGTCAGGAAAGAGCGGGATGAGTTATTCTAGAAGGACGTCGAAACCCTGCCAGCAAATCCTTGACCTTCTAGGCGAGGTTGAGAGAGAAAGGGATCTGAAGCTAGGGGCCAAGGAGAAGCTCATGGCCCTAGAGAAAAGGGCGAGCCTAGGATGCCGCGGTGGTCGCTCGGCTACGCAAAGAGCTGGATGAGCTGCTCCAAACCACTGGAGAGGCTCCACTCAGAACATGGCGTGGCTCACGAGGAGCATGACCAGGCTTTTGAGAGCATGACCAGGCCTACCAAAATGCAATAACACGCAAGCAGAAGGTCGGCTCCCTCTAGGATGAGCTCAAAAGCGTGATGACCCAGAAGCTAGGAGGCTGAGAGCATTTCTACCTGGGCTAGCTGTGGATCTCACCGAGGTGAGGAGAAATCTTCAGGCGGGAAGTGACGAGCTCGGTATCCTAAGTGCCGCCCTCAGGAGTGGTCGGCGACTGACCTTAAGGTGGTGCAGTCGAAGGGGACCAGCTCACTCGTGGCTCGTGCCATCGAGATCATAGCTCGGGTGCGCCAGCTCGAGAGGACTGCCCTTCGCACCAAGGTTAATCAGTCCTTCATGATTGCTCATTCTCGTTATGGGGACATCATCGATCTGGAGGCAATGAGCCATGGCTACACGCCTGGCTATGAAGTCCATGAGCTAGAGGAGATGGAAACATGGTGGTGTCTCTTCTTTCACTAGGCCTGACAGATAGGATAGAAGGCATAGTTCTCCCCCAGAGGGGCTAGTTAGTTAAATAGGTCGGGCGATCATTTTTGTAATAAGCGGACAAGTTCTGACCCTTGTGCTTTGTTTGAACGAGCTTGTTATTTCGTTTGAACAAATGTGTTCTTTCTTCGTTTTTTGTGTAAAAAGGGTTTAATGTGTTCCTACCCTTCCTATTGTTAAGACCATAGAGTTCGAGGTGTGGGTAAGAAAACTCTGGTCAAGCTGGTAAGCAAGAGCGCCGTAGCCATTGGAGCGTAGGTTTCTTGCAGTCCGACCAATTTTGCTCGGCATTCCTTTCCGCAAACTCTAGGTTTTAATCATGAGAAAGGGTCAGGCACGATGACTATTTTAGAAAGGGTATATGTATACCCTTATCAGCCTCCGAGTGAGGCCTGACCCCCTGCCATTGCTGAGGTTGGGTGTCACTAAAGATCAAGAGAGACGATAGCGAAACTAGTAGGAGAAAGCGTCTCTTGTTTTAAAAACGTTATCCTTAGTTTTTTGTACGTATCCCCTCCCTAGGATCCGAGCCATCATTCTATGACAATGCATTCGGTCTCCTTGCGAGTCCAACTTCCCTCGAGCCCATGCGCGTAGCGGAGGTCCGGTCGAGGGTCGGCTCGTCTTTGCGATCAGTCACCTCGTCTGCGATTTCTACAACCAGAAGGGGTTGAGCTAACGTTACTTGCCTCGATGGCTTGAGTGACACGCTCGGCGAGCTCGCTAATGGGCATGTCCGAGTTGAATCCAAATCCATCGTTCATGATGGGGTCAGCATAGCCCTCATGTGGCATTCCACTACTCCTTAACCTACCTTCCAGCAGATGCCCGAATCATTCCAGAGATCGATTCAGGTGGTTCAGTTGACCTCTCCTCAATGGAGATTCTATGGGCATGGCTTGAGGTTAGGATCGGATGAGAAGGTCAAGATGACCCTATCCACTTCTAAGCGGGTTGGGCAAGGGCCACTGTGGCTCATCTGTGTTTTCTCCCCTGGCTCTGTTCGACGCGAAGGTGGCCTCGAGCCCTTTGTGGGTCGACCTTCGAACCTCGATCAGTCATATTCTCGAGTCAGGGTCAGGTGGCTTGAGTCCCCCGAGCCCCGTTGGGCTCGGTAGGAGTCAGGCCGAGTTTTATGCGTCGCCCCTGTCTGTGGTTTTCACAACTAGGAGGGGTTGAGCTAACGACACTTGCCTCAATGGCTTAAGTGTCACGCTCAGCTGAGCTCACTAATGGGCATATCCAAGTGGAATCTGGGTCCATCATTCATGACGTGGTTGTCATAGCCCTCATGTGGCATTCCACTGCTTCTTAACCCGCCTCCCGGTAGATGCCCTGAGTCGGTCTCCCCTCGATGGAGATTCTATGGGCTTGGCTCGAGGTTAGGATCAAACAAGAAGGTCGAGATGACCCTATCTGCTTCTGAGTGGGTCAGGTGAAGACTGCTGGGGCTCATTTGCATTTTCTCCCCTAGCTCTATTTGACACGAGGCAGCCTCAAGCCCTCCGTGGGCCAGCCTTCGAACCTCAGGTCGGTCGTTGCTCATATCGAATGAGACAACTACCGCTTCGTGACATGACGCGAAGCGTTGTGATGCAATAATTGCATATGTGATGCTTAGGATGTATGAGAATGGATGAATGAATGCTCATGCACTAAAAAAGTAAAGTGGGGGTTGGTAAAGTGATGGGTTTAGGGAGCTCTTACCTGGATATGTCATGTGTGGAATCTAGGTTCATCGTTCATGATGGAGTCGGCATAACTCGTATGTATGGGGTATTCCACTTCTCCTTACCCGTCTCTCAACAGTGGCCTGAGCAGTTCAATCGACTTGGGTGACCCACTGGCATAGGACTTACCTGCGAGGATAGAGGACGAGATCATCCCCCAAGAAATTAGTTAGGTAGACAAGCCAGGTAGCGAACTCATAATAAGTGAACAAACTCTTAAATTTGGTTATGGCTAAATAGATTTTTAGCCCTTCTCCCCTTTTTGTATAAAAAAGTTAATGCATTCTGACCCTTTCCATCATTAAGGCTATAAAGCTCGAGGTACGGGCAAACAAACTCTTATCATGCTGGTGAGCAAAAATGTTGTAGCCACTGGGGCGTAGGTTTCTTGCAGGCCGACCAGTTTTACTCAGCATTCGTTTTCGCAACCCTTGCTTTCTAGGTCTTGATGTGAGAGAGGGTCAGGCACAAAGAATGTTTGCCAGGTGGATATACTCTTAAACGCTGTATTGACTCTTTCCGTAGCTAAGGCTAAAAAGCTCGGGGTGCGAAAAAAATTCTAATCACACTGGTGAGCAAAAACGCCATAGCCGCTAGTTTTACTCAGCGTTCGTTTTCTGCAACCCTTGCTTCTAGGTCTCGACATGAGAGCGGGTCGAGCATAGATAATGTCTACTAGATAGATATGCTCTTATCAGCCCCCTGAGTGAGGCCTGACCCCCTACTGTTGCTGGGGTCGGGTGTCACTAAAGAGGGGGGAGTTGATAGCAAAATTGATAAGAGAAAGTGTGCGTATATTAAGGGTAAAAGTGACGTAGCTATTCATGTTCTAGGCATTGATGAAGACTGCGCCATCGATGGTTTTGAGCTTGTAGGTGCCTGGTCGGAGCACCTCCAGTGACGACTGTACGGTCCCTCCCATGGCGAAGAGAGCTTGTGGTGGTTCTTGTTGCTCTAGGACGAGGCGGAGCACCATGGTCTCTAACGTTGAAGGCCCGACCCCGCACTCGATGGATGTGGTACTGGCACAACACTTGCTGGTACTTGGTTGAGCGGAGGAGGGTGACATCACACGCTTCATCTAGCTGGTCCATGGCATCCTCGAGGGATGCCTTAGCTCCCTATTTGTCATACGCCCTGACCCTTGGCACTCCATAGTCGAGGTTGGTTAGGAGGATTGCCTTGGAACCATAGACCATAAAGAATGGCATGTAGCCGATGGCCTAGCTAGGGGGTCGTCCTTAGGCGCTAGAGCACCACGGCAAGCTCCATGACCCATCGTCCGCCAAACTTATTCAATCGGTTGAAGATCCTAGACTTAAGGCCTTGTATGACCTTGCCGTTTGCGTGCTCGACCAGCCTGTTCGTGCAGGGGTGCGCCACAGTGGCCCAATCGAAACGGATGTGGTATTCATCATAGAATAGGAGGAATTTTTTTTGGTGAACTGCGTGTTGTTGTCCGTGATGATGGAGTTTGGGACTCCAAAGTGATGGATGATGTCAAGGAAGAACAACACGGCTTGCTCGGACTTGATCGTGGAGATCGGTCGAGCCTCTATCCACTTTGTAAACTTGCCTACGGCGATAGACAAGTGCGTATAGCCCCCGGGTGCCCTCTTGAGAGGTCCAACCAGATCGAGCCCCCATACCATGAATGGCCACGTGATGGGAATTGTATGGAGTACTTGGGCCAGCAAGTGGGTATGCTGAGCATAGTATTGACACCCTTTGTAGGTGCGCACAATATGTTCAGCGTCAGTCTAACACAGGTTGGCCAGTAGAAGCCTTGTCGGAATGCATTTTTACCAGGGTCCTAGGCGTGGCATGGTGCCCATGGACCCCACCATGGATATCACTCAGCAACGGCTTCCCTCGTTCGATGGGGATGCAGCGCTGTAGGATTCCAAGTGTGGCTTCAGTCTGTATAGCTCACCCTTAATAAGGACAAAGGACTTGGCACGATGCATGAGCCGCCGAGCCTCTGTTTTGTCCATCGGTCAGCGCCTCACGGAGGAGGTAGTCGAGGTAAGGCGTCCTCTAGTCGGCCAGAGGGTCAGGCTCTACCGCTGGATGCTCGTTAAGCTCCAAGACTTTGGGGTTCAGATGGAGCCACCGGCAAGTTAGCCCCTGAGCCAAGGGCGGTCGGCGTGTCACTGGTCCGTTCTGGTTCCTTGTAGCGGACTGAGGGCTTGTACTAATCGCTGGTGAAGACGCCCATTGGCACCGGCTCTCAGCAGGACGCCATTTTCACTAGTGCGTCAGCTACCTAGTTGAGACGCCTCAGGAATGTGATTGAGCTCAAGACCGTTGAACTTGTCCTCCAGCCTGGCGGACCTCTCAACAATATGCAACCATCTTGGTGTTGTGGTAGCTTGATTCCTTCATGACTTGGTAGATGACCAGCTGGGAGTCGCCTCAGACGTCAAGCCTGTCGGATACCCAACTTGATGGTGATGCGCTGGCCATTGATGAGCGCCTCATACTCGGCCACATTATTGGAGGAGGAGAAATGGATGTGAACCATGTACCTCATGCGTACCCCGAGGGGCAAAACAAAGACCAGCTCCGCACCAGCGCCTTTCTTCATCAGCGATCTATCGAAGTACATCAGTCCAATACTCTTGGTCGATGACTGCTGGCGGCATTTGGACCTCGGTCCACTCTACTGACAAAATCAGCAAGAACTTGGGACTTGATAGCCATCCGAGGGGCATATGAAATACCTTGACCCATCATCTCGAGTGCCCATGTCGCTGATTCTGCTTGTGGCGTCCCAATTTTGGACAACCTCATCGAAGAGAGAAGGACGTCATGACCGTCACTAGATGAGACTCGAAGTAGTGACACAACTTCCTCTTGGCGATAAGGACGGCATAAAATAGTTTCTAGATTTGGGGGTAGCAAGTCTTAGAATTAGACAAGACCTCGCTAATGAAGTACACGGGACAATGTACTTTGAGGGTGTGTCCCTCTTCTTCTCGCTCTACCACCAGGGCGGCGCTGACCACTTGTGTGGTGGCCGCAATGTAGAGCAGAAGCAGTTCCCCATTGGTCGGAGGGACTAGGATCTAGGGCCTTCGTCAGAAGCTGCTTGACTATGTCAAGTGCCTCCTAGTCCTTGGGCGTCCATTCAAAATGGTTGGCCTTCTTCAGGAGCCGATAGAGGGGGAGACCTTGTTTGCCAAAGTGCGAGATAAAGCGGCACCCTGTGACTCACTGTACCTCTTTTATGTTCTAAATCGGGCACATCCTCATGATGGTCGAGATCTTCTCCGGGTTGGCTTTGATGCCATGCTTGGAGATGGTAAAACGTAGCAGCATACCCCTTAGGACCCCAAAAATGCACTTCTCAGGGTTGAGCTTAATGCCATTTATTCAAAGTTTCGCGAGGGTCTGGTCTACGTCGGCTATGAATCTGGTAGCCAGTTTAGACTTGACCACGATGTCATCCACGTAGGCCTCAACAGTTCGCCCGATGAGGTCCCCAAAACACTTGAGCATACAACGCTGGTATGTAGCCCCCATGCTTTTCAGACCGAATGGTATTGTGACATAGTAGAACGATTCCGAATGGGGTGATAAAAGATATCATGAGCTGGTCAGGACTCTTTCATTGTGATTTGATGGTACCCAGAGTATGGATCAAGGAAGCAAAGGGTTTCGCACCCTAAGGTCGAGTCGACTACTTGGTCTATGCATGGCGAAGGAAACTGATCCTTTGGACGTGCTTTGTTGAGACTCAGTTTAGTCAACACACATTCTCCATTTCCCACTTTTTTCGTACAAGAATGGGATTGGCTAACCACTCGGGGTGGTATACTTCCTTGATGAACCATGGCCACCAAAAGCTTCGCGATCTCCTCGCTGATGACCCTATGCTTCTCCTCGTTGAAGTGACATAGGCGCTGCTTCATTAGCTTGGAGCCTAGCCTAATCTTCAAGGCATGCTCAACGACTTCTCTCAGAATGCCTAGCATGTCTGAGGGTCTCCATGCAAAGATGACTCTATTGGCACGGAGGAAGTTGACGAGCGCTCTTTCCTATTCAGAGGAAAGCGTGGTACCAATGTGCACCACTTTACCCTTGGAGCCGCTAGGGTCTATGAGGACCTCCTTAGCGCCCTCCATAGGCTCAAAAGACCTAGCCGACCGCTTGGCGTCGGGTGCTTCTTCGACGACCTCCTTCCTAATGGCCGCAAGCTCTTTGGAGGCGACGATTGCCACGGCGTGTTCACAACACTCGACCTCACACTCATAGGCACACTAGAAGGAGGTGTCGATGGTGATGAGCCCGCATGGACCCAACATCTTTAGCTTTAGATAGGTGTAGTTGGGGACGGCCATAAACTTCGCATAGCATGGACGTCCTAGGATGGCATGGTAGGTTCTATGGAACCTAACCACCTCGAAGGTAAGGGTCTCTGTCCTATAATTGGATGGATCCCCAAAGGTGATGGGAAGATTGATCTGCCTAAGTGGAATGGCCTACTTTCCAGGCATGATGCCTTGGAAAGGTGCCTCGGTCGGCCGGACACACGCTCGGTCAATGCCCATGGCGTCGAGCATTTCAGTGTACATGATGTTGAGGCCACTGCCTCCGTCCATCAGTACCTTGGTGAGTCACTTCGTGCCGATGATTGAGTCAACCATGAGTGGATATCATCCTGACTATGGGACGCTCTCTGGGTGGTCGGTCTAATCAAAGGTTATGGAGGACTCCGACCATCAGAGGAAGGAAGGCATGGCTGGCTCGACCGTATAGACCTCACAGCGCATAAGCTTCTGGTGGCGCTTGGAGTCATAGGCCGCCAACCCTCCAAAGATCATGAGGCGGCCATCTAGTGCCAAAAATCCACTATCCTTCCCCTCGGCGCCGTCCGTGGCCACTTGGGGTCCTTCCTATGCTCCTCCTTGTTGGAGCCTTCGGATAAGAACCACTTCATGAGGCTACAGTCCTTGTATAGATACTTGATGGGGAAGGCATGGTTTGGGCATGGCCCTTCGAGCAGCTTCTCGAAGTGGTCCAAGGTACCCTAGGTGGGCTTCTAACCCCCCCCCCCTTGCGATCGACGATGGCCACGAGTAAGCCCTCGTGCCGCTGTTTGTTCTTCTTGTTGTTGGGATGGTTTGAGGCGCCTTCGCTGGCATCCTTGTCCCATTTTGCCTTGCCCTTGAGGCGGTCGAAGATTGCTCCAACCACCTCCTCGCTTGAGGCGTGGCTTGTGGCGATGTTGAGGAGCTTCTTGGTGGTTTGTGCGCCCTTACATCCGAGCTTATGGACCAGAGACTCGTAGGTGGTCCCTAATAGGAAAGCTTCAATGACGTTGGTGTCGGCGACGTTAGGCAGCATGTTGCACTACCGGAAGAAGCACCGGATGTACCCACAAAGGGTTTCCCCAGCCTTCTATCGGTAGTTTTTGAGGTTCCATGTGTTCCTAGGACGCATGTATGTTCCCTAGAAGTTTTCCATGAAGATCTCTTTTAGGTTCGTCCAACTTTGGATTCTATTGGGCAGAAGGTGTTCCAACCATGTTCACGTTGAATTGACCAGGAACAATGGAAGGTTGCGGATAATAAAATCATCATTATCCACTCCACCGGCTTGGCAAGCAAGCTGGCAATCCTCAAGCCATAGTCTGGGGTTTGTTTCCCCAGAGTATTTTGGGATGTTGGTCGGCGGTGGGTATCATAGTGGGAAGACGACATTGAGGATATGTCGGCCAAAGGCCTGAGATCCTAGCAAGTTAGGGCTCGGGCTTTGTTCCTCACCACTGTCGTAGCGTCCACCATGATAAGGGTGGTAGCCGTGGCTTGCCCCCTCCCACACATCGCCATGGGTATGTCTACAGGCGTCGAGGGCATCATGCGCGTCATGGTGAAGGTTGAGATGCTCATGCACTAGGACCGCGACGCGTAGCCTGCTGCCTTGCCGCACCTGGTGGACTAACACATCCATGTTGGGTCACTCTGAGGGTGTGCGCTGGCTAGCGTCAAGCTCGCATCATCGGGACAACGAGCTCTCGACCTACTACACCGCCGCATGGTCGAGTAGTGTGTGAATCTCACAATGGGCCGATGATCCTCGGGCGTCACGGGCCCTGGAAGCCCCCAGAGCAAGGCCGCTGCGGTGCCGATGTTCTGGCTTACTCGGGTGAAGTATGGGAGGGCTTTATCGTCCTCGATGATCCTCCGGTTCACGTCACGAGCCACGACGCATGCACGCATGCCGTCTCCATGGCGCTCGATCTCTCACTCGAGCTCCGTGCGTTCCTGCTTGAGCTAGAGTCGTGCTTCCTCGAGCTCTTGGTGCCGGGCCTTTAGCTGCTCTACCCGCAAGCGAGGTGATTCCCCTGCATCCCTCTCGACCTCATCATCGAAGTCATTCGTTGGGGTAACCTCTTCCTTGTGGATACTTTCGATGTGTCCCTTGGGGGTACCTACCATGAAACATTCACGAGAGGGGTGATGGCTCCCTCTGCTAGAGTCAAAACTAGAGGGCTACTCTAACTCTCCTATGAGGAGGTCATGGAAAGATTCCATGACATATTCGGTCATCACCATGAACTCATCGTTCATAGGGGATGGGGGCGTGCATTGCACCACAAGGTGGCCAATGGTCCCTACGGCGTGGCGCAGACCGAATGGGAACACTGTCGGGGTGCTCCGGATGAGGTATTTCGGGGAGAGCGGCTCTCCACCAGCAAGCTACGTCATGACATTGGCGAATGAGAAGGTGAGGCGGCCCAGGTCCTCCCAGGATGGTCGGGGTCCTAGGAAGGCGTCGAGCTGGCGCTCTAACTACCTCCCGTAGTCAAAGCCGAGGAGCTGGTCGCTCCCAAGGGCGTGGGCCTTTGGTGCATGCAGCTGCAACTCCTCAAGCGCCTTGGCGATCACGTTGAGGCCGGCGGAGTGGAGAGGTTGGATGGCAGCGGGAGCCTGCGCCAACTCTCCCTCCATCGTGACAATGAAGTCCTGGTTCCCAAAGCACACATGCGCACCCTGGACCCAGCTGATACCGTGACTAGCCATCCGAGGCCCCTACCTGGCATACCAACTATCGGTGTTTCGAGTTACCACAGACGAGTAAATTTCTAGTATTTCGTGTCTGGCTCGGATGGTGTGCTTAGAGGACACGAGGTTTATACTGGTTCGGGCAGAAAGTCCCTACGTCCATTTCGTCGCTGCTGCTCGTGTTACTAGCACTGAAAGTTTATAGTAGAGGTTATAAACGGGCGAGAGAGGAAAATGATCCCAAGTCTCTGGTGGAAGGAGTGAGTGGGCGCTGAGAGCTCGATCGCTGCTCAGTCGTTTATTCGTGTCATGTTCTTGTGTGTTTATCTCATGTTCTGATCTCATGCGGATCTCGATTGATCCCTCTCCTTCATGGAGTGCCCTGCTTTCCCTTTTATAGGCCAAGGGAAAGCACATGTTATAGCGGAGGGAAAGGAGAAGAAGAGAGAGAGAGATGAAGGCTTACCGGATTGATGGGTCCTTCTTCTCCTTCACGCGGGTTCCGCCAACCCTATAGATGTCAACAGGGACGGCTTCCACGTCATGGCTCTGTCCGTCACTACCGCCATGCGTAGGCGTCATCTACCGGTCATGGTGCTCCATTCCGTCCTGGCGGACATCGTGGTGAACTGACACGCCTGTCAGCATTTGTACGAGGGTTAGGCAGAAGAAAACCGGCACACCCGATGCTGTTTTTTATGTGAATCCTCAGATATGGCCTATCATGGCCACAGGTTACGTCGGGGCATGCCAGTCTCTTCCTTGGTATCGGAGTTTTGACCCAGGCCCATACGCCTAGGACCTGGAGTGGTTGGCGGTGGTATGAGACCCCGTCGGGCGAGACAGAGCCCGCACCTGAGGAGTCGGGCGAGGCGGAGCACAAACCTAAGGGTCAGGCGAGGCGGAGCCCGCACCCGAGGGGTCGGGCGAGGCGGAGCGCAAACCCAAAGGTCAGACAAGGCTGAGCCTGCGGCTGGAAGTCAGGCAAGGCGGAGCCCACGGCCTCGAGGGTCAGGCGAGACGGAGCCCACGGCCTTGGGGTCGGGCAAGGTGGAGCCCTCCCCCAGAGGTCGGGCGAGGCGGAGCCCGCGTGCCTGGGGTTCGGTCGGAGCTATAGTCACGCTCTTGACTACTCGGATAAATCAATATTGATGGTCATTAGCTCCTCTCTTCGAGGACCTAGTATTGGTCCCCGACATTGAGATAACGAGTTTTTCGATAGTGTTTTTTCTCTCTAAGTTTCTAGCAAAAAATTCTTTCCTCTATTCTAAGATATCTTGAGCTGTCCATTTTTCATTCCTCTTTCTCTTACATCGTTTGGCTTTAAATTTGAAACTTACAAAAAAAAATCATTGGCATTTCTTTCTTTTGTTTATCTATTCCCCAGCTTTCATTGTCTCTTACATCCTTCTCGTTTTAATTTAGAGACACGAAAACTTCATTACGCCACATTATTTATATCTTGCTCTGGCCATCTAATAAGCCTATTTGTGCCGCAGCGCACGTGTAGGCGTGTCGCTCGTCTTTCACCTTTTTTAAACTCATAATATACGCACACAATACTTGTCTATTTAAATTCAGTCAATCTACTCTCAATTTTTTATATAGATAGGTTTGTGCCCGTGCGTTGTTACGAGAGAGCTAAATTTTTTTACTAAAAACACATAGATCGCACGATAAGATAATAATACTGTAAAATTAAATACCGACGTTACATTTAATCCAACAATCAAAGTTCGTGTAATTAACATAGTCACGAAAAGAGCGGCGTCGCAAGCTCACAAACTCTACTGTATAGATTTTTTTCGTGATGCGGCTAAGATAATATTTTATATTGGCAAAAAGAAATCTCATCCGCAAGAACAAAGATAATGTTACCCATCTTTGTTATCGGCAATGTTTTTTTCACGGATGAACTTCCATTTTAAGATATCCTTGTTCCATCTAGGACTACGTACATTCACTGCGGTCATATACTGCAAGTTAAATACAAGAGTTTACCTGGCATACATGAGCACTGGTGTGCCTTTACACCACTTTTCAACAGGTCCAGAGTCAATCATGATAAGCGTCTTCTTCTACATATCAAAAATAGCCCCGTTCATTTCGCTGAAATTTAGCTTATGCTCATTTATTGTGAGAGGCATGTTCGTTTGCTGAAAAGTATTGCTGAAGTAGTGTTGAAGAATAGGGCGAAAGAATATTTTTTTCAAACATGTAGCCATGGCAAAAGAAACTATAAACACAGTAGTGATTATAATAATAGGAAACAAATATAAAAGCATGAGCAAGTGATTGACATATCTCTACTGTGATAAGTTGTATTTCAGATTCTCATATACACCAATCACAGCAGTCATTTCTTTCGCACCGTATCTTTTATGGTATTCTGGGCTTTTTGTTCAAGCACACATTTTTTGAAAGAGAAGGATATCGAGAGTCAGGATTAGTATAACTTGTGTATTTTATATAATTAGAAGAACAACAAATAAGGCAATATAATATACCATGATAATAATTATAGAAATGTGTTAACCGAAGTGCAGGTCCGTGTGATGCTTCATAATATTTTTGGATTAACATTTTAAAAATGGTAATATTTTTAGGAAAAATGAGAAAAGACCAAACTACGCAAAACCTACAATCACACGTACATTATCGTCAGCAAGCACTTCAGCTGTTGAGCAATAGCTACCAGTGAGGGTGAGGGGACATAGGAGTAGAGTCCACTTCCACCACAACCAAACATACAGTGATACTCTCGATCTAGTCCTCTCTTCTTCTACTCAGCTCTTCCCCGTGGCACGAATGCACGTGTGCTCATCGGATTCGGTCATGTGCCGGCGAGAACTGGGCTGCTGCAGACGGAAAACATAATAATCACGATAACATATGTATGAGCGTGTTATACTGTTACTACAAAAAGATATTACAATCCTGATGTTTGGACATTGATTATACTCTTATACATATGTATGAGCGTATGTTATACTGTTAGGTTCCATACAAAAATAATGATTTTACCCTCTGAGTAACAGTAAAATTTTACTATATTCCATTATGTCATTGCACGATATTTTCATCCATTCCCCTAGATATCATTGTTTTGAATAATTATTCATTCCAAATCTCCCACAAAAAGTATATACATATATATGACAAGAAAAGAATGAACAAAAATACATGGATAACGCATATATGTTTACATAGACAACAAGCCAGCCATTTAATTGGTCACTGGATACATATGGATGACATACATTTTAGCGAGCTGCTCATTAAATCAAGGCTACACTCGGGTGCTCCTGATAGTAGTATCATCATCCAAGTTTTGTGTCGTGAAACATCATGACACCACTTTTGCTGCACATAGTAATGAGAACACACTACAGTTAGGGGGCGAGGAGAAAACTTGCTTTGTACCTTAGAGGAGTCTCCCAAAAGAAGCAAAAACAGGGGTTGTTTAAGTTTCAGTAAGTCCAATACCTAGTACCAATATGAATAAGAGCAAAAATCACAGGAAAAGATAAGCATCAATTACCTTTTGATATTGTCGATAGGCATCGCAGCCAGTAAACTGTTGCTCATTTTTTTAGACATAAACCTGTAGCAAAAGTTTAACAAAGCAAAATTATATATAATTGAATATGTTTTCTTCAAGAGGATAAAAGAATAATCTTAAAAAACATTGAAATGTAACTAATATATGCATCCATACGGACAAGTTATATAATTCTTACTACACACGGTTGAGGGTTCTCGCATCGATCAGTCAGACCATGCTCTCAAGGGCTACGACGCTGTCCTTGACCATGCTCGGCCTGTGCGAGTGCAGCACGTAGGCGCACGATGCCACCGCCTCGCCTACCGTCAGGAAGATCCACTCGTCGCCGGTCTACTCCAGCACCTTGGAGCTATCCAGCTTCTTCATGATCTCTATCCAGCTTCTTCATGATCTCGCTGCCTGGGTTCGCCAGCTCGATCCTAATGAAAGACACACGGAAGAGCACTACGGAATCAGCCAGGGTTCATGCAAGCGGCATGATATGACATTTCAGAACTGTGCTGGAGTTGACAACAAATAAAGGACTAAATCAGCGTTGGATGGATGGGAGTGTGTGATTGGTTCTGCTCTTACCTGCATTCCCCTCCGGTCCATGGACTTCCTGAGTTCGGCTAGCATGCTCGTCCCGCTCATGTCGATGCTACTGACCGCTGCAGCATGAAGAAAATACAGATCAAGTTTCTGATGCAGATCGGTCAAGTTTCAGAGTTGAGAGAAAATCATGCAACTGATTACTCACCACCCATGTCGAGGACAACTTACTGCACGCCAATCTTGCCCTTACCCTTGGTGCGCTCCTCCTCCTCGTCGTTCCACTGCGAGATCCTGATCAAACCAAACACCGGTAGATAGGACCTAGATCGTTCTCGTCATCCCTCCATCGAGTTCGTTCGAATCCGTTGATCAACCTGCCTGCATTGCTTACCTCTCTCGCACGTAGCTGCCGTTGGCGAAGTAGATGGGCGTGCCTATGCGCAGCACGAGCACGCCGGGCACCGTTTGCGTGGCGGCATACTGGTCCATCCTCCGGTAGACCATGGAGTTGGGATGTTGCCGAGCTGAGCACCGTTGTCTGGGGCCGCGTGATGAACAGCAAGGCGCGGAGGGCGGAGATGGAGATGGCGACGACCAGCCCGATCTTGACGCTGCCAAAGATGACACCCAGGTAGGCGCCGATGCAGAAGCAGAAGTCCACCTTGTCGACCTGCCACGGGTGGAGCACGACATGGTAGTCGATCAGCCGCAGCATCGCGGAGACGATGATCGCCGACAGCACCACCAGCGGGGTGTAGTGAACAGCGGGGTAAGGAGCAGCAGCGTTACAATCACCGCCAGCGACATGACCACGTTCAACATGGCTGCCTTGCACCCGGCGTTGTAGTTCACGGCGGACGGTGAGAAGGGGCCAGTGGTGATGTAGCAAGGCGTGAAGGAGTCGAGGATGTTCATTGTCCCCAACTCCCCATGGTGATCATCTCTCCTCCCTACGGCAATGCCTTCCTGTATTTGGCCTGGTGAGTGGCGATCCCCGGAGGCTTGGCAGGATGTGGGGTGGAAACGAAGTTTATCGCGCGCGCATGGTGGGCAATCAGGTTTCCCGTAATTTTCAATTTCCTTTTCTCTTCCTTCACGTATTCTCTTCCCTTATTTTCCAATACTTTCCCATTTCATCTTCCCTGCCGTAATCTCTTTCCTTTTTTTCCGTGCGTCGCCGGTGGGTTGTGGAAATTATTTTGCATTAGTTAGATAGAATCGGTTGAATCTTTTTGATCGGTGATTTCCTTTTGCTCGGCAACTGCGCTGATTGCGCGCGGAGCCGAGGCCGGGGGGAGCGCGAGCGGACGGGCGCGTATTGTTGTGAATTGTAACGAGCAGAGCGAAGGGAGATTGCATGTTGTGCTGTTTTATTTTGCATGTCCTAAAATTCTGGTGATTGAAGATCTATTTTTTTTGGAAGGGAAATCAGAGGAATGGGAGGGAATGTGGGATCGCAGGGCCGGGGGAGTGTGGGCGACACGTTTTTTTTTTCCACACGGGGTGAAGCGTAGGTGAGGCGAAGGAAATTGTCGCACTATTTCGTTGTCTTCCTTTTGTTTTTTTAGTTGTGGGAGATTATTAACCTTTTCTTGTACTAGCATTTATGATTGACCTTAGAATTTATTTGATTTAAAGGTAAATCAACTCCAATTAAATAAATCCAATAAAGGAAAAATATATAAAAAAATTAAGAAATCATCTTCGTCGGTGCACTGTGCCAAGTGGCGTGCACAGTGCCCTCAGACGTGATTCCTCGTCAGAGAAGCCCGTTCCAAGTTTGTTTCAGCGTTTCCGAATCAGTAGAGCGTTAAACCCTATCCGTTGGATGTAGCACTGCAACGCCGGTCACTGCTGGATTCAGGTTCTTTGTCGGCAAAGGCCAAATTGTACTCGGCAAAGTCTTTGCCGAGTGCGGCACTTGGCAAAGAACACACGGTAAAAAATTGATCGGCAAAGCCTTCTTTGCCGAGTGTCTTTTATCGGGCACTCGGCAAAGAAAGCGATCGTCACAGCGTCGGCCCCATGGACGGTCGCTTTGCCGAGTGCCAACCCTGTAGGCACTCGGCAAAGATTTTTTTTATTTTTTTAAAAAAAATTCTTTGCCGAGTGCCCTCTATCCGGCCCTTGGCAAAGATATTTTTTTTTCTAAAAATTCTTTGCCGAGTGCCCCTTGGTCGGCGCTCGGCAAAGTTTGATTTTTTTTTAAAAAAAATTCTTTGTCGAGTGCTCTCTGGCCGGCACTCGGCAAAGTTTGAATTTTTTTTTAAAAAAATTCTTTGCCCCCATTAAGCGTCCAGTGGCATCCAGTTGAGACACCGTTGACCGAACGTGAAGGGGTTTCTATGCCGAGTCCATCATGTCGTAGAACGCCTGTGCGGCTGTCTCCATCTCCTCCTTCTCATGTCCCTCATCAAATTGTCCTTGGTGAAAGTCATCTAACATGTCTGCTACCCCAGCATGAGCATCAAAAGCCTCCACCCGTGGTCTCACCACCTCCTCTCTCATACGTTGGGCTTCACCATGGTGGACCCACCAGGTGTAGTCTGGCGTAAATCCATTCTTCACAAGATGTTTACCCATTTTCACCTTGTTTACCCTTTTCCTGTTTCCACATTTGCTGTAGGGACACAAAACTAGACAATGTCCTTTAGCAGCCTTGCCAAATGCACTGTTCAAGAAAGCATCGGGCTTGTTCATCTATTCCGTGATGTAATCACTCTGACTTCTCCAGCCCGTGTACATCCACTGACGGTCATTCATCCTCTAACATACGTATCAGCGAGTAATGTAACCATCAGTTGCATCTACATGGTGTTCCTACTGTCTAATATGTGAGGATAGGTCCTAATCCCACCCACGGATGCGTAAATGAGGTTAGTTTCCATACTCTACTCCTATCCGAGATAGAATTTCGGCAGTATCTCCCCGCTGTTCTCCAGATACACATCCTGCCAAAAAAGAGTGCGTATCCAGAGAACAACAGGGAGGTGATGCCGAAACTCTGTCTCAGACCGGAGGAGACCATGAAAACTAACCCATCTACGCATCCGCGGGCTGTCCAAAAAACGTGGACAATCCGAAACAGATACGGTCATAGATATGCAAAGATCTGCATACCTCCAACCGTATCTCTTTCGAACGGGAGACGTCTAACTAGGTTACGTGATCTACGACCATGATACGGAAAGAGGGGTTATACTTAGGGTGGCGGCGGAGTCAGGCTAGCAGGGCCGTGGCGGGTCGGTGCAGTGGCGAGGCGACGCGGTGCAGCAGACCGGCACGGCGACGGGAACTCCAACTCGGCTCCGACGGGCTCTTCTCTAAAAATGGAACAAAATACTGTCATTTTAAAAAAAATCGGCAGAACCTCCCCTGCACGGTGAGGTTTCCAAAACCTAAAAAAAAACAACGGCACGATGGCCGACAACCACATATGTCTCAAGAGAAGCCATGTAGTTTGGATATCAATCCATGCAGAAGAATATATCCAAGTAGTACCACTACTTCTACTACTACTTCCACTATTGCTACTACTACTACCACTACCACTAGTTCTACTACTACTACCACTATTGCTACTACTACTACCACTAGTTCTACTACTACTACCACTAGCACTACTACTACAACTATCACTACCATGACAACAACAACAGAGAGGGCATACCTAGCAGGCGCCGGGGGTAGGGGCGGGCGGCGTCAGGGTCGAGGTCAGGGTCGCCGGAGTTGGGAACGGGATCGGGCACGGGCGGCATCGGGGCGGGCGGTCCACGGGGCGCGGCCGGGGGCAGGGCCGGCTCCTACTCCTCCTCCTCCTCTCCCCCCTCCTCCCCCTCCTCCTCCACCCGCCGGCGTTGGCGGGCCGACATGGGCGAGCTGGCCATGCTCGGCCACACGTGGGCGCGGGGGTGGGGGGCTGGCGGGGGCGGGGGCAGGCGCCGGCGCACGGCGCGGGGAAGGGCGACGCGCGGCGCGGGGACGACCGGGAGCGGCGCACGCGGGGGCTGTATGGCTTGGACTGCCCGGTCGAATTCGCCTAAGTGTTCCCACCCGCCCCTTTGCCGAGCGCTGGATACTCGGCAAAGGAGACAACTTTACCGAGTGCCCCGATCCAGTTGTTGGTATAGATTTTTTTTTTTGAATAACTTTGCCGAATGCCCCTATAAAGACACTCAGAAAAAAAAATTAAATAAAAAAATTAAAAAAACCTCCTTACCGAGTGTCCGATTGGCAAATGCCCTTCCTGTAGCGAGTCGTCGAGCAATTCGACATGGCGCATGCGGCCGCGGCCGCCGCCTTGCCACTACGTCATCCGCTCCTCTTCCTCAAGGAGGCCCGCCTCCTATCGTCACTCGCGCCCCCCTTACCTGGCATCCGCCACCCGCGCACCCTCCGATCCACAGGCCCCTTGCCCTCCGATGCCGAGGACACCGACGATCCAGACGCCGGGCGACGGCGCCGCCGTCTCCTTCAAGAAGAGCCGCAACGAACTGAAGCGGGAGGCCCGCCGCGCCGTGAAGTGGGGAATGGACCTCGCCAAGTTCTCCCCGCCTCAGATCAAGTGCATCCTCAGTGCCGCGTCGCTGGAGCGCGAGGTGTTCGACACGCTCATGCTCGTGAAGGTTCGTTCATCCATTCGTTTCCTCGACGAGATTGTGGTGGATCACCGGATTGGGGACGTTCACATGTAATTCTTGGTTCTCAGAAATTTGGGCCTGATGTGCGGGAAGGAAGGAGGAGACAGTTCAATTACATCGGTCCATCTGTTTCTCTGATCATGTCCTACCTGCATTTTCTTATGCCGAATTATTGTGTTCTTCTTCGAGGGTGCTTGGTTCAGTAATGGAATTTGTTGATCCATGACATTTAGAGATTGATTTATAACTATAAGTGTTTTTAAGCTCTTCAATGGCAATATGGTTTTGGTATTTATAATTATAAAACTTAATTTACATAATATGTGTTGATACATGGATGCAAAAGTAGTAAAGAAGTAGGTTTTCAGAAATCGAGACTCAGTAAAGAATTGTTGAGCTATATTTGTCATGTACTTTTCATTTTATGTTATATCAATTTTAACCAGGAAGACTTCTGCGCAATGCACAACAATACCTGACGATCAAATTCAACACCATGGACAGAGTAAACTTCATTAGTAACTGAGATGTCTTTGCATAGGAGGCCACCAAACCATCTATATGCAATTTTCATATACTCTTGATTGTCCTATTGAAATACTGAAAGGTTAGTTCAGTGTTTGCTAGGTCTTCATCATTCTAGTTATGTTAACCAAAAAAGCTACCTCTTCTTCATCAAGTAGGTTCTCCACTTCCTCCTCTTCCACCAACAATGTACCTTCATCACTAAGTAAGGTATGTAACTTGCTCTCATCTCCATCCTTTGACCGACTCTTTGCTGGCAGTCTAGTATGGTTTGTCCAAAATACTTAACTGAAATTAGTTTAACAAGCTAGAATCCAACCTTTTTTGTGCAAACGCAGTTTAAGAAACAGACCTTCGATCATTTTCCCTTGAATGAAATGGTAAAATTATTGTTGTTGTCTTGTTGAAGTAGAGAGATAAAGTATACAGGCAGATTCGGTTAAAAAATGAGAAAATATTGAGTACACTCTGGAAATCAGTAATTACGTAGTTTCTTTCGATCTCAAAGAGCAGGAGTCTAAGGAGTCCTTACCTGTTTTACATTTCTTGCATGAATTTTGTTCAGGTCTTCAGGCCCTCACTTATATTGGTCTGTTCATCCTTTCATGCAAAACGTATGGAAAATTGATAGCTGAAATTCACCTTTATCCAAACAAAAAGCTATTGCTGAAACAAAGAAAATAGGTACCCAGTGCAAAGAGCTCCCGCTCTGTGCGGGGTCTGGGGAAGGGTGTCAGTGGCAAGCCTTACCCTTGCCTGTGCAATGCGAGGAGACCGCGACTCGAACTCGGGACCTTCCGGTAATGTTTCTAGAGAGGGGTAGACTTACACTGGGATGGGAGACTTAATTATTTCTTAATTGCTTTATGGAAGTATAATGCATGTTGCTTTAAAGGGAAGGCTCATCTTAACCTACACAAATATCTTAACTAAGGATCTAAACAATGAAGTACTCGATCTCTAAAGGACTCATACTTGGTAATATATTTTCTGATAATGAAAGCTAACCTAGAACCATGAAGCCTCATTTGGTACTGCTTTTCCCAATAAGGGTCCACAATAATAATCCATGTTAAGCATGTTTAATTGCCTGAGTGGTTGTTTCGTCCTTATTGGCTATTGTCAAATAGCCTAATAAGTAAATGCATTCTATATTTCTTACCCATGCCACAAATTTCAAACCTTGATCAGCAATCTAAATTTTGAGCCTTGTTGTATAGCTATCTAAAAGTCTTTTGTTGTTATTTAACCAATGTTTGAATATCTATTATTTTGGTGCATATCACTGACATTATTGGCATTGTGTGTTATCATTTGTAATAGAGTCATGCTTGATTCAATGTAGCAAGTGTAACTATGAATTGTGACTGTAACAACCTCAGAGCAAAACTGATGTTAGGTCTATGGAAACAGTTAAGGAATAAGTGTATATCCTAGTTCAGGTTAAGTATACTAATTGTAAGAAACTAAATTACTGAAACATGAATGTTGTTATTTCAAACTAGATTTTAGACGATTGCTATGTTTTTAGGATGTTTAAGAGCACGATGCTTATTCTGATGTAACATCGCAGAACTTAAATCGAAGCAACAATAAACCTTTCGTTCACCCCCTTGATCCCTTCAGATTATGCAACATGGTTACTATGATCCCATATGGCCATATGGGAAGCATGGTTAGTAGCATTGTGATCTTTAACATTGATCTGCATTAATCCAGTAATAATAGTGTTTGCATTGCAATGTAGTATTAATTAAACTACATGTAACCCTGTTGGTTGTATATTTCTTGGTGGTGTGGTAAGTGAGACCATAAACTTGTGTTCTTTTCTTCTTGAGCCTTATTGGCTGTGCTTTGAGTATGTCAAAGATGAACAATTCTAATGCTGAAGCTTAACATATCCAACATGTAAGACTGGTGTTTACATCGAAATCTAAAACTAAACTTTCTCATGAATACCTATTGAGGCATTTGGGATGCTCTTGCACACCTAAACTTACCAAAACAACTAAGTCAAGTGCATTTGTTCTGGCTCAATGTTTGAGGTTCTTCAGTTTCTTAACATTTTGCCAATAGGAACTGCGGAAGCTTGTGAAGAGAGCTCACATGGTCCAAGAAAGCACACAAAATAAAGATGGGGAAGATTCTAATGTGAAGCTTTCTGGAGCAACGAAACAACTTATGAGGTTCCTCCGATCCCTAGCAAAGGAGGCTTATGCTGCATAGGTGAGCTACAAATTATCCTTGATAACTTCTTGTATCCTTATGTATGAAATTGTAAAAGTTACCTCTATATTGTTGCACAAATACTACTTTGGAGAAGTACTACCCAAATAGCTGCCAATAGCAAAACGGCCTAGCAAATCTTTTGCAACTAACCTGTCCTGACATAGCGGAGGCCCTAGGTTGATTAAAGAATGAAGAATGATAAAAGAAAGAGGTCCTAGGTTGATTAAAGAATGAAGAATGATAAAAGAAAGAGGCCCTATCGATATCGTGGTAAACACAAAAGTAGGTCATTTATTAGTCAATCTAATGTTCAATATGTCAATAAAAAAATATTTTCTCATTGGTGACAACACAAGTTCATTGTTAACAAACTCTAAAATTAGAACTCATCATCTCTTTCTTATTGTTTTTTAACAATTTCTTTTGGTTTTGAGGAAATTTTAGATAACATATACAATGAAATTGTATAAGGTTACTTTAGACGAGGGTCCAATCTTCCTACGGTCATCATACAGCTAACCTTTGTGCTTATCTCTAGTATTCTGTCCATGTTAGCACCAAACTATCAAACTATTGAGGAATGCAGTGGTATGCAATGTTCAAGTGCAACCCTAGTTACTACTTACTAGACCCATCCTAGCCCGGAGATCCAACCAAAAACTGGACCCTCTGGCTCAACTGGGTCAATCCAGCCAGTGTATTAACTAAGTTACAGTTTATTTTTATTGAGGTGAAGGACTTGCTAGTACTTTGAAGGATAGGCTGCTTTACAAGTTTGCATTTCATTTACCCACACACCAGTGCACCATATGCGTGGGTAAGTGCCTAGGCTCACCAAAGTAGTCAGGAGCCACCGCGAAAACACAATGGAATTCTTGGCTCCCTTTGACTGGCAGCCTGACAGGTTCTGGTGAGTGAGCTAAAGTACCATGGATTGGAGCTCTCGGTAAATTCAGTTCAACGAGGATGCCAGCTTACTTTAGGGAAGCATAGTATCATGCAAGACCTGATCACTGATAGTATGTTCTTTAATGTTGTCTCACATATCAGCCACATGTAAGAAAATAAATTATCCAGTCCTACACTGTAGTATTTGAGGACAGAGTGACTCGTTATTAATTCTTCGAAACTTATGTAAGTTTTGCTATAAATTATAAGTTAATTCGTTCCTTTGTGTGTTACTAATAACTTTTATGTTTGCAAGTTTTGCCATAAATTATAAGTTAATCTGTTAATTTGTTTTTAATAACCCTTTTTTTTTATAAATTGTGTTTCATAACTCTTGAGTTTCCAAATTTTTCACATAAATTATATGTTATAAGCCAGTACACATAAATTGCTCCCGGAACGAAAGACTTCGTTTGCTGCAGCTTCTTCCACGGCTGCAGCAGCTGTTTGCTACAGTACTATTGATTCTGGAATCGAGTTGCTTCATCTGCGTTGGTGATCTTGTTCTGTTTTTTTCCCCTGAATCCTTGATGCGAAATTACGAGTGTAGCATTCCAATTTCGGAGCCAAAAAGGTTACGATTGTCCTGTGCTTGGTTTCTGAAACCTGCCGTTGGACTGTTTAATACAGTTGAGAATTACTTGGAGCAATTAATGTACAGTGTAATAGTACTAGTTTTCAAGCCTGTTCGCTCAGCCAGTCAACAGTGATTTCTTCTTACAGCAAACCAGCACCAGTTAGCCTAGAAACCAGGTCGCAACTTCAGGGAGAGTGCCCTTTTCCATTTGTAATAACGCAATGCAGACGGACGAGGCCAATAGGCCATCAACTTGCTTGGCTCTGCAGCAGAGGCCGACCAGCCCACAGGAAAGTGGACCCTCGGCGGCCTGGTGCGCTGAAACGAAACCGCGGAGCTGTCGGGATCGGACTCCGCCCACCCACAGAAGCAAACCTGAACTGTGTGCTAATTCACAATTCTACCGGCAGTACAGTCGCACTTGGCTATTTTAAGATGATGGATGGCCATGCTCATGCCAAGTACAACTCCCGACCTCTGCTCTGCGCCTTGCACAAACTCTCGTCGTCGCATCTTACCGTTACCGCCCCTGTTTCTCTCTTCCCTTGGCCTTGGCCCCCTTCTTCTTCTCGTCCAGCCAGGATGACCATGAGGTTTGGTCAAAAAAAAAAAAGGATGACCATGAGGCCGGCCATCCTGCTTACGATCTGCACCTTGTCCGTGCTGCTGCTGGTGGCGCGCGGCTCGGAGAAGCCGTCGCCCGCGCCGGTGGTGGCCGTGGGCGTGGCGGCGGCCAGTGATCTCATCCGCTCCGGCGGTCACCGCTACCTGGACGTCAGGTGAACTTTTTTTTTTTTTTTTTTTTTGATAACTCGTGCCTGGTGAGGTGACTGTTCTTCTCTGCTTGCTCAAGCTTTGTTTGAGTGCTTTCTCTCAGCATTCAGTCACTAGTATAGTAACTAGCTGCCTTCTTGCCGTGCTACTCCCGAATCCGGTGCCTCACATAAACTTACTATTAGTCATGAGGCACCAAATGAAACAGAATTTATGTTTCTAACCTTCGTTTGATTGTTATTCGACCTTCAGACCTTGGTTACCATGTCAATTCTGTCACTCTCCAGCGACTAGCTTTTCCTACAGTCGACCAATATTTGGCTTCCATTACAATCAATTTCCCAAATTGGTTATCCTGGAAATAGTTTGCTCAAGGAATGTTCTGAATAGCCGTTTTCTGTCAGAGAGCTATCAATACTCTTTTCTGCAGACTGATTACCCGTCCTTGCAGTGAGCCTTTTGTCACAAAAAAATGTTCACTTTTTCCAAAAGAAAAATGAACTTTTTTTGAAGAATAAAAAAAAACTTGCCCAGAGCCGATTTATAATCATGTTCTTGCATATTACATGGATCTCTATAGGATATAGCTTTTGATTCGATTAATCTGAACACAAATTATATTAACAGAACGGAGGAGGAATTCAGGAATGGCCATGTGGAGGATTCCCTTAACGTGCCCTATCTTTTCTTCACTTCACAAGGCAAGTCTCCAAAACAAACAAATTAAAATACAGATCTTACATCACAAGACTTTCTTGTCCCTAAGAAAACACTAGCTGTTTGAACCTTTAGCTGTGAGATCTTTAGCTTGAACTGTACTCTACTGGATGTGACCTTGTATGGTTTCAGCAGGAACGGAGAAGAACACCCAGTTCATTGCACAGGTCGCAGCAGATTTCGACAAAGAGGACAACATCGTTGTGGTATTACTGATGATCTCTACCCACAGCTCATCAGATTAATTGTATTTATACACCATGGCATGTGTGCGTTTATTCTCACAATGATCTTTTTATCTTGCTTGTTCTTCTGCTGATCCACCTGTTTTTCTTTCAAGGGCTGCAAAAGCGGAGTAAGGTCTGAACTAGCATGCGCTGATCTCATGGCAGCTGTAAGACCTTTTCCCTTGCTTCCCCTTGAGGCTTCAGTTGTCATTGGATAATTGTACGTTGTACAGTATAGGACTACACGATTGCATATTGTTCATTCAATCTGATTTGTCTTATGGAATCTTAGGCCTTAATAGAAAACAAAATTACCATGATCCTATGTTTCTTGCATGACTAATTTTGGTTATACAATACTGGTAAAATAATCTTCTTTGGGGTACAATCTTAGCTGCATTGATATTCAATAATGAGGATGGCTTTCTTGTTCCAAATTATTAGAGAAACCATGTTCACATAATTCAAAATTGTAAGTTTATAACACACATAGGCAGAGACACAGAGTCAGATCGACCTCAAGCATAAAACATCAGGGCAGGTAGCGCAAAATTTTGCTGAACACTATATGGCAGTGCTGTTTAATTTGTCGCAAATTGCAAGTCCTGAAACTCTACGGCGGAGAAATTTAGGGGCTGAACAAAAGAACTTCTGTCTAAACACCTTCTCAAAGCCACTTTGAACTATTTTGTGGAGGGGGTGGGGTAATTTGTCAAGGGAGGGTATGTTGTCCGGTATTCGAGTATGAAGGTGTTTGCTAAATTGGGCTTTACGCTTTCCTTAGTGTTGCCTTAAAAATCAAGAAAACATCTTAATTATTTTTTATGTCTCCTTTTTTATCTGAAACATGTGAATGCTTATGAAAACAGGGATTTAGAAATGTGAAGAACATAGAAGGTGGTTACACCGCATGGGTGGAAAATGGTCTTGCTGTGAAGAAATCTCAAGCACGAGATGAACTATGATGTGCCCTATTCTCTGGTTATTCTTTTCTTTCACGTGAATCTTCGTATAGATAATTGTAGGTTTAATGAACAAAACATATATAGTTTGCTTTAAACATTTAGATCATGTGGAAACTTCTTAACAGATGACATAAGGATGTAACTTGCGGTGCATTGCGTCATGTATATTAAATGAGTAGTAAATTTTCTGCTGGCTCTTGAACTTGTTTTGATTTCTTATCTCGGATTGTAAATTGCATGAGTGCTCATTCCAGTTCTAGCACATGTAAATTGCATAATCGGCTCCCTGAACTTGTTCTGAGTACTCATCATATCTTGGTAATAGCAAATTGTATATGAGCTCCCTAAACTTGTAATAGTGTACCATCCTGTCCGCCCATCTCCCACGTATCATGTCATACTGCACCCCACTTGTCCTACCGCCCCATGCCTACCTCTCCCTCTCACGCGTCGCACGACACTTGTTTGCCTCACCTACGTGGCCATGCCGCATTGCACCCCACTTGTCTACCGCCCCGTGCCTACCTGTGTTATGCCATTGGTGCGGTGCCACACCCACACCGCATTGTCGGGTCCCTGCCATGCTCACCCGCACCGCCACGCTATGTAACCTAGCTTTCTCAGAGATGAGTGGCCAGGTGGGCTCCAACCGCCATGGCCCTCCGCACTCTTGCTCGACTCGACATTGTTATCACCGTACTCCTTGTCTCCTTTCTAGCTTTCTCTTCGCCGCGCAGGATCTTATGCTTGCCATATCCTCACACCTGCTCCCCACCCTCTCGGCCTTCCTTGCCTCTCACCGCAAAGATCGAGCTCATCCTTCTATATATGCACGCTACACCACCATGGGGAGGGGGGGTGGAGGCTAGGCACCTTAGCAAGGGAACAACATGGTGGTGCGTCGCTGTGGCGTGGCGTGGGTATTGTGGCAGAACCGCCTAATCTAATGCCTCCTAGAAGTACTCGTCTTCCATTAGACACTAAGTACTCATTGGAGGACACTAAATTACGCAATTCCGTCGAGCACACCCCATGGAAGAACCCGAAAATCCACATTTTCAACGGGATCATAAATGGGAAAATAAAACTCACAACATTTTAGTCATTTCTTACATCACTTTTCATGCAACATCAGAGTATAATTTTTATTGTTTATAACAACGGAATTATAATCATGTTATCAGAGTTTCAGCGAAAATAAAATCATTTAACGGCAAGTTAAACATTAACATGATGATCCGTTATATACATCATAACAGGTTATCAGCTTTCCATTGTAAAACATTTTAGGTGGAAGTGTCAAATACACCCTATCTCCGCAACGTTAAGGAAATCCTCGCTGAGACCACCAGAAGGTTTCCACACACAATTGTCAGCTCCACATGTTCTGTCACCTGCAACAAGGTAGAACAAACCCTAAGTACTCAATTGTACTCCGCAAGGCTTACCCGTCGGGAGGAAAGAAAATACTCCAAGGATATGCAAAGATATCTGGCTCATGGGTTATTGCATCTGTAGAAAGCATTACTAAAAGTGCGTCCTTATATTCAGTTTCATTAGCAGTCACTATTAGTTCATTAACTAACCATTCTATGTAAGCACATGTGCTACTTTTAAGCAGGTGGTAAGCAATCAGATCCATTTCACCATCTTTCATCTTTCAGTTCTTACTATGGTGCTAGATTGTAGACAAGTCATACCGGATTACCCGACGATTCGTGAATCAATATGCCCAGTTGGGTACCCCAAAACACACGCCCCGCTTGTACCCTAGGCACAAGCAGGACCAACCCACCACTCTCCTGTCAAGGGGTCCAGGTCCCCGTCCAAACTTGGACTCCAAGTCCCCACACCTGAGTCCCGGACTCAGTGTGGTGCTTAGACCTCCACCATCCCATCTTCCAATCAGTCGGTCCAGAAAGAGCAGGAACCCACGACAAGAGAGCAACGAGTCTTCCCTGCTCCCATAAATAAGTATGGGCTCAGGATAATAAGTCTATGACCTGACTAGAACCCAATGCAACGACCGGTCCTTAACCTACACAGGCAGAACAAGTGTAATCCGAGCCTCGCTCGAATGCCAAACCAAGTCCAGATCCAAAGTACCATTCCGCCCGGTCTCCAATTATCATTCATATATATTCCATGCGATAGTAATATAATAACAACAATAATATCTTTTCTATCTCTCGCGAGTGACAGGCAATCACTCGACTTCTACCGGAGTCCTGTAGCATAGCAATCTATACGATCCTGTCATACTAGTAAGGCTCATGGGATAAGGATATATATATGTATATGTATATGTATATATATATATATATATATATATATATATATATATATATATATATATATATATATATATCTTCTACCGGAGTCCTGTAGCATAGCAATCTATACGATCCTGTCATACTAGTAAGGCTCATGGGATAAGGATATATATATATATATATATATATATATATATATATATATATATATGCAAGTGGGTTTCATTCAACTCCTTAAACTTAATGCACAAGCATAAAATAAAGTGCAGAATAATAGAGGTTATACACCGGGGCTTGTCTGGTTAAAATATAACCAAGTTAGCTTTTCATCATGGTGGCACGATCATCAAGTCACCATCTGCCTCCGCTACTCCAGACGACTCCACGATCCAACATCGCTCCTATCATGAAATACGTGGATGCAACGTAAGGACGTAAATAATCCACGGCAACCACAACTCTAATGTACGATTACGTCTCGCAAGCTAATGAGCTACCTCTAATGACTAACGTACTAAGTCATGTATCCACGTTGTCAAGTGAGGCTCGTTTTCAGAAAATGTTTTCGTTCTACAAATCCCCAATTATTTTGACATTTGATTGATTAAATGTATATTTTCTTAGTAGGGATCATTTAGTTACCTTAACAACTAATCCCTATTGAGCTACAAAAATTACAGTGAGCACCTAATAATGTTAGGAATCTACTGTAAAAAATTTAGAGCCAATGCTACTACCCATTCATCACAACAATTCCTACAAGTTTATGCTTTAACAATATTAAGCATCTCGAATTAATTAGATTACTCTTGAAAATTCTATGAAACAATGTGAATAAAATATACTAGAAGATAGATCATGATTTTAGGAACCTAACAAAATAAGTTTCACAATTTTGTTTAGCTACACAAATTGGTATTGAATTTACAAGTTTGGCTTAGAAACTAAATTAGCAAATACATGGAAAAAGAAAATGGAGGACCTTAACCCATCTGGCCTGCCGGCCCAGTGTGGGGTGCGGGCGCGTGCGCGCCGCGGTGGCCCAAAACGGCCCAAGGCAGGGGAAAGCCCGCGCGTGTGGCACTTTGCAAAAGAGGACTCAGTTTTTAGGATAATCAGGCAGAGCAACAGAGCACTACTGTAGACTCACATTATGCATTAAAGTCCCTAGAATGTGTTGCCTTTGCAATGGGACGGTCCTCGGCGTGCCCGCGCACAGCGGCGCGGCACACCGACGGCGATAGCTATTATGCCGGACGCGCTAGACCTACCGCGACGGCACTAACAGATCGACCACCATCTACGACTAAACCTGCAGCGATGGTGGCGGTTGGGCACTCGGCGTCGCCCTGTCGTGGTCTGTCGGGGTGGGCGGCGATCCGCGTCGACGGCGAACCTGTTCCGATGAAACTACGCGCTAATGATATGGTAGAGCTTGCAAGTGAGCAACAAGGACTTACCCCGAAGCCAGTCGAGCACCCAGTTGCGAAGGGGAAAGTCAGAAAAACCCTAGCCACGTGCGCCCACACCACACGGCGGCGCTCCGAGCACGGCACCAGCGCGTCGCCGCACCGATGATGAGCACCCTGTCCAAAACAGCGCGAGCACCGGGTTGAGGGAGTCAAGATGAGCACAGGGCCACGAGCAATTTAACTATCACCCTTCCTACTAGACGCACCTCCCAATCTATCGATTCAGCGGCGTCCATAACCAACAGCGAGAAGAAATCAAAATTCGACCGCGATAGACGACGACTGGACTTGGTGCAAATGGGGCGCCTAGCTAACTCCCTCTACTACACGCCGACGCCAGGAATTGGACTAGAAAACCTCGAGCCGGTGAATAAGAAAGGGGAAAGGAGAAAGCGGTGCACTGCCACCACCACGGCGCGGGGAGTGGCCTAGGCCGAGGTGACACGACCAAGACCGACAAAGCATGGCGGCACGTGGCACAGTCGCACGAGGGAGGACAAGGATCACGCTGTCTAGTGCTCACGGGGAGCCTTTAGAGAGTACCTTCTCGGCCATGTGCACGCGGCAGCATGGCCCCGCGACGCAGCAAAGCACGTCACGACGCCGAGAGTAAGGCGGGGTAGGTGGATTGAGTGGCGGAGAGCGAGCGCTGTAGTGACCGAACGGCAACGGACAAGGGCACCTCCCTGTACGCGCGCGCGGACGGCATTACGGTCGACATCAGCTCGTGCCCGGTAGAGAGCGGCTACGGCCACACCAGGCCCGGTGGCAGCGGCGACCGAGGGGAGTGCCGAGGTCATCGGCTAGCAGCAGGCGCCATAGCTAGGGCTAGCCAAGGCACGGCCACACCGTGGCTAGACCGAGGGTAGCTCCCGCCAGCCTATGGCCACGCGCGAGCGCCAACGTGGTGGCCGCGCACTCCTAACCGAACGGTCTGACTGGGAGCTATGCACGAGTTTTAAAGCGAACGAAAAACTATCAACGATCATGTTTGAGGCTCAATCAACTCTCCTATCCCTAGGCCCGTAGTACCAACATTCCAAAGAAACGATCGGCACGTGAAGAGGATAAACAGAAGGGGAGATAGAAGCATGCCAATCTGGGTTCGTTACGCTGAACGCTGGTTCGTAATGAGCACCAGATTATAATTCGTAGCGCGTTCTTAGCGAAGTTTGAACAAGTTTTGCGAGAGTATCGCAACACCTAACACTACTTTAACCTACACTATGCTCAAGTGCTCATCTTGGGACAACCAATAGTGCTCCAACATATACAAATTGCTTAATCGTTTTTGTAGGAATTTAAATGTCGAAATGGCATCGTCGATTAGCGTTATAGACTTAGAAAGGATGAGAGTCCCGCTTGAACTAAACAACCATTAACACCTTTGATTGAATTTTTAAAAGGTCGGAGCTTCATCAATTTCAACTAGACAACATGTCATGACCTAGTCCATCCTTCGTACTAACTCGTGGAAACAAAATATTAAAGCACTATTTAAGTATTTTGCATACTATAATTCTTCAAAAATGGCACTTTCTAATTATAAACTATGTCACATTTTCATTTACAGAAACCATTTTTCATGCCGAGCATCTAAAACAACTTATCATATTTTTCTTATTAGAATTTCATAAACATGTTTACACATTAATTGAACTAACTCACAACATCCCAACATCCCGTTCGCTTCTCTTCTCATAAAAATGAGACCTACAATTTAATTATCCTTTCACGTGAGTTTTAAAAATTTTAACACCCGAAAACTTGTTTTGTTAATTTCTTTTAGGCCTTAATCTAAGCGCTAAGCAAGATCGTAACACTAGAGGTGTTACATGTATGACACTTCACTGGCGATGTAGCACAAGCAGGCGGGACGAGCGAGGTGTAGTGAGGAGCAGCCACATGGGTGAGACGTGCTCGTGCGGCGGCATGTGGCGAGGACAATGATGTGTGGCCATGCGGTGAGGGGGTGTTTGGTCATGGATGGTGCAATAATATAGATTTTGAGAGTCGGGTGTGCACTTTAAGTATTGGGACCGTGATGAGAACCTAGAACAAGTTTAGGGAGCCGAGTGTGCAGTACAGTCATGGATGGTGCAATAATATAGGTTTAGAGAGCCGGGTGTGCAATTTGTAAGTACTAGGACCGTGACGAGAACTCGAGACAAGTTTAAGGAGTTAAAGTATGCAATTTGTAAGTATTAAGACCGGCATGAGAACTAAGGACAAGTTAATTGAAGGACCATTAGTGACATTTACTCTTAAATGAGTGTTAGGTAATGAGTACTGCTGGGGGTGTTGGAGTGTGTTTTTTAGGGATTTATCATTTTTTTAATGTAAATGTGATGATGTGTAGCTCACTTGTGCATTTGTTACTGTTCACATGGCACAAAGTTGAAAGAGATAATGCTACTATATATTAATAAAAATAAATGTTTGACTGAATAAGATTATGGAACCAATTTTGTTGAGTTGCCTATGGGAGAGTTCTAACCATACACTGTAAGAGTTGTTTCTATGCATTTAATTATTTAATGATCCTAGTGAAATGAGTCTTAAATATAACACAATGATACAAAACATCAGCATAGCCATATAAACAAGGTTCAATGAAGGAAAACAATTATAGCATGTTATATAGAGTCAACGTTTCTCCGGTCCATACTTAACAATTCAAAATATTCTTTGACAATAATTAAACGTGACATGTAAGTGGTCAGTAGTCCCTTCGTACGAAAGTATATCAAGATATATACAATACTATTTCGATTAGTCACCCAAAATTGGCATAGTTATGTTTGCTATTAGAAATACTTTCAAAATATATTCGGACATTGACTAACAAATTCATAAAAAAAAAACTAGTATTAGAATGCACGGCTCATCCGGCCAGCTCGTTATACCCAGTGGCCAAGCTAGAGCGAATCAAAGGGTGGTGCGCTTGTTAGATAGATACTTGAATTTGTGTTGCAAACATGGTAAAATTTTGAATATAGTATTGGATTTTCGTTTTTCTATGGGTGCAGCCGCACCCACAACCCATGACGTAGCTTCGCCGCTGGTTATACCCATCAGTCGCTGTCATATCAGGCCAGGTCTCCCAGAGCTTATAATATACCAGAACCTTCCATCTAATTCATTACAAACGACTAGCCTAATAGTGAGGGTTATTTTGCCGTATATGTTGCGGAACTAAACAAAGCAATGAGTCCAATGACTCTGATTGAGTTCACCGTGCCATGTGGCACGTTTTTCATTAAGCATGGTGAAGAACAAAGTACAAGCAGGAAACGCTGCGGTGATTAGAGGTCAACGCAAACACAAAACAACAGGCAATTGATCGAGTTCCATGCATGCTATTAGTGTTCGTGTTCCTGCTACTTGGATTAGTCAATCGATCGACTCCCCCCCCGTTACTCGTGTACGACCAAGACACCGGCTCCAGAAAAGAACTCCACGCTTCTCACAGCACAACGAACAGATCTTGTGCCACACCCATCCTCTTTCTGTTAGATTGATCTATAATCCTAAACTGGGCCCAACGGCCCAGTTGGGCCTTTGATCCGCGCCCTGATCGAAGGCACCCAGCCCACTATGGCTAGAGGGCCCCTGTCACACTACGCAATAAATAGAGGTGAGGGCCGGTGGCTCTGAGTACGAGGTTCGCCTGAGCCAAGCTTCCCACCGACAAACCCTAAACCCAATCTAGTGAGGGGTGCAGTCAGTGACGGGAAGCACCTCCACCACTGCACTGCGCCGCCATCGGTCTTTACCGCCGATCGTCACTGCTCATCACCGACACCGTCTTCACCGACCGTCGCTGCCCTCGCGCAGACACCGACGCAACGCCCATGGCAGACACCTCTAGATCGAAGGCCTACGATGGTCGGTAACCTAGCACTACTCCCCCCTCTAATCTCTGTCTAGTTCATGTACTAGGACATGCTATACATTTACATGATGTACCCGGCTAGATCTATGACCATGTGATCCGAATAGTCCAACAATGGTACCAGAGCCTCGATTTCTAGGGTTTTTAGATCTAGAACGGGTAAACAGACAAGAAAGCAGAGAACCAATCAGATCCAGTTCGGATCTGAGAAGAAAGAGGGTTTTCCCAACCCTAACCCTAACCCGGTGAAAGAAAGAAGAGAAGGAGGGCTCGACTTCAAGTCTACTCGAAACCGAACCTTAAACCCGCAATCAATTCGGGAAGAAGAACAGAGCGAATCCCTAACTCTAATGTGAAACCCTAACCCTAGATCTCCAATCGGTTGAATCCGAGAAGAACAAACTAGACCCAAATTAGAAGGGGAAGAAGGGGAAGGGGAGGCCTGCCTCGACCGCTGCTGACACCGCCGTAGTGCGGCTCGCCGGCGCACGGGGAGAAGAAGGCCGAGCTAGGGGCGCTGCTCACCGGGCTCTGGCCAAGGGGGCACCACAGCCAGACCGCTCGACGGTGGCGCGCCCACCTGCTGGGGAGCGCGCTCGTCGGTGAGGGGGGCGGCGATGGCACCGAGGCTCTGCTCGCCCTTCGTTGTCTGCTCGCTCAGACTCGCCTCGCTGCGGCTGAGAGAGTGAGAGAGAGAAGGAGGTGCAAATGAGCATTTAGGGTTCAGGAGAGATTGGCGTCTGCGGTTTTGTTCGGGCGAGACGGCCGGGCGACCGTCGGATGCGATCCGACAGCGGAGCGCGACTGGGCTAGTTTTGTACCAGGCGGGGCACATGGCCGCGACGCTTTGTTGACCTAGGCCCATGTTGCGGCCTGGGTGGCAGCGCGCGTGCGCGAAAACAGAAACAGGCCGGGCCGATTTCTTGGTCGGGCCAAAGGAACAATAAAGAAATGAGTTATTTTTTGTTTTTTTTCTAGTAAATATTTATTTCCTGGAAAATGGATAAATGGCTTAAAGTAAATAGAAAAGAGAATTTTCCTGGGGGTAAAATTCATTAAATTGAATTATTTTTCCGCTGCGTATTTAAAGTTGTTATTTTCATTATTAAATTCGAACCAACGGGAGAATTTAATTTTGAAAAATAGATATGTTTTAGTTTATTATAATATTGTTATTATTCTAACCAACATTGATTAATGTCAATATTATGATGTTTTATCGTGCATTAATTCTATTTCTGCCCAACGGTGATATAGAATTAGTGTAGAGAATAATTGTATGTTTTAATTTTGACTAACGTTGGAACTAAGACATGCAATTATTATTATTATGTTTATGTTCTCACTCTATATGAATTGTGTTTTCAGGCGGATACAACTTGATGGGTTGTATCAAAGAGATCCCCACTCTCAAAGGTGATAACTACACGGAGTGGAAGAAATAGATTGACATGGCCTTCATCTTGGCTGAGGTGGACTGGGTAGTCACCTCATCGTGTCCCACTGAGCCTGTGGCACTGGTGAGGGAGACAAACGAGGCTGATGTCGCTTGAGCAACTAGAGAGAGGGATTTTACATCCCAAAAGATGTCCTATGACCTTGAGCATAGGAAGTGGGTTACTACCAACAAGAAATGTTTGGCTGTGATAAAGAACACGATTGAGCCTGCAATTGTGGGCTCAATCCTAGAGTGTGCCACGGTCACCGAGTACCTCGATAGAATAAAGAGTCAGTTCACTGGCTCTTCAAAGACATATGCTACCCAGCTAATAAAGCAGCTGGTGACAGAGAGGTACTCTGAAAATGGTGGCATAAGAGAGCACATACTAAGGATGAGCAATTTGGCATCCAAGCTAAAACCAATGGATCTAGCTCTCAAGGAAGAGTTCTTTATCCATCTGATTTTTGCTTCCTTGCCAAAGAAATTTAACACTTTTGTTGCCAACTACAACATATAGCCTGAGAAGTGGAACTTAGAGAGGCTCATGGCTATGTGTGTACAAGAGGAGGAGAGAATAAAAGCTGCCAATGGTGGCACTATCAATTATGTGAAAGACAACAAAAAAAAGAATAATAATGCTAACTCCTTCTCAAAGCCAAAGGGAAAGGGTCTCATGCTGCATCAGCCTCAGTAGAACAAGTTTATAGTAGAGAAAGATCAGTGTCTCTATTGCAAGAAGATGGGACATTATAAGAAAGATTGTCCTGATTACTTAAAGAATATCATGGCAAAGAAAGGTGAGAACATTATTACGTTTATAAATGAATCCCTATATGTACAGTATTCGAAATCTACTTGGTGGATTAACTCAGGTGCAACTGTTCATGTTGCTAATTCTTTACAGGGATTCCGTTCGACGAGGACTACGCAAAGAAGCGAAAGACACGTTAAAGTTGCAAATGGAGTCCGAGCAGATGTAGAAGCCGTTGGCGATCTTTCTCTAGAGCTTGCTGATGGTTTCACACTTTTACTTAGAGATGTACTTTATGTTCTCGCTTTACAGAGAAAGTTAATTAGTGTTTCATGCTTGGACAATGATGGATATGATTGCCATTTTGGAAATGGCAATTGTAAGATAACATTTAATAATGCATGTGTTGATCTTGCTATCTTATAAAATGAGCTTTATTTGTTATCACTATGTGATGATGTGAATATTGTACGCGATGATGGGAACGTTGCGTGCGACAATGAGAATGTATCCTTGTCTGTGGATGTAAACAGAAAATGAAAGAGAGCTCATGATGCGTCGTTAAAATTATGGCACTGTCGTTTAGGCCATATTTCGAGAGGGAGAATAGAAAGACTAGTTAAGAATGATATTCTTCCTCCTTTAGAGCTCTCAGATTTAGAACAATATAGAGAATGCATAAAAAGAAAGTATGTAAAAAAATAAAAAGATGTCAAACGAAGCACAGGAATTTTACAGATTATTCACACAGACATCTGTGGTCCATTTCCTATAAAGAGTGTGGATGGTTATGATTCGTTCATAACATTCACATATGATTACTCCCGTTATGGCTACATTTATCCAATCAAAGAAAGAACAGAAGCATTGGATAAATTTAAGATATTTAAGGCAGAAGTTGAAAACCAACACAATTTAAAGATTAAGATAGTCAGGTCCGATCGTAGAGGAGTACTACGGTCGGCATATCCCATATGGCCAAGTTCCTAGACCTTTTTGCAAGGTTCTTACAGGAGAATGGCATATTAGCCCATTATTCTACACTGAGCGAACCTCCGCAGAATGAAGTAGCTAAAAGACGTAATCGTACCCTAATGGATATGGTGCGCAGTATGATAAGTTACTCCACCTTACCGTTGAGCCTGTGGATGGAGGCGTTAAAAACCGCCATTCATATTCTTAATAGAATACCAAGTAAGTCGGTACCCAAAACACTGTATGAGTTATGGACAGGAAGAGTACCCTCACTAAACCACTTACGTGTGGGGGGGGGAGTCCTGCTGAGGCTAAAGTATTTAACCCAAACATTGGGAAGATAGATTCCAAAACAGTAAGTTGTCATTTCATTGGCTACCTAGAAAAGTCAAAAGGTTTTCGTTTCTACTGTCGGGACAGACATACAAAGTTTGTGGAAATGAGACACGCTGTCTTCCTAGAGGATGAAATGATGAGGGGGAGCATGGCAGCTCGAGAAATTGACCTTGAAGAGAAGCGGGTATATGCGCCCACTCCGATGATTCATGAGCCATTTTTCTCACTACCTGCTGTCGCTACACCAACAATGCAAGATACTGTGGTGCCAGCACCTGTTGTTATTTCGTCTGTGGAAACAATGAATGACGATGAGGAACATGTTCTTCAAGATCATGTAGAACCTATTGCTACACATGAGGGGGAGCAACAACAGCCTCAAACAGAAGTTGTGCTAAATGTGGAGGCCCCTAGAAGGTCTCAAAGAGTTAGAAAATCAGCTATTCCTACTGACTATGAAGTATACAACACTGAGAAATTTCAAATGAAGGATGATCCCACCTCATTTGAAGAAGCCATGAGAAATAACCATTCATCAAAGTGGCTTGAGGCCATGGAAGATGAAATAAAATCTATAAATGCCAATAAAGTTTGAGACTTAGAAATAATTCCTAAAGGAGCCAAAATAGTAGGCTGTAAATGAGTCTACAAAACAAAACTTGACTCTCAAAGAAATATAGAGAGATATAAAGCGTGACTTGTGACAAAAGGCTTTACGTAAAGAGAATGGATTGATTATCATGAGACCTTTTTTTCAGTCTCATGTAAGGATTCCTTTAGAATCATAATGGTATTAGTGGCACATTACGATTTAGAATTACATCAGATGGATATAAAGACGACATTTCTCAATGGGGACTTGAGGAAAATGTTTACATGGCACAATCGAAAGGTTTTGTCATGGAAGAAAAAAGAATGGATGGGATGTCGCCTAAAGAAATTCATTTATGGATTAAAACAAGCTTCAAGACAGTGGTACTTAAAGTTTGATCAGACAATAAGGAATTTTAGGTTTAAAGAGAATGTAGAGGACAATTGTGTCTATGCAAAGTTTAAGAATAGGAAGTTTATCTTTCTTATCCTGTATGTGGACGATATCTTACTTGCTAGTAGTGATGTCAGTCTACTACCAGAGACAAAGAAGTTTTTGTCCTCAAAATTTGATATGAAAGATCTTGGTGAAGCCTCGTTCGTTCTAGAGATCGAGATTCACCGAGATAGAAGTAATGGGGTATTAGGACTGTCATAAAAGACATACATAGAAAGGATCTTAAAGAAATTTAGTATGTACAAATATAGTCGCTCACCTGCTCCTATAGTCAAGGGCGACAGATATGGAGATTTTCAATGCCTCAGAACCAATATGAGATCGATCAAATGAAAGCGGTTCCATATACTTCAGCTGTCGGAAGCTTATAATATACTCAAGTATGTACGCGCCCTGACTTGGCATCTATTACCGGGTTACTTGACAGATTCCAGAGCAATCCTAGAACAGAACACTGGAAATTAGTAAAGAAAGTCTTGCGTTATTTGAAATGAACGAAAAACCTTATAATGACGTATATAAGATCTGATTCACTTCATATAGTGGGATATTCAGATTCTGATTATGCGGGAGATGATAGAAAATCCACGTTTGGATATGTATTTACTCTCGCAGGGGGGCTATTTCATGGAAAAGCTCAAAGCAAACCGTCACTACATCGTCCACAATGTATGTCGAGTTTGTAGCGTGTTATGAGGCAACGGGACATGTGAACTCGCTAAAAAAGTTCATACCCGATTTAAAAGTGGTTGACGATATCTATAAACCACTTAAGTTATACTATGATAATAATCTGGTAGTACCGTATGCTCATGATGTACCAAACTACCGATGCACATATATGCGATTAGTCCATGGAGACCAAGTGAAGGGTGCTTGTTGGCCAGTGGACTCGATGGTAGGTAGGTACCATGCCTGCATGTGGTGCGATGGTAAGAGTAACATACAGCAGCTAGCATCCCTTGCTGGAACAATAATCATATAATCAATCTTCCAGATTAGAATATACAGTGCTGTGCAGGTGTCAACCTTGTTTCTCTTCAAAAGTAGTATAATATAGCTGCTGACCACAGCACCCACACGCCATCTTTCACAACTCGCGGATTTCGTGGACACGTGCAAGTACATGAAACCGAAAGTTGGGTAATCACGCACTTACCGTATCCCCTGCTGCAGTGGCGAAGGTACACTATTCATAGGTGGTGCAAATGCACCACCCAGAATTTGAAAAAAAAAACAGTAGTTTTAGCTTAAATTTCACCATATTTGCGTCCTCCCTAATATAAATATATGCACCTACAAGACAAGTACACCATCCTTTAATTTGCTCTAGCTCCACCACCACTGCTGCTCAGTCACTCCTCTGCTGGATCTTTTTCTTTTACTCCCAAAACGTATATGGCCTCACACAGGCTCCCTCACACCCACATCTCATTGCGGGGCCTTTTCTTTTACTCCCACAAACCTTTTGTGGGTATTGCGGTCTATCCAGACTGGAGCTTAGCTAGCCTGCTGCCTTGGAGCAAGGCAACGGCCTCCACGTCTACAAACGGCCAAAAACGATGCAAAGTCCAACATGCATTCTTGCCATGGCTATGCCACTAAGCTAGCTGTAGTAGTAATCTGATACTGTTAGAGATACCAAGTAATTAAGTGACACATTTTGGAGCTAGTAACATAATAGGCGAATGAACCCGGCCAGTAGAGACAAACTATAGATGGCCAACGGGGCGGTCCGGTCTAGCCCGGCACGGGCCCGTGCCAGGCACGACCTGAAGGCCCGGCCCAGGCACGCCCTGCTGGGGCATTTTTCGGGCTGGCCCAGCCCGAGAAACACGGTCCGAGGCGGGGATTGGGCCAGCCCGCAGCCCGAAACAGGTGAGAGCGAGAGAGAGAGAGAGAGAGCGTGGGAACGGAGGACGGGGAGGAGGAGGCCAAGGGCGCCGTGGTGGAGGCTGATGCCCTCGAGCTGGATCTGGAGGTGGCCGACTTCCTCGACCTCGAGCTGGATCCGGAGGTGGCCGACTTCCTCGACCTCGAGCTGGATCCGGAGGTGGCCGACGTCCTCGATCTCGACATGGATCCAGAGGTGGCCGACATCCTCGACCTCGAGCCGGATGTGGAGGAGGCCGCCGCCCTAGACCTAGATCCGGAGGAGGCGTGGAGGCCGGCCACCAGGCTTGCCACCACCGCGTGCGCTGCGCCTGCTACTGCGCGAGGGGGGCGAGGAGGAGCGATGCGGCTGCGTGGAGGAGTCGCGCGAGAGGAGGCGTGGAGGCCGGCCACCGCGCTTGCCACCGCCTGCGGCTGCGCGAGGGGGGCACTGGGGCGTGGAGGAGCGATGTGGCTGCCGCGACTGCGAGGCACGAGCGGGGCCGCGGGGGCGAGGAAGCGCGACTCACAGGGAGTGCGGCGGCGGGGGGAGACGGAGGGAGGGGGAAATGAAGTAGGCAGTAGGGTTACCAGAAAATGAAGTTGGGCTCTTAGCAGGCTGCCAGGCCACTGTAGTCACCGAACCAAAGTCGTGCCTAATTGTAAAAGTCAGGCCGTGCCGTGCCCGCCCATGTGCCTGAGTAGCGGCCCAGGCACGGCCTACAACACCGGGCTGGGCTAGCCCGGGCCCGCTAACCATCGGGCCGTGCCGTGTTTGGGCCGGGCCAAAATAGCGTGCTTCGTGCCGAGTCGTCGTGCTTCGGGCTGCATGGACATTTATAAGACAAACTGACATAACACAGCCATGCAAATAATTCAGTGATTTTTTCAACCCTCGGAAACATTCTAGTGCTCAAGGCTTTAGGCAACTACAAAGGACAGAGAGAGCAAAGGAGGAGGAATCACGCGCGACAGGACCGCAGGAGCACACACGCACGTACTGTACGCTAGTGTTCTACAGCTCGCTCGCTGAGAGAGTGAGAGAGAGAAGGAGGCGCAAATGAGCGTTTAGGGTTTGGGCGAGACCGACGTCCGCGGTTTTGTTCGGGCGAGACGGCCAGGCGACCATCGGATGCGATCCGACGGTGGAGCGCGACTGGGCCAGTTTCGGCCTAGGTGGGGTGCGCGCCCGCGGCACTTTGTCGGCCCAGGCCCACGTTGCGGCCTGGGTGGCAGCGCGCGCGAAAACAGAAAAAGGCCGGAGCGATTTCTTGGTCGGGCCGAAGGAACAGTAAAGAAATGAGTTATTTTTTGTTTTTCTTTTTCCAGTAAATATTTATTTTCTAGAAAATGGATAAATGACTTAAAGTAAATAGAAAAGAGAATTTTCCTGTGGGTAAAATTCATTAAATTGAATTATTTTTCTGCTGCGTATTTAAAGTTGTTATTTTCATTATTAAATTTGAACCAACGGGAGAATTTAATTTTGAAAAATGGATATGTTTTTAGTTTATTATAATATTGTTATTATTCTGACCAACATTGATTAATGGCAATATTATTATGTTTTGTCATGCATTAATTCTATTTCTGTCCAATGGTGATGTAGAATTAGTGTAGAGGACAATTATATGTTATAATTTTGACCAACGTTGAAACCAAGGCATGCAATTGTTATTATTATGTTTATGTTCTCACTCTATATGGATTGTATTTTCAGGCGGATACAACTTGATGGGTTGTATCAAAGAGATTCCCACTCTCAAAGATGACAACTACACGGAGTGGAAGAAAAAAATTGACATAGCCTTCATCTTGGCTGAGGTGGACTGGATAGTCACCTCACCGTGTCCCACTGAGCCTGTGGTATCGGTGAGGGAGACAAACGAGGCTGATACCGCTTGGGCAACTAGAGAGATATTTTACATCCCAAAAGATATCTTATGACCTTGAGCATAGAAAGTGGATCACTGCCAACAAAAAATGTTTGGCTGTGATAAAGAACACGATTGAGTCTGCAATTATGGGCTCAATCCTAGAGTGTGACACGGTCACCGAGTACTATCGCAGAACTGACCAATTTATAAGAGTACAAGTACAATGGCAGCCCGCAAGCGGTCGCACTGTCATACTTGAACTCATATAAACCCGATAGTCCGTCGAGTACCACGATGGGTCTCGATAAACAATTTACAACAACCAAGATCGTACATGATTCAACATACATGTCGCATATTACATAAAGTTCGCAGATACATTTCCATCATCAGAGTATGAAACCAAGTTATTACAAAACAAGTTTGATAAATAAAAGCGGAAGCAAATTAAGTTTGAAAGCAGCATTTGCCAACATAGTTTGATACAATGCCAACATACAATCACAATTCACAAAAGCATGTAGAGGGATTAAATAAGAAGCCTGCCCAAGGCTTACTCCTCATCTACAGCGGGATAGAAGCAACTCTTGCAATAACCATGATAAAAAGTGCCATCTGCAATAATGAGAAAATAAACCCTGAGTACGAGAAGGTACTCAGCTAGACTTACCCGTCAAAAACCAGAAATAAAATATCTCCAAGGATCATGCAAGGCTGTATAAGTGGATATAGCTCAACAACATTTTGCATAAAAAGTGATTAACTCAGTTATACAATTATAATTCTGTTGTCAAGTTAATTATGACTATCCATCTCTAAATTAGCAACTATCATATGCCAAACATATGGTATATCATTTTAAGAGCATACAATAGTAACCATAGCAGGTATTGTAATTCCATGTTCATTCGAACCATCATATTCCATAATACAATTACTACGAGGTTGGAGCTAGCCAAGTTTCTCACTATCCGGGAGAGACAGCGATTCGAATCGATTTCAATCAGTTGGGAATTTATTCCTAACACAAACCCGGGTCTACCAGCTACGGTAGCCTTAGGTCTCCTTTGGTACAACTCAAGTACACATTTCACGGGTTCGCCCAGCGCCGCACAATTAGGGACACCAAATGCCAGGATGTTCAGGTCCAGCCTGCCCTTGGGCTCAGTCTGGCTCCCCGCACATCCTTACTACCATCCAGAATGCGCACGCTTATAGAGCGGGGCTCGGCCTGAGTTGAGCTACTCGGTTTCACGGTCGAAACGAGTTATCCAGCCAGCTAAGTGATAGGCATGCGTTTAATCTTATCAAAAGGTCCAACAACGGTACGGTCCTTAATCGGCACAGACGGAATCACATGAGTTAACCTACCATAGACTCCATCCGACCTCGATTTACCTTACCCCATGGTTTTTTTCCATGATAGCAAATATAGCCAACCATACTTCGGTATCCACCTATATCTCGCAGGTGACAGAAAATCACCCGACTTCTACCGGTCTAAGCATGGCTAAGCATATATTCGATCCTAGACCTATACAAGGTTAAAGGTACTTTTCTGGACAAGGAGTTTATATGCACCAGTGGTTCCAATCAACTCTTATAACCTAATGCATCAATTATAAGGGACTCGAGTAATATTTTGTAAAATACTGGGAGACTTAGAATACTCCGAGGCTTGCCTTTCAGAAAAGAAGTGGGGCGGTGGTCAGGGCACTCCGGAAGCTCTTCTGGGGTCTGCTCCTCGCCTTTGGGAGCTACGGCTTGAGGAATCTCCTGCTGGTCTCCTTCCTCTCCTTCGTTGAACTCCAACAATGTTATCTCCTCTATCGATCCTAGATGCATGAGTATGATATGAGATATTGCGAATGCATTCATGTTGACAAGTATAGTATGGTGATACATGGTGAATGGATTCTTGTAAGCATTCTTAACAACATGGTGTTAAAGTAATAACAAGTGCATCACATTTTACTAAGTATGTGTGCATATCTCTTCTTGATTATTTAATCAACTACTTCAACAATGCATTTACTATACCGCAAAACAGCAGCTACGAAATCATTCAATCAAATCTGTCCAGGAAGTAAACCTTTCGGACAGCAAACTTGTAACAGCTAGAACTCAAAAACCCTAAGTCCTATGACTGTGAAAATTTAACACAAGGTAGATTAGCAAGTTATCTACAACTTTGTTATTAACAAGTTTTACAGTAGAGACCATTATCCATACGAAATCATCCACACAATCAAAACTATACATGCAGTCTTGTATTTGAATGAATAAGCGATAATTAGTTATTTGTATACAATCAATGGCTTCTAAGCCTTACCATTGACATCAACAGTTACTATGCATCATAACAACCATAGAAAACATTATGCTTAATCACAATCTAATTATTTAATTGATTTTCTTAATTTAATTAAATAATAAGGGTAAATAATAAACATATACCAAAGGTGCATCATAAATTCTCAAAAATTTACAGTGGCTTACTAGAGCTACCAATAGACTATTGTAAAAGTTTCATTCCATTTTAGCAAGTAAAACATCCTATGCAAAAATGACAAGGCATAAAGGCTTAAAATAGCATAAATAGAAAACCCTAGTGAAAAGTGTCAAGCAATAGAATTTATATTTTTCTTAGCATCCATATGGTACTAGGACAACCTCCAATAAATTTCATGAATACTAGATTCATAAATAATTTATAAAAATTCACACAAGGATCACCTAATTATAAAAGGAAAATCTATAACTAAAAATCTATTCATGCACTGACCCCCAAATTTTTACCAGAGCTTATACTTGTCAAGAACAGCTCACCGCACAAATTTCATAATTTTTGGAGCACAGGAACTCTAGATATAAAATAAACAAGTTTACATGTATTTAAAAACACATTTCAAGTTTCATTTTAAATCTTCCATAAAATCTACTACAAATGCTAATGTCATATTTTCATAAATACTAAACTTCCTAAGGAACACTACAAAATTTGGTTCACAATTTTTGGATCTCTATAGCTCAATTTATAAATTTTCAAAGTTGCACACAAAAACAGAAACAAATGAACTAGCCTACTGCACTACAGTCGCTGATAGACGGGACCCACTGTCAGACGACCCCACACGTCAGTGAAACAAGAACAGGGCAGTGGCGCTGCTCAACACTCGTGTGGCCAGAGTTCGCCGACGGCAAGCTCACCGGCGACGACACCTCATCTACGGTGACCACTTCGACCTTGCGCACATGCTAGGCTAGTTATTTGGATGGATTAGTGACGCGGAGCTTGACGGTGATGGCCATGGCGGCGCGGCGGTGCGGGTCGATGGCGCTACGCCGGTAGTGACCATAGGGACTCAAACTAAAGCTCGGACGAGCATCTACTGACCATGGAGAACCTAGCGCACAAGAAAACACCAAGAATGATGGACGGAGCTGGTGTGGCCACGACGACGAGGCTCGGCGGTGATGCTCCGGTGAGGTCATGCACGGCACGGTGGCTTACCAGGCGCTGTCGGTGAGCACAGGCGATTGCGGTGAGACTTGGTGATGGTAGTGGAGTGGCTGTGGTGGCGAATGGACAAGGCGGAGTGAGCTGGTGCCGATGATGGAGACAGCGACGCTGCTCGTGCTGCGGCGGTGCTGCGCTGCTACGAACGGTGAAGGAGGAGGCAGTGCAAGGCAAAAAGGGAGTGCGGGCATCACGGGCAAGCACTAGGGGTGATAAGGGTGCGCTCGGGCCCGACACTGCCTGGCTGGACAGACTGGCGGTGATGCGTGGCCTTCTCGCGTCCACGTGGCGGCCAGCATCTGAAGCCGGTCGGCCACCGAAGAACGAGCGGGTTCAGACATCAGCGCCTCGATGTAAGCCTGACAACGTGATTTCAAGCACCAAAATCTCCTGGCCCGTTGCTTATTAGTGCAAACAACCTAAACATAAATTACAGACCTATGTACTAGCTCCATTTTCTATTTAGAACTCATGCCCTAATTCTCAACCAAGCTCGAGTTATTTCATTCCAAAGTCGAGCGTGTCAGCACTGTCAGGGTATATGACTTAGAAAATCTCTAAGTGTTGAAAACAGGGAATTGATGATTCTTATGAGTCTAATTCAACCATGTTAGGGGCTAAACCAGTCTATGACCCAAAAATAAAAGTTGTTCCCCTTATCAAATACTACAACTTTGCTTTAGTGACCACCTCCATACAAAGTCTCTAGCACATAGTTCAAACTTGATCAAACATGCTACATTCAAAAGATGGCTTATTCATGAACTATGACTTAGTGACCACTTTAGCCCTAACCATGAATACCAAAGTTGTTCATAATGATCTTCTAAACATGTTTAAGCTATTTGTAAGGTCACACACTCATTTCATGCATTGGTCAGACATAGAGCTATCTAGATCCATATGCATAACATCACTTAAGTACTTGATTAGACAAAATGATCTTCATGAACATTGTTCCACTAGTCATCATAAGTGTAGCTAATATGTTTTAGTGACTCACATCCATCATTTACATGTATTCACTCATGATCATATGCATATATACAAGGGGACATGAAATAACAAGCATGTTTCAATCACATGTTTCAATTATAAAAGCTCAAATATGAACGTTTGATGCTCATGCTCATGCAATACAAGTCAATTTATGCAAGGCTAACACCTAGGGTGTTACAAGTACCTCGATAGAATAAAGCGTCAGTTCACTAGCTCTTCAAAGACATATGCTACCTAGCTGATAAAGCAGCTAGTGACAGAGAGGTACTCTGAAAATGGTGGCATAAGAGAGCACATACTAAGGATGAGCAATTTGGCATCCAAGCTAAAACCAATGGATCTAGCTCTCAAAGAAGAGTTCTTTATCTATCTGATTTTTTCTTCTTTGCCAAAGGAATTTGACACTTTTGTTATCAACTACAACATACAGCCCGAGAAGTGAGACTTAGAGAGGCTCATGGCTATGTGCGTGCAAGAGGAGGAGAGAATAAAAGCTGCCAATGGTGGCACTATCAATTATGTGAAAGACAACAAGAAAAAGAATAATAATGCTAACTCCTCCTCAAAGCCAAAGGGAAAAGGTCCCATGCTGCATCAGTTTCAGCAGAACAAGTTTATAGTAGAGAAAGATCAGTGTCTCTATTGCAAGAAGACGGGACATTATAAGAAAGATTGTCCCGATTACTTAAAGATGATCATGGCAAAGAAAGGTGAGAACATTATTACGTTTATAAAGGCTTTACGTAAAGAGAAGTGATTGATTATAATGAGACATGTTCTCCAGTCTCATATAATGATTCCTTCAGAATCATAATGGCATTAGTGGCATATTACAATTTAGAATTACATCAGATGGATGTAAAGACGGCATTTCTCAACGGGGACTTGGAGGAAAATGTTTACAAGGCACAACCGAAAGATTTTGTCATGGAAGAAAAAGAACAGATGGGATATCGCCTAAAGAAATCCATTTATGGATTAAAACAAGTTTCAAGACAGTGGTACTTGAAGTTTGATTAGATAATAAAGAATTTTGTGTTTAAAGAGAATGTAGAGGACAATTGTGTCTATGCAAAGTTTAAGAATGGAAAGTTTATCTTCCTTGTCCTGTATGTGGATAATATCTTACTTGTTAGTAGTGATGTTAGTCTACTACTGGAGACAAAAAAGTTTTTGTCCTCAAAATTTGATATGAAAGATCTTGGTGAAGCCTCGTTCGTTCTAGGGATCGAGATTCACCGAGATAGAAGTAAATGGGTATTAGGATTATCACAAAAGGCATACAAAGAAAGAATCTTAAAGAAATTCAGTATGCACAAATATAGTCCGTCACCTGCTCCTATAGTCAAGGACGACAGATATCGAGATTTTCAATGCCCCAAGAACAAATATGAGATCGATCAAATTAAAGCGGTTCCATATGCTTCAGCTGTCGGAAGCTTGCAATATGCTCAAGTATGTACGCGCCCTGACTTGGCATTTGTTACCGGGTTACTTGGCAGATTCTAGAGCAATCCTGAAACAGAACACTAGAAATTTGTAAAGAAAGTCTTGCGTTATTTGCAAAGAACGAAAAGCGTCATGATGACGTATATATAAGATCTGATTCACTCCATATAGTGGGATATTCAGATTCTGATTATGCGGGAGATGATAGAAAATCCACGTCTGGATATGTATTCACTCTCACAGGGGGAGGTATTTCATAGAAAAGCTCAAAGCAAACTGTCATTACATCGTCCATAATGTATGTCGAGTTTGTAGCGTGTTATGAAGCAACGGGGTAGGTGAACTGGCTAAAAAAGTTTCCGGTTTGAAAGTCGTTGACGACATCTATAAACCACTTAAGTTATACTACGATAATAATCCGGTAGTACAATATGCTTACAACATGAGGTACCAAACTACCGATGCACACATATGCGATTGGTTCATGGAGACCAAGTGAAGGGTGCTTGTTGGCAAGTGGACTCGATGGTAGGTAGGTACGATGGTAGGTAGGTACGATGCCGGCATGTGGGGTAAGAGTAACATATAGCAGCTAGCATCCCTTGCTGGAATAATAATCATATAATCAATCTTCCAGATTAGAATATACAGTGCTGTGGAGGTGTCAACCTTGTTTCTCTTCAAAAGTAGTATAATATAGCTGCTGACCACGGCACCCACACGCCTCTATCTTTCACAACTCGCGGATTTCGTGGACACGTGCAAGTACATGAAACCGAAAGTTGGGTAATCACGCACTTACCGTATCCCCTGCTGCAGTGGCGAAGGTACACTATTCATAGGTGGTGCAAATGCACCACCTAAAATTAGAAAAAAAAACAGTAGTTTTGGCTTAAATTTCACCATATTTGCATCATCCCTGATATAAACATATGCACCCATAAAACAAGTACATCATCCTTTAATTTGCTCTAGCTCCACCACTGCTGCTGCTCAGTCACTCCTCTGCTGGACCTTTTTCTTTTACTCCCAAAACGTATATGGCCTCACACAGGCTCCCTCACACCCACGTCTCATTGCGGGGCCTTTTCTTTTACTCCCACAAACCTTTTGTGGGTATTGCTGTCTATCCAGACTGGAGCTTAGCTAGCCTGCTGCCTTGGAGCAAGGCAACGGCCTCCACGTCTACAAACGGCCAAAAACGATGCAAAGTCCAACATGCATGCTTGCCATGGCTATGCCACTAAGCTAGCTGTAGTAGTAATCTGATACTGTTAGAGATACCAAGTAATTAAGTGACACATTTTGGAGCTAGTAACATAATAGGCGAATGAACCCGGCCAGTGGAGACAAACTATAGATGGCCAACCGGTCAGCCCGGTCCAGCCCGGCACGGGCCTGTGCCGGGCCCGGCTTGAATGCCCGGCCCAGGGACGACCTGCTGGGCCGTTTTTCGGGCCAGGCCGGCCCGAGAAGCACGGTCCGAGGTGGGGATCAGGCCAGCCCAGCAACCCGAAACAGGTGAGAGCGAGAGAGAGAGAGAGAGGGTGGGAACGGAGGACGGGGAGGAGGAGGCCAAGACCGCAAGGCGTGGTGGAGGCTGATGCCCTCGAGCTGGATCCGGAGGTGGCCGACGTCCTCGACCTCGAGCTGGATCCGGAGGTGGCCGACATCCTCGACCTCGAGCCGGATGTGGAGGAGGCCGACGCCCTAGACCTAGATCCGGAGGAGGCGTGGAGGCCAGCCACTGCGCTTGCCACCACCGCGTGCGCTGCGCCTGCTGCTGCGCGAGGGGGCGAGGAGGAGCGATGCGGCTGCGCGAAGGGAGGAGTCGTGCGAGGGGAGGCGTGGAGGCCGGCCACCGCGCTTGCCACCGCCTGCGGCTGCGCGAGGGGGGCGCTGGGGCGTGGAGAAGCGATGTGGCTGCCGCGATTGCGAGGCACGAGCGGGGCCGCGGGGGCGTGGAAGCGCGACTCGCAGGGAGTGCGGCGGCGGGGGGAGAGGGAGGAAGGGGGAAATGAAGTAGGCAGTAGGGTTACCAGAAAATGAAGTTGGGCTCTTAGCAGGCTGCCAGGCCACTGTAGTCACCGAGCCAAAGTCGTGCCTAATTGTAAAAGTCAGGCCGTGCCGTGCCAGCCCATGTGCCTGAGTAGCGGCCCAGGCACGGCCTGCAACATCGGGCCTGGCCAGCCCAGGCCCGCTAACCATCGGGCCGTGCCGTGTTTGGGCCGGGCCAAAATAGCGTGCTTCGTGCCGAGCTAGCGTGCTTCGAGCTGCATGGACATTTATAAGACAAACTGACGTAACACAGCCATGCAAATAATTCAGTGATTTTTTTCAACCCTCGGAAACATTCTAGTGCTCAAGGCTTTAGGCAACTACAAAGGACAGAGAGAGCTAGAGGAGGAGGAATCACGCGCGGCAGGACCGCAGGAGCACGCACGCACGCACTGTACGCTAGTGTTCTACAGCTCGCTAGCTCTTGCGTTGTTGCTGACCCTTAGGATCTGCAGACTCATGGAGGCTGCAGCAGCGAGGGCACTTGTTCGTCCTGCTCGTCGGCAGGTGCTCATCCTGGCCTTGCTTCTCCTCATGGCTGCATCCATGGCTCGACGAGCTTCTTCTGGTGAGTCCTCCGGGAAAAGACTTAGCATGCATCGAACTTACTTTGGGCCCTAGTTTGTTGGATTGATATTTATATTGCGTGCTTGCAGATGGAGTGCGATATGATTATAGAGCTTACACTGAGGTATGCAAATGCATCGTCTCTCTCTCTCTCTCTCTCTCTCTCTCTCTCTCTCTCTCTCTCTCTCTCTCTGTTGCTGCTGCTGCTGCTGAACTTTTGTCTTTGTTTTCAGTGCAAACCTCACCCAGAGCCTGCTCTGTACAATGGTGGCGTCCTGCGCTGGGCGAGCAAAATAACAGACTTCAGAACAGAGGATGAAGGGAACTACTCCCCGGCATTTGTGCTCTACAACATGTCGTCGGCAACTGCATACAGCTTCTCTTGTAAGTTCTTCACCGCTGCATGCTCATGTGCATATCTCTTAGAAGTACTGTAGTTCGACTTTGACAGTGGATTGTTACTTGTTCGGCCATGGTGACGACGATAGTAACAAATTTTCTGAGCAATTTAATTAATCAGTAGTTCGGCCATGATTTTTATTTCCTTTCCAAGGGAGGGAAACACATAGAGTTTATTATTTATTTATATATAGTTGTACAACACTTGCTTTCAGTTTTTTTTATTGCCTCTCATCTGAGTACAGCTGTAGCATCTATTCGTATACACGCACGTCCACACAACACACGCACATCACTCACACCACCCGTGTACAAACAAACATACAACTATACTCAGATCTGAAGACCGCGTTCTTGTTGAGATCACCTTTCAGTTGTATTAAAGAGTAGTACCGTGTAATTTCCAATCAATTACCTGCAGTAAGGGAAGGCGTGGCATGAGAAGTTGTCATGGCATTTTTCCTTTTCTTTAGCCTGCAAACTTGTTTAGAAAAGGGAGCGAAAGAGAACGGACGGGATAAGCTTAGTTTGCAAGTATTACTTCCAACTACAGCCTTGGACCCACCGTAAACTCTACACGAGCTCGCTCGTAGATCTGAGAGGGGGTATTCGGCTGGTATTAAAGTCGACTGATAAGTTTTGTTGTGAAAGAAAAATATTATTTTCACTCTCTATTATTTTCACTCTTTATTACCCCCTACCACTGGTACATTCCAAGCACAACTGCACCACTGTGTCGCCCTGCCTCTGTTAGCAGCGTACGACCCGAAATAAGAATAAGAAACGTCCTATGTCCTGTTCGTATGACTAATAAGCTATGATTGAAAGTACTGTTGACTAATTTATTGTGAGAAAAAAATATTATTCGTTGACTCGAAAAAATATAACTTTTAAGCTAAGCGAACACGGCGCTAGCGAGAAGAGAAATGAAACGAATGAGTCCGTAGAAGTAGACGCACATCGATCGTTCAGATCCAGGAAAGCGACACGGAGGAATCAAGGCGGCCGAAACCGACCTGAGGCAGCAGCCAGCGTCTAGCGTCTCGTCACGGGCAGGAGCTACAGTAGCAGCCAAGCGGTAGAAACAGAGGCACCGCGCGAGCAATAAAAGAGGGAGGAGAGCCGGCGCATGTTCCGTCGGCCCACCCAGTGGTTGTGGTTCCAGCCAACTTTCCGGGCCACCACCGGTGGGCATGCGAGATTCGCACGCGGAACATGGGCAAAAACGGGCGGCCGTGCCTTCTCCCGTGCCGCCGTGCGTGCGTCCAAGGCGCAAGCGGCCTGGCCGCGTCAGGGAGATACTAGTAATGATATAGCAGCAGGTTCATTGCTTTATTGTTGCGAACTTGCAATATGGTGAGTGCTTGATGCTGCACTGTTATATCCAGGTTGGGTGAAAATCGATGGACCAGAGAGCGCACATGTGAAGGCAAAGATCCTGACCCTAGAAAACGCCGCATCACAATGCATTGGCACAGCTATCGTGCGAAACGACTGCTGGTCTTTTCTCAAAGGAGGTTTTATTCTCAACTCGCCGTCTCAAACCTCGGTCCTCTATTTCCAGGTGAGTTCTGACGTTGAACAATATATACTTTTGCTTTTGGTAAGAAATACTTGACGTTCTGATCAAAATTTAGTTAGAGTTCTAAAACTTTCGTCATCGATAAGTTTTAGAAGATAATAAGTCCTGGAATGCACTTTTGCAGTCTCATACTTCCTTTCTCCTCCCTAAATTATAACATATTTTGGTATTTTTAAATTTTTTTATATATTTTTTTTACTTTTTTATCTAAACATAACATAGATTTAGGTGTCTACAAAAGCTATGTATCTAGAAAAAATCCGAAAAATCTTATAATTTAGAACATAGCGAATATTAGATATTATAAGTTTACAACTATATTTTTGAATTTACAGAGGTGACTAATTCAGCAATTTTGTTCTCATGCGTGTTTTAATTGACTGCCACAGACTGCAACCCCAAATGCTTCGACAATCTCAATCAGAAGCGCCTCCTTGCAACCCTTCTCACCTGATGAGTGGAATCAGCACAGGGAGGACCGTATCCAACTGGTAAAACCAAAATAATTATACATTATTTGCTATCATATATATCAGACGTAGCAGCAAGCAAATTTAATATGGAGCTGACTGCTGACGATGGTATGCCTGCCACTGCCAGATTCGGAAGCGCTTCGTGAACGTCCATGTCTCAGACGGCAACGGTAGCCGCGTGGTCGGGGCGAACGTCGCCGTGCATCAGATCACCCCAGATTTCCCCTTCGGTTCCGCCATCAGCAAGAGCATCATCGGGAACAAGCCGTACCAGGAGTGGTTCAACGCGCGGTTCAACGCGGCGGTGTTCGAGAACGAGCTCAAGTGGTACGCGACGGAGCCGTCCCCGGGGGAGGAGGACTACGCGGCGGCGGACCAGCTGCTGCAGTTCGTGCAGTCCAACGACGTGATGGCGCGCGGGCACAACATCTTCTGGGAGGACCCCAAGTACACCCCGGCGTGGGTGAAGAACCTGACGGGGTCGCAGCTCAAGGCGGCGGTGGCCGGGCGCATCGAGAGCCTGCTGTCCCGGTACAAGGGCGACTTCGTGCACTGGGACGTGAGCAACGAGATGCTGCACTTCGACTTCTACGAGAACCGGCTCGGCGGCAACGCCACGGCCGACTTCTTCAGCACGGCCAAGCGCGCCGACCCGCTGGCCACGCTCTTCCTCAACGACTTCAACGTGGTGGAGGCGTGCGACGACCTCAGCTCCAGCGCCGACTCCTACGTCTCCAGGCTCCGCCAGCTCGCCGACGCCGGGGTCACCTTCGAGGGCATCGGGCTGGAGGGCCACTTCGGCAAGCCCAACATCCCCTACGTACGCGCCGTGCTCGACAAGCTGGGCACGCTCCGGCTGCCCATCTGGCTCACCGAGATCGACATCAGCGCCGCCTTCGATCAGAGGACGCAGGCCGACTACCTGGAGGAGGTGCTCCGCGAAGGGTTCGCGCACCCGTCCGTGGACGGCATCATGCTGTGGACGGCCATGGGCGCCAACGCCAGCTGCTACCAGATGTGCCTCACGGACGCCAACTTCACCAACCTCCCCGCCGGAGACGTCGTCGACAGGCTGCTGGGGGAGTGGCAGACCAAGGAGGTGCTGGGCGCCACCAATGACCGCGGCTCCTTCAACTTCAGCGCCTTCCTCGGCGAGTACAGGCTCTCCGTCACCTACCTCAACCGCACTGCCGACGCCACCTTCTCGCTGGCTCGCAGCGACGACACCAAGCACATCAACATCCGTCTGCCGGCCGGTCCAGGACCTGCTTCTGCAGCCTGACCATCATATCGGAGGCCAGACCTTAACGTACCTTCGCCTCTCCCTCGAGTCGAGTAGAAATGTAGTAGTAGAATTTAAGAACCATGGTGTGGTGTGGTGTGGTGCCTGTGTTCGTTGGTGTCAGAAAAAAAATCGCATCCAAACAAAGTTAAGTCCGTGGATTGATAGAATTACGCGCGCAAGTATCTCCTGCTTGTCATCTTAATGAAATAAGTGCCAAGCACATTTGTGAAAAAAAAGTATCTCCTGCTTTTGTACAACCAAACTCGACTAGACACATGGAATTGATAGTAGTCCCTGAAAACTTTTGCTTTTTTACTCTACAGCTTTGAGGTTTTGAAGTCCATGCAAATATAGAATGCAAAAACTTTTGATGACCCATTGCTGCTAGTGCCTAGTGGTGCAATAAGTTTGCGAAGGTGTTTCAGTGTCTAGAAGGGTCACGGAACGTCAGTACGTTCGTTTGGCTGTGGCTTGTCGTAAACGATCGTAAATTTCCAGCCGGAACAGTATTTTTCTCTCACACAAACCAGCCAACAGTACTTCTTCATGAACCAGCAACGATACGAACCAGCCAACCGAACAGGCTCCATGTATCTTAAACAAATATCTCGATATCATCTTATACTTCGATGAATTTTGAATGCGTTAAATTAGTAGGCAAGAGAGCAGTAGAGCCAATGTTAACATAGCAGGCATGAGTCTGCCATGTCAAGGAGTGATATTTTCATATTATTATAAAAAACTCTATGAAAAAAAACAATGTCGGAACGGAAATGCTTTGCTTAGGGCGTCCGGACGCTCCCGTTGTCATGGGTCGCGACGGGCCAAACGGCCCACTGCGTCTTGCCCTCAACAACTCCACTCCAGAAGTTTTTTTAAAAAAAATCCACTCGCCTAGACGCAATCTCCACTCCAGAGACGCGACCTCCACTTGCCCGCGTCGCCGCAGATTCCGGTGTGGTCCACAGCGACTGCTGCGGCGCGCGCCGGCCGCATGCCTGGCGCCATCCTTACTCTCCACCGGACCTCCCTTTTGCCGTTGCTCCTGCTCCGCCGCCCGCCTTGTCTGACGGCTTGGGCACTGTTGCGCCTGCGCGTAGGGACCGCTTCCTTGGTCACGAGCTGGCCACCCAAGGACGCTGCACGCGTGCTCGAGCCCGATGACACCGACAGGCGGTGCTGGCGCAATGAGAAGCGCCGGGCCTTTGCGTGGAAGCCCTCCGGCCTCACCTCCTTCTACGGCTATGGCGCCCGGATGCATACGACGGCGGAGGCCATACCGGGATACGATGCATATTGCAAGCGTTTTTCAAATGTTTTAGATATCTTAGAGGTATGTTGCAAGTGTTTTATACGGATGTTGCAAAAGTAGATCGGGATGTTGCATATGTTGTAATGGTTGTACACGTATGTTGCAAGCATCTATCCCCAATGTTTCATCAGTTTGTTAGGTGTATGTTGCAAGTGTGTTTATCTGGATGTTGTACATGTTTTACACACATGTTGCAAGTGTTTTATCTGAATGTTGCGTATGTTTGTAATGGTTTTCTAGTGTTTTCATGTGTTTTTACAAGTATTTCAGATGCATGTTTTAAGTGTTTCATCTACCTTCAGACATACGTTGCAAGAGTTGCATCTAGATGTTTCAAAAGTAGATCAGGGTGTTGCACATGGATTACATGTGGGTTTAGGGTTTAGGGATCCTATCATCAAGGCATGATGGTTTGAAGGATGGAGATTAGACTTCAATAGGTAGATTCATCATCGTTCTTCCAAGGGATATTGTAGTGCTCCGCATCTAACAAATGCGCTACCATAAAAGGCAACACTTATAAAAGTCCAAATATCTCTTCATATTATAATCTTGAAAGATCACACAAAAGAGTCATAAGCGTAAGCAAAAAATAACAAAATGTTTAACACGCTGGACCGGTCCTGATGAGGACATCAACATCGACGACGCATCCGCGCCGACACTAGTACCTATCGCTGGTCCTCTTACTCGTGCCCATGCTCGTGCTCGTAAAATTAATCATCAAGTGAGTTGCCTCTTGAGCTCCTGTCCATCTTGTTTAGATCTTGGAAACGCGTGCACTCTTGTTTTGATTAGGAACCAAGGAGAAGACCGAAAGGGAGAAGGATTCGCGATGGCTGGATTCGGACTGCAGAAAGGCACCAACTTGTGACCATCACCACGGTTGTATACGAAGTCAGATTCGGGCGCTTTAGGACTTGTTGGGAAGCTTATCAAGTCTATTTTCATATGGAACCAGTTCCACGTCCATATCTGTTCGGCAGCATCGGCAATTATTCAATTACTGTCGAGAGGTCTTTATGTCTAGGGTGCTACGTCACCTTATTTTAGTCCGATGGGCTGTGTATCGTCTTAGGGTCCATTAGGGACGTGTCTTAGGGTTGGAGTATGACCCAAACACCTTGTTGGTCGTCCACCCCATGTTATATACCCTTTGGCCGCCGCCAAGACACTCAGGTTTTGTTTAGATCAAGTTTAGCCTTTGCTACTTGCTTGTAGGCGCGCGTGTTGATCCAGCCGCCCATCTCCTTGTCTTCGGAACCCCACTCATAATAAGATTCAGTTTGAGGCTTTCAATTTCATCTTGCAAATTCAGTGCTTGTTTCCTTGTTCTTGCTAGTTCTTCGATTGCTTGCAGGATGGGAGCCCTAGTGGCTTGTTGTCGCGCTCCACAAGATCGTGACGGCCTTTGGAGGTGGTGTATCGGTTGCTAAGGCACAGTCTTGGAAGGCTGTAGTCGGGCCGTGAATGTCATCTCCATCCACCAAATCGAGTTGTCTCACGCCTCTCATCGAAAGATCATCAACAAACCCTAGCGGGTTCATATCAATTGGTAATCAGAGCAAGGTTTATCGGTGAGAGACTTGCAATTCTTCACTGTTTTTATTTTTCCTACAGTCCAGAAAAGCCAAAAAATAGTAGATTAGTTTCCTGCAATCCTATAAACCTTTGGGCCGTGCTAGTGCTACCTAGTTAGGGCTTGTTGAGTCGTCGGTTGCATCGGTTGTGTCAAGTTGCTGGTCTTAGTTTTAGTCCTTTAGAGTTTCGAGTTCTTGTCACGTTCTAGTCACAATCGTGCACGTTTGAGTGACTGTCCGAACCACTTAAGTCATACCATATTCCGAATCTGAGCAGGTTTGGTGATCCATTGTTTCTGAATCTAAGTAGATTTCGGTGATTCATTGTTTCCGAATCTGAGTAGGTTTCAGTGATCTAGTTATTTCTGAATCTAAGTTGTTTGCTGTGTGCAAGTCCAAGTTTGAGTTGTTGACCGAACGACTCAAGTCATACCATACTTCGAGTGATCTTACTCTAGAGAGAGAGAGAGAGAGAGAGTATCTTTTAATTACCTTTATACCCCTACACTTTCAGAAAAAGTGTGAGTGGTGAGTTGCTCATTTGTCATCTCTCTATTCATATAATCAGTTTTGAGTGTCCCCTGCAAAAAAAAGGAAAAAGAAAAAAAAAGAAAAAGAAAGAGAAAGAAAAAAAGGGGCTGTTTTGTGATTGTTTGTTCGCTTCAGGTGGTGCGTTGTGCCTTCGTTTGTGTCTAGGCTCGCGTCTCTAGCACAGTCTAGGCTAGGACCAGCACAGTACCGCCAGTTGAACGATTATTCAGCTTGCTTTTTATAACTAACGTGGTGCTAGTTGTTCATTTGTTTTCAGCCCACCTATAGCTCCACATATTTTACAGCTTGACAGGTCTTGTGCTGCGGCACCGATACACTTCATCCATTGCTGCAGACTTGTTGGTAGGCGACCCCTACTGTCGAAAAAGTAAGAATTGGTAAGAACTTATGTAACAAGTTGAGAGCGAGCGACTTGCTGTAGCTACTTCCTAGTAGTTGTAGGGCTTTTATCTCTTCACTTGTTTTCGTGTTGTCTTTGCCTTTGAACCATGACAGGGTCAGGTGATGATACAACATTTTGAAAGGAAAGTGAAGCTGCACACCGAGGGCCTTGATAGCGACTTGCAGGTGACAAATGAAAAGCTTGGGCAGTTGGAGGCAACGCAGATTGCCACCAATAACAAGCTCGCAAGTTTGGAGGAATCTGTTGCTAGTGTGGACAAAAGCCTTATCACTCTTCTAAGGCGTTTTGATGCCTTGCACAATGATGATAAAGAGAAGTATAAAGAAGAAAAGGAGGCAGGTCACGAGGATGGGGGTGATGACGTTGACTACACTGGTGATACTGAACATGATGATCGAGACACTCGTGAACGCCATCGTCCATGTCACAACCGTAGAGGTATGGGTGGCAACAGCCGACGCGAGGTACACAATAATGACGATGCCTTCAGTAAGATTAAATTTAAGATACCTCCTTTTGATGGTAAATATGACCCTGATGCATATATTACTTGGGAGATTGCTGTTGATCAAAAGTTTGCATGCCATGACTTTCTTGAGACTACACGTGTTAGGGCTGCTACTAGTGAGTTTACAGATTTTGCTTCTATTTGGTGGATAGAATATGGCAAGAAAAATCCTAATAAACTACCTAAAACTTGGGATGCGCTGAAACGAGCCATGAGAGCTAGATTTGTTCCATCTTATTATGCTCGTGATATGATAAATAAGTTGCAGCAATTGAGACAAGGTGCTAAAAGTGTAGAAGAATATTATCAGGAATTACAAACGGGTATGTTGCGTTGTAATTTAGAGGAGGATGAGGAACCTGCTATGGCTAGATTTTTGGGCGGGTTAAATCGGGAAATTCAGGACATCCTCGCTTACAAAGAATACAATATCGTAAACTGTTTGTTTCATCTTACTTGTAAAGCTGAAAGGGAAGTGCAGGGACGACGTGCTAGCGCAAGGACTAATGCTTCTGTAGGGAAAGCTAGTTCATGGCAACAACGCACGGCTACAACTCCATCTCCACATACTCCTACGCCATCATCCAGTGACAAGACTCGAGTTGCTCCCATAAATTCAGTTGCGAAGACAATACAAAAGCCTACTGCAAGTACTTCATCTGTGGCATCGACGGGTAGAACAAGCAACATACAATGTCACCGGTGCCAGGGATATAGGCATGTGATGCATGACTGTCCAAACAAGCGTGTCATGATTGTCAAAGATGATGGTGAGTGTTTATCTGCTAGTGATTTTGATGAAGATACACTTGCATTGCTTGCGGCTGACCATGCAGGTAGTGAAGAACAAATAGAAGAACATGTTAATGCAGATGACGTGGACCACTATGAGAGCTTAATCGTACAGCGAGTGCTTAGTGCACAAATGGAGAAGGCAGAGCAAAATCAGCGACACACCTTATTTCAAACAAAGTGTGTCATCAAAGACCGTTTGTGCCACATGATCATTGATGGGGGTAGCTGCAACAACTTGGCAAGCAACGACATGGTACAGAAGCTTGCACTCACCACCAAACCACATCCGCATCCCTACTACATCCAATGGCTGAACAACAGTGGTAAGGCCAAGGTAACTAGACTTGTGCAAATCAATTTTGCCATTGGGACATATAAAGATATTGTTGAATGTGATGTTGTGCCTATGCAAGCTTGCAATATTCTGCTAGGTAGACCTTGGCAATTTGATAGGGATTTTATGCATCACGGTAGATCAAATCAATATTCTTTTCTATACCATGATCAAAAAATTGTGTTGCATCCTAGGTCTCCTAAAGCTATTATGCAAACTGATGTTGCTAGGGCTGCTAAATCCAAGAGCGAGAGCAATGAAAATGACAAATCTGTAATTGAAGACAAAGATGAGATAAAACTGAAAGGACGATGCATGCTTGCCACAAAATCTGATATTAATGAGTTCAATGCATCCACCTCTGTTGCTTATGCTTTGGTATGCAAGGATGCTTTGATTTCAAATGAGGATATGCAACGTTCTTTGCCTCCTGCTGTTGCTAACGTTTTGCAGGAGTATTCTGATGTGTTCCCAAGTGAGATACCAGCGGGGCTGCCACCAATACGTGGGATTGAGCACCAAATTGATCTTATTCCTGGTGCATCTTTGCCAAACCGTGCGCCATACAGGACAAATCTGGAAAAAACAAAGGAAATTTAGCGACAAGTGCAAGAACTACTAGACAAAGGTTATGTGCGTGAATCTCTTAGTCCTTGTGCTGTTCCAGTAATTTTAGTGCCTAAGAAAGATGGAACCTGGCGTATCTGTGTTGATTGTAGGGCTATTAATAATATCACCATTCGATATCGACACCCTATTCCGCGATTAGATGATATGCTTGATGAATTGAGTAGTGCTGTTCTGTTTTCAAAAGTTGATTTGCATAGTGGGTACCACCAGATTCGTATGAAATTGGGAGATGAATGGAAAACGACTTTCAAAACTAAGTTCGGTTTGTATGAGTGGTTAGTAATGCCTTTTGGGTTAACTAATGCACCTAGTACTTTCATGAGATTAATGAATAAGGTTTTGCGAGCTTTTATTGGGAAATTTGTTGTCGTCTACTTTGATGATATACTGATTTACAGCAAATCCATGGATGAACACCTTGATCACTTGCGTGCTATTTTTAATGCTCTACGTGATGCACGTTTATTTGGTAACCTTGAGAAGTGCACTTTTTGCACCGATCGAGTAGCGTTTCTTGGCTATGTTGTTACTCCACAGGGAATTGAGGTTGATAAATCCAAGATTGAAGCTATACAAGGATGGCCTGTACCCACAACGATCACACAAGTGCGGAGTTTCCTAGGACTTGCTGGTTTCTATCGCCGATTTGTGAAAGATTTCAGCACCATTGCTGCATCGTTACATGAAACAACTAAACAAAACATAGAGCGTATGAATGCTAAATATAAGTTTGCTGGTGATAAAGGTCAAAAAGCAATAAATTTTGAACCTGGAGATTTGGTTTGGTTGCATTTAAGAAAGGAGAGGTTTCCTGCATTGAGAAAGTCTAAATTGATGCCTAGAGCTGATGGACCATTTAGGGTATTACAACGGATTAATGAGAATGCATATAAAGTTGATCTTTCAGCAGATTTTGGGGTTAGTCCCATATTTAACATTGCAGATTTAAAGCTATATTTGGGTGAGGAAGATGAGCTTGAGTCGAGGACGACTCAAATGCAAGAAGGGGAGGATGATGAGGACATCAACATCGACGACGCATCCGCGCCGACACTAGTACCTATCGCTGGTCCTCTTACTCGTGCCCATGCTCGTGCTCGTAAAATTAATCATCAAGTGAGTTGCCTCTTGAGCTCCTGTCCATCTTGTTTAGATCTTGGAAACGCGTGCACTCTTGTTTTGATTAGGAACCAAGGAGAAGACCGAAAGGGAGAAGGATTCGCGATGGCTGGATTCGGACTGCAGAAAGGCACCAACTTGTGACCATCACCACGGTTGTATACGAAGTCAGATTCGGGCGCTTTAGGACTTGTTGGAAAGCTTATCAAGTCTATTTTCATATGGAACCAGTTCCACGTCCATATCTGTTCGGCAGCATCGGCAATTATTCAATTACTATCGAGAGGTCTTTATGTCTAGGGTGCTGCGTCACCTTATTTTAGTCCGATGGGCTGTGTATCGTCTTAGGGTCCATTAGGGACGTGTCTTAGGGTTGGAGTATGACCCAAACACCTTGTTGGTCGTCCACCCCATGTTATATACCCTTTGGCCGCCGCCAAGACACTCGGGTTTTGTTTAGATCAAGTTTAGCCTTTGCTACTTGCTTGTAGGCGCGCGTGTTGATCCAGCCACCCGTCTCCTTGTCTTCGGAACCCCACTCATAATAAGATTCAGTTTGAGGCTTTCAATTTCATCTTGCAAATTCAGTGCTTGTTTCCTTGTTCTTGCTAGTTCTTCGATTGCTTGCAGGACGGGAGCCCTAGTGGCTGGTTGTCGCGCTCCACAAGATCGTGACGGCCTTTGGAGGTGGTGTATCGGTTGCTAAGGCGCAGTCTTGGAAGGCTGTAGTCGGGCCGTGAACGTCATCTCCATCCACCAAATCGAGTTGTCTCACGCCTCTCATCGGAAGATCGTCAACAAACCCTAGCGGGTTCATATCAGGTCCTCTTTATAAAGAAAGAAAAATAGTTGACTCCAACTCAAATGACAAAACACAGTGCTGGTAAAATGTGTGCCACCTATGACCCATGCTCATGCTTCTACTACGCAATCTTTAGCTGCTTGATTCAGGGCGTGCTTTGGTGTTTGCTGCCGTGCTTGTTCCTCGTAACTATCGCTAAGTAGTTCTTTTGTAATCACAACCGTGTCAGCTTTGGGTGTGTTTGGCTTGGTAATCACCAATTACCATCCAAGCTTTGTATTGTTAAACTCTACTTCTGTTTAATGGAAAACGTGCTTCGATGTGATTGCAAAAAAAATGCCTAGAATAGGAAAACAAGTGGGATGGAATAATCTTAGCAAGTATACCAATACAACAGAGAAGCGATATTATAAAAAAAACAAGAATAGGATGTCAAGGGTTCTAGCTAGCCACGGTCAGTGGTTTTGGCTACGGCACGACAAAGTGGGATAAAAAAGGGATCATCACTAACAGGATCATGAAGCAAGACGGATATATTCAATCTTGCTAGCAATAGCTCGCTACCCCCTATCGATTCATTGATTTCATTCTGATGTGTACCTATGCGCATAGGTTAGCATTGATGATCCTTACTGCCTTATTAGCACTTGGCACATATTTGTTGCCGCCTCTTCGCTTCCCTTTCGCACGCAGCAAGCAATCTGACGCTATTGATTTTGTGATGCACAGATAAACGCTCATAATTCTTACCGCACTTGCTTAGGACTTCAATTCCTTTGTAGATAGATAGATCTATGTGCAGAAAGTAACATTATTTTGCTCAAGCTTAATCTCTTCTCTGCATATCTAGTCCTCTTCGGTTGGACGCCATCTTAGTTTGCTTAACCTAAGCAAGTTTCATCTCCAATCTGTTTTTATCCAAATGCTTCTCTAATAGTAGACTTAGGTCGAAGATCCATCATGTCCTACCTTCTGGACCTTCTGCTCTATTAATAATCTCAGCTTTGTTCGTATGATGTACTATGATAAGATAACTTGTGCTACATGAAACGATGAAAGCCCCGTTTGGTAGCGCTCTTTTCTGGCCCCGTCTCCTCTGAAGGAACCCTATCAAACGGTTTAGTAGGAGGAGCCATTTTTCAGTGAAAAAAGGAGGACTCCTTCGGAAGAGCCCTTGAAAAGGAGCCCTCCCAAACACAGCCAAAATGTTTGATGTAACAAAAGTTAATCATATGTAAAAACGTAAGTTGGTCAAATTTCTTATGTTTAACTAGCCACTATAGTAACAATATCCTAATGTTCAGAGCATTGGGCACCTGCTCAATTTCTTTCTTTTTTGACTAAATCCTGCTCAGTTTCTTTTTGCCATTTGTTTTTTCTACAACTTTTATCTTAATTAGATTATATGTATGTTTTGGTTTAAATTTGAAAAGTGTGATTTATGAATGTATTTTAAGTTAACCATGTGATTTGGTTTCTCTGTGTGAGTACCATCTTTTATTTAAATTAATTAAGAAAATGATAAATCTATTGACAGTTAACTTACTTTTGTTATGGATGCATGCCAATATATAATGGTTCACATTATACTACTTCATTATATGCCTCTCTATTTATTATTATACTATATTGTGTTAATATATTTGAAGTTCTCTAACACACACAGGATGCGTGAGGTATTCATCTAGTTAATCTAATGGTTGAGATAATTTGTAATAAATATATAGAGCAAAATTCACACTACTCCCTCCAAATTTGACCTATGCTCAAATAGCCCACTAAACTAACATTTGATTCAATTACTCTTTTGAACTACTTAGATTGGTTCAATTTACACTTCAAAAAGATTTTTTTTTCTCTATGTACAAATTGTGTTTTAGTTTCAAATTATGTGAGGTGATAGAGGACATCATATTTTGTGTTAGAAAAATATATTACAATTTTTTCATCATTATGTTTTGTACGATATTATATATCTAGTGTTAATTTATTATTAATTTTTCTAAGCTATCAAAACAGTGCCAAAACATTAAGATATATTTTTCTGCCATAATTTATGATGTCCTCTATCACGTCATAAAATTTGATATTAAAACTTAACCGCTACATGGAGAAACCAAAATAACAAATCCTATTAAGAGGTAAACTAGACCAATTAAAATAGTTGAAGGAGTAAATTCAACCAAATGTCAGTTTAGAGGTTATTTGGACCGTAGGCTAAAACTTTGGTAGAGTAATTTGTTTTTTCCCTAAATATTTAATATTTACGACTACTTTTAGACCGCTTTTGGAATGTAGAAAAATTTCTGTTTCTTGTGTTCTTTCTATAAAAATAAACTGATTTTATTAAAAACTTGTTTGAGACGTAGGAATTTCAAAGAAATCAGAATTTCAGAAAACGTATATATGAACATGGAAAATTTCCAGCGCTCCAAACGTTCCCTAAAATTCCTGTCAATTTCCGGCATTCCAAATGGACGAGTATAGCGTGGATGCTCTTATGAATATGAAATGATAGAGGAAAGAAAAGGCCCAATCATCCCAGCGCAGAGCTCGAGCCCGCAGCCTGCCTGCCCCCTCTCGGTGGCAACCAAATCCGGTGGGCGTGCAGCGGATCTCAATCTGGTCAGCGTGGATCGGATCTCCGGCGGTGTTTCTCGCCTCCACGGCGGTTATTGGCGGCGGGCGGACCACGTCCCCGCAGCAGCGGTCAGCGGCGGCTGAGCTGCGGTGTCTTGAGGCGGCTCTCGGACGGGTGCCTCCGGTAACCACTGGCGCCAGTCGTCACCAACCTGCGCCTCACAGCGGAGCTCAGGAAAAGCGGTGGGACGGAGGGAGTGAAGAGGAGATGACTAGCCTGTCGATCACAGTGATGACGCTAAACCTGCATGAAGGCGAGCAGCCGAGCGGGAGTCCCAACAGCTGGGAGAAGCGCCGGGACATCTGCGTCAGCGTCATCACCAGCTACTCTCCCACCATCCTTTGCACCCAGCAAGGTAGGTGGTGGTGATACAAATCATGGGAGCCTGGGCTTTCGCATCTGTTGTACTCAATTGATTCGCAAGTAGCTACTGATTTTGTGTCTTGTTAGATGTAAAGTAGCGCTGTCGCGGCAGACTAGGGATGGAACTGAACTTGATGCTTGCTAGTCTGAGATAGGTTTTATATTTCCGTTCTTTTTTCCCTTATTGGCAAAGAGGTGTTCTACCTGAATTGGTCAATTCTATTGTCTCTAGGAGTTGTTCACTCGATTAAGTTCTGGAGTTGTTAATTCCTATGAATGGGATTGTAGTTCTTGAATTTGTGTTCCACTTCTGCATGGTTGCTAATTCCCGGCTGGTTTCAGCTCTAGCCTGCAAAGTCCAATGGACATCCTAAATGGATCTGAATCCTTAGATTTAGGATTTTGGAGCTAAAAACAGCCTCAAACAGTTCCCCAAAGAAGGTCTAAAAATTTGAATATCCCAAATCCAGTGGTCTCTCTCTCCACTTGTTGAGAGCAAGGTTTGCTCCCAATCCACTGCAGGGCCAGCTTGCCCGCACGCTCCGAAGTCCTGCTCCCTGCTCCTGTGGACCTCACCATCGTTGAATGCCGCTGCCCTTCCAGCCTGTTCCTGAACATCCTTATTTGGCAATTGCTGAGGAGCAATACTAGTCTATTGTTTTGTGTCAAAATCATTGCAGCTTAGTGAATGCATCTGCAGTCTCTTGGATTGACTATTGAGCAATACTAGTCTGTTAGATTGAGCAATGCCTGTCTCATCTGCAGTGTAGTGAATCCCTGTTCACTGATTCTGGTCTCATTTCTATTGATTGTCGTCTGTTAGTTTGAGAACGATGTTTTCTTTTGTTTTGTTTATCAATGGAAATGACTGTACAGTTTCAGTAAATCCCATTACAGCTGGTAGTTTGCCTACGTGGCAAAAAATTAGAATATAGGGAGCCAGGTTTGGAGAATATGCTGGCTAGGAGATGTGTGTTGGAGCCTGAATATTGGATAGGACTCTCTAAGGATATAGAGAACCATTTTTTAAACTCTCTTGGGGCTGGCACAAGTAGCAATGGAGCACAGCTCCTATATGTACCCCTGTACTCGTTGAAGGCAATCAAGAAAGAAGTTATTCCTTAATCTCCCCTCTCTCTACTATTCTTAATCTCATTCCCTGTTGTGGTAGTCAGCCAAAAAACCCTGGCACCTCTATTACCTGGTTCAAGCTATGAACTGAGAAGCCAAGGGCCTCCAACCCTAGGCGCCCAGGTCCTTGACAACTTGGTATCAGCTAGCCGGCGATCTTCTTCCACCTCCGCCCCACACTCCAAACCAACAGCCACCTCGCCGTTAACCCATGTTTCACCCACCGCCTCAGCAGCCTCCACATCCTTGCTAATGGCTGAGCCGTCCACCGCTGACCTGGCCAAAATGATCCAGGCCCTCACCACCACCATGAACGCCTCCATCAGCGACCTTCAACAGCAGGTCGACATTCTTCAGCAGGCGCAACCCTAGGCGTTCTCCGGCTCCGGATCGCGCGGCTCAGGCCATGGTGACCACCACGGGGACCGCCCACCTCGGTTCCAGAAGCTAGACTTTCCCAAGTTCGACGGGAAATCTGATCCGCTGGCCTTCCTTAACCGATGTGAGTCGTATTTCCATTAACAACGGATTGCAACTGAGGAGCAAGTTTGGATGGCGTCATACAACCTGGAAGATGGCGCTCAGATGTGGTTCATCCAAGTGCAGCAGGACGAGGGTACGCCGTCTTGGCGCCGCTTCTCCGAGCTCCTCAACCTTCGCTTTGGGCCGCCGATCCACTCCAATCCCCTTGGTGAGCTGATGGCGTGCAAGCGGACGAGCTCGGTAGCAGAGTACCAGACCCGCTTTGAGGCGTTGCTTCCTCGCGTCGGCACGCTCACGGAGGCACAATGAGTACAAGCGTTTACGGCAGGACTGCAGCCGCCGCTCAGCCTCGACGTGGAAGTCCACAATCCGCAGTCCCTCATCATCGCCATGAGCCTCGCGCGCAAGCTGGAGCTGCGCGAGCAGTACTACACCGCTGCTGTTCCAGCTCCGCCCGCGCCAAGGCAGGGCACGCGTGGCCTTTTGACAGGGCCACCACCACAGCTGGCCCTGCCAGCACCCCCACCCAGTGTAGTAGCCCCTTCCCTCACCATCGAAGGCCGCCAAGTGAAGAGGCTGTCCCAATCAGAGATGGAGGAGCGGCGCCGATTGGGCCTCTGTTTCAACTGCAACGAGAAATTTGGCAGGGGTCACAACCACGTCTGCAAGCACATCTTCCTCCTTGATCTGGCCAAGGCTGACGACGACGATGACCCTGAGCAGACCGACGCGGCGGTTGATAGCCCGATCATCTCATTGCTGGCCATGGCAGGCGTCCGCTCCAGCGAGACCATGCAGGTTCGCATCCAGCTGGGTAGGGTGCCCTTACTGGCCCTGCTGGATTCGGGCTCCACCCACAACTTTGTGTCCGAGGAAGCAGCGGCATGCACCTCCCTCAGGCTTCAACCCTGCGGCAACATGAAGGTCACGGTGGCAAATGGGGAACGGGTGCCGTGCCCCGGCGTCTACCATGCAGTTCCCTTCTCCATCGCCGGTGAACCGTTCTCCACTAACTTCTTCGCACTACCGCTGGCTGGTTATGACAACGTCCTCGGCACTGAGTGGCTGGCCTCCCTTGGCCCGATTCTCTGGGATTTCGGTGCACTCACCATGTCCTTCTGGCACTGAGATCACCGGGTATGCTGGACGGGCATCGCTGGGGGCACCGTCCCTTCTCTCCGAGCATGTAGCGGGGCTAATCTCTTACTGGCCCTGCTGGATGAGTTCGCCGGGGTCTTCACCGAGCCGACCGGTATGCCTCCGCCTCGATCCCGGGATCACTGCATCAACCTTATCCCGGGGTCCTCGCCGGTGGCGGTCCGACCGTACCGCTACCCCGCTTCACACAAAGATGAGCTGGAGCGCCAATGCACCACCATGCTGGAGCAGGGGCTTATCTAGCGTAGCACATCGGCATTCTCCTCCCTGGGCTTGCTGGTCAAGAAGGCCGATGGGACGTGGCGTTTCTACGTCGACTACCGGGCCCTCAACGCTATTACAGTCAAGGATGCCTACCCCATTCCAGTGGTCGATGAGCTCTTGGATGAGTTGAATGGCGCCCGGTTCTTCACCAAGCTAGACCTCCGCTCCAGCTATCATCAAGTTCGCATGAACCCAACCGATGTGGAGAAGACGGCGTTCCAAACCCATGATGGGCTCTATGAGTTTCTCGTCATGCCGTTCGGGCTATGCAACGCCCCAGCAATATTCCAAGCATTGATGAACGACGTTCTCCACCCCTTCCTGCGCCGCTTCGTCCTCGTCTTCTTCGACAACATACTCATCTACAGCGCCTCCCTGGCTGAACACCTTCGCCATGTGCGCGCTATCCTCACTGTGCTGCATCAACACCGGCTGTTCATCAAAAGATCCAAGTGTGCCTTCGGTGTTGACTCCATCGCGTATCTGGGGCACATCATTTCAGCACAGGTGGTGGCCATGGATCCTGATAAAGTCCAGGTCGTCGCTGATTGGCCGCAGCCTCGATCGGCACGCGGGGTCCGCGATTTCCTTAGGCTTGCGGGGTACTACTGCAAGTTTGCTAAGGATTTTGTCGCCATAGCAGCACCCCTGATGGCCCTACTGAAGGAGGGGTTCACCTGGAATGAGGCAGTAGCGGCAGCCTTCATCGCCCTCAAGACAGCCATCACTACAGCACCAGTACTGGCCCTGCCCGACTTCGAGCAGCCATTCATCGTGGAGTGCAACGCTTCAACACATGGCTTTTGGGGCCATTCTCCTTCAAGATCAGCACCCCATCGCCTTCTTCAGCCGCCCTGCTGCCCCTCGACATCAATCCTTGGCGGCATATGAGCGGGAGCTGATTGGATTGGTGCTGGCCATTTGCCACTGGAGGCCGTACCTTTGGGGACGCCGCTTCCTGGTACGTACTGACCATTTCAGCCTTAAATTTCTTTTGGATCAGTGGCTAGCCACCATTCCCCAACACCATTGGGTGGGCAAGCTGTTGGGCTTCGACTTTTTCATGGAATACAAGGCGGGTAGCACCAATACGGTGGTCGACGCCCTGTCCCGTCGTGACACGGAGGAGGCAGCGATCTTGGCGCTCTCGGGACCGTGCTTTGACTTCATCGAGCGCCTGCGACAAGCTAATCTTTAGGACCCCGCGCTGGTCGCCATCAAGGAGGAGATCAATTCCTCCCAGTGCGTGGTTCCCTAGTCCCTCGTCGACGGGCTAGTCGCATTCCAGGGGTGCCTCTACATCCCGCCTAGTGCCCCCCTTCTCCAAGAACTCCTCGCTGCCATTCACGATGACGACCACGAAGGAGTCCAACGCACACTCCAGCGCCTCCGCCACGACTTCCACTCGCCGAACCTGCGTGCTATGGTCTAGGACTATGTGCACGCATGCGCCACCTGTCAATGCTACAAGTCCGAGCACCTGCACCCAGTAGGCCTTCTCCTTCCCCTGCTGGTGCCAACAACAGTTTGGGCCGACATCGGGATGGATTTCATCGAAGCTTTGCCACACGTGGGAGGCGAATCCGTCATCCTCACCATTGTTGATCGCTTTAGCAAATACTGCCACTTTATTCCGCTGGCCCATCCTTACTCCACGGAGTCCATGGCGCAGGCTTTCTTCTCTGACATCGTGTGCCTGCATGGTATCTCGCAGTCCATTGTCTCAGATAGGGACCCCGTGTTCACCTCCATCTTCTAGAAAGAGCTGCTGTGCCTCGCCGAAGTCAAGCTGCACATGATGATGGCCTTCCACCCGCAGTCTGATGGCCAGACAGAAGCAGCCAACAAGGTGATCGTCATGTATTTGCGCTGCCTGACTAGCGATCGCCCCCGTCAGTGGTTGCGCTGGTTGCCATGGGCGGAATACATCTACAACACCGCTTTTCAGTCCGCGCTCAAGACCACACCATTTCAGCTTTTCAGTGGCTGCGGTGGCCAAGACCATGGCTGAATGTGATGAAATGTTGGCTGATGCCCAGGCCCGGCTAGAGCAAGCTCAGGCCATCTACAAGCGGTTCTATGACTAGCATCATCGCAAAGTTCATTACAACATGGGTGATTGGGTCTGGCTTCGTCTCCGCCATCACGCCCCGGCCTCCCTCCACGGCGTCACCAAAGGGAAGCTGTGACCCTAGTACTATGGGTCGTACCGCATCTCTACCATCATCAACACCGTCGCCTACCGCCTCGAGCTCCCTCCCCGCGCTCGGCTACATGATGTCTTCCACGTCGGGCTCCTAAAGAAGTTCATGGGCACTCCCTCGGCCATCCCCCCGGCTCTGCCTCCTATACATCATGGCGCCACACAGCTAGTTCTAGAACACGCCTCATGCACCAGGCTGGCCCACGGCATCCGCCAAGTACTGATACATTGGCAAGGCGAGCCTTCAGCCTCCGATACCTGGGAAGACATTGATAGCTTCATCGAGGGTTACCCAAGCTTCTAGCTCGAGGATGAGCTGCTCATCGAGGGGGGAGAGATGTCATGTGGGGCCAACAGTACAGCCGCTGGCCTCGGACACGAGGTGCAGCTAGGGTAGTCCCCAAGGGGGCGCATGGCCTGGAGGAACCCAAGGAGGCTTAGGCGGCTGGAGGGGCTGCAGTCTCTAAGGTAATTAAGTAGAAGTTGAAGAGATTAAGGAATTAAATAGCCAGCTAGTTAGCAGTTAAAGGGCTGGCACAAGTAGCAATGGAGCACATCTCCTATATGTACCCCTGTACTCGTTCAAGGCAATCAAGAAAGAAGTTATTCCCTAATCTCCCCTCTCTCTACTATTCTTAATCTCATCCCCTGCTGTGGTAGTCAGGCAAAAACCCTGGCACCTCCATTACCTGGTTCAAGCTATGAACTGAGAAGCCAAGGGCTTCCAACCCTAGGTGCCCAGGTCCTTGACAAGGTTTTTATTATTTTCGTTTGTAGGCTAATAAAAATAGTGGGTTTGGTATGCAGGCTTAAGATGGCAACTAGACTACCTACAACAGTGCTTGCCGGGTAATTCATTCACTCCACACTGTTTTCTACTCATCTTGCCTGCTGACTTGGCTACTGTTTGATGATAAAAAGGGCGTACGCAGTGCAGAGAGCTCCCACTCTGTGCGGGGTCTAGGGAAGGGTGTTAGTGGTAAGCTTTACCCTCACCTTGATGATAGTGATGCAATTTATGCATAACTAGAAAGATACCCTGTTTGTTGCAGCAGTTAGAAATAAATTGTTGCATGCATAGGTTAGGCTACGCCAGCCGCCTAGCTAAAACAATGATTCAAATCATGGGTGCCCACATGGCTGTGGAATGAGATTGCGCGCATAGGACGTCATGGGTGGCCACATGACTATGGAGTCAGTGGCATGCGAGAGAAACTAGGGCAGTGGAAGGAGCTAGAAGGGGACCTAGATCCATTATACCATGTCGAGTATGGGAAATCACCTCACACCCTTTTGAGGCACAGGGGGTGGGGGGGCAGCTCAAGTTCAGGTACAGCTCTATGTCTAATAGGGAGTACTGCATGGATAGTCAGCATCCTTGTTATCCAAACCTCTATAAATACTGTTACCCTACCCCACCATCTTCTACCACATATAGAAGCGTTATGTATTTCTGTCTAGTCCAGAAACAAGTACTAGTTTACACTCTATAGCTCATACCTATTAGACAAATACTGTTAGTCGCTGAATTCTTACTCTTGGTAGTAGCAGAATTCTTACTCTCATCGAGAAATGATGACACTAGGAGTTAGAGCAATTTTTGGTTTATTTCCAAATGTCATGCCAACCTAAGGGGTTGGGGGTACATATTTATAGGCTGCTAGCCAGCCAAGCATATGCTAAGATGCTAGTCTAAGATGCTGTCCTAGATGCTAAGATGTTGTCCTCTAAGATGTTGTCCTCTAGTCTAAGATGCTGTCCTCTAGTCTAAGATGCTGTCCTAAACACAGACCATGCAGCCACAAAGTACCATGTGACCAGCACAGCCCCACAAAGACTAGCCCACACATGAGACTTATCCCATCATTCTCCCCCTAAGTCTTGTGCATCGTCCTGTGGGAAAGTTGAACCATCCTGGTCCTAGAGCAGAGCTCAAGGAATTTGATCCTCCCAAGGGGCTTGGTGAGTAGGTCTGCAAGCTAGTCCTTGGTGTTGATGTAGCTCGCTTTGATGCTCCCTTTCTCCAAACAACCTCGGATGAAGTGGTACCTCACCTGAATGTGCTTGCTGCGTTCATGGAACACGGGGTTCTTTGCCAGGGCCAGAGCGGACTTGCTGTCCACCCTGAGCTCCATCGCTCTAGTGTCTCTGCCGAGGAGATCACCGGGCAGTTGAGCGAGCCAGAGCGCCTGAGTCAAAGCGATGGAGGCCACTATGTACTCGACCTCACAGCTAGATAGGGCCACCACCTGCTGCTTGACCGATTACCAGTTAACGAGGCACTTGCCGAGAAAGAAGAGGATCCCGCTCGTGCTCTTGCTGGTGTCGATGTCGCCGGTGTGGTCGTTGTCGCTGTACCCAATGAAGTGTGCCGCCCTAGGGCACCTAGGGTAGTAGAGGCCATGATCGAGAGTCCCCGCAACGTAGCGGATGATCCTCTTCATAGCCTGCTGGTGCTCCATCGTCGGTCACTGCATGAACCGACTAACGTAGTAGACGGAGAATGCCAAGTTCGGCCATGTGTGGGCGAGGTAGTGAAGGCTCCCCACAAGACGCCGGTACTGCGTAGCATCCACCTCCTCTGTCGTGCTGTCGCGGCTCAGCTTCAGCCTCTCCTCCATCGAAGTGAGAGCTGGGTTGCAGTCAGTGAGCCTAGCTAGCTCAACGATGCGCTTGGTGTAGGCGGTCTGTCGAAGCGTGATCCTGAAGTCATCCTAGTGCACCTCGATTCCTAGGTAGAAGGAGAGAGGCCCTAGGTCACTCGTCTGGAAGGTGGCCTTCATCTCTTCCTTGAATGCCGCCACCTCTGCATCCTTGGTGCCGGTGATCACCAAGTCGTTGACGTAGACACCCACCAGCAGAGCATTTCCTCCACTGCCCCGTCAGTAGATGGCGTCTCGTGCGGGCTTTGCTCGAAGCCCATCCCCTTTAGCGTGGAATCCAACTTGGCATTCCACACCCTCGGTGCCTGCCGCAAGCCATAGAGGGCCTTGCGCAGGCAGAGCACCTTGCCCTCCTTGCCGGGGATCGCAAATCCCAGCGACTGGTGCACGTAGACCTCCTCCTTCAAGTCGCTGTTAAGGAACGCCGACTTGACGTCCATGTGATGAACATGCTAGCCCTCTTGAGCAGCTAGCGCAAGGAGGTGTCGCACGGACTCCATCTATGCCACGGGAGCAAAGGCGTCATCAAAGTTGACCCCCTCCTGCTGCACAAAACCTCATGCCACCAAGCGAGCCTTGTGCTTGACGATGGCGTCGACTTCATCCCTCTTCAACTTGTACACCCACTTAAGGGTGATTACACGGTGACCACGAGGAAGGTCAGCAAGCTCCTAGGTGCGGTTCTTCTCGACCGCATCCATCTCCAACTGCATTGCGGCGCGCCATGCCGCGTGTCTCTTGGCCTCTACAAACGACCGAGGCTTGCCGTCATCACACACAAGGTGCAACTGTGCCTCCAGGTCGTGAGGCACCAGTCCCGGCGACCAGAGTATGGTACCGCAACGGCTCGCCGTCGTGGTACGCATCGATGCGCTCCTCGCCGTGAGAGAGCGGAGTAGCGAGCTCAACTGGTGTGTGCTCGACACGAGTTGGTGTTGGAGTAGACATGCCCGGAGAGGTGCCTGTTGGTGCTGGAGTGCGTGGCAGTGCCGGCTATGGTGGAGCCGGTGAAGGACTCATCGCAGCCAAGGTCTTGGCTGGAGAGCGTGGTGCTGTCGGAGTAGCAGGCGGTGGGGTCGGTGGAGGCTCGGGGACTGGGGTAGACGCGCTCGCCGAAGAAGAGCTGCCTACTCCCTTAGCTCCCTCAAAGTGGACGTACTCGATAGTGAAGTCGTCGTACGTCGGAGCCGAGCCGTCGTCCACCGCCTTGTCCCATGCCCATCCTCACCCTTCGTCGAACACAACGTCGCGCACCATGCGCACACGCTGTGTCTTCGGGTCGAGGATGCGGTAGGCCTTTGAGCCCTCCGCGTAGCCGATGAACACTCCCGGAGTGCTCCTATCGTCGAGCTTGCTGATGTGACCAAGCTCCTTGGCAAACGCGAGGCAGCCGAACACCCGCAAGTGGGAGACTGTCGGCTTGTGCCCATGCCAAGCCTCGTATGGCGTCCTGCCGTCGAGCGCCTTGGTAGGTGAGCGGTTGAGGATGTAGACGGCCGCCACCACCGCCTCTCCCCAGAAGACAGCCGGCATCCCCCTCTGCTTGAGAAGGGCCCGAGCCATCCCCACAACCGTTTGGTTGCGCCGCTCGACGACGCTGTTCTGCTGCGGGCTGTACAGCGCAGAGTAGTGGTGCTAAATGCTCTCATCAGCGTAGTACGATGCGAATTCAACCGTCGTGAATTCACCGTCGTTGTTGGTGCGCAGCACGCGAAGCTTGCGGCCGCACTCCACCTCTGTAGCAGCCTACGAGCGCCTAATGGCGTCCGCAGCCTCTCCCTTACTGCCGAGGACCATCACCCACATGTAGCAGGAGAGGTCGTCAACGAGCAGCAGGAAGTAGCGTTGTCCTCCTGGTGTGGTCGATGTCACCGGGCCACACAAGTCCCTATGCACAAGCTCGAGCCTCTCCTTGGCTCGAAAGCTCACCCGCTAGGGAAAGGGGAGTCGCCTCTGCTTCGTCAACACGCAGACGTCACAGAGTTGCTCCACATGGTCGAGGCACGGCAGGCCTTGCGCCATCTCCGTGGCACTGAGCCACTTCAGGGCCTTGAAGTGAAGGAGCCCGAAGCGCTCGTGCCACTGCCACGCCTCATCATCCCAACGAGCAGCGAGACAGAGGGGTTGTGCCACCTGCACATTAAGGATGTAGAGTCAATTTGCGCTTCTAGATACCTTGGCAAGAAGGCAACGACGGTGATCCCAAATCCTCATGACTCCATCCTCAACCACCACGCATGAACCATTCTCATCCAGCTGTCCTAAGCTGATGATGGAGTTCCTCAACGCGGGGATGTAGTAGACTCCGATGAGCAGCCTGTGCTCACCAGACATGGCGGTGAAAATGACGGAGCCGACGCCCTTGATCTCCACGCCGGAGTCATCAACGTCCTCACCTAGCTTGAAGGCCAGGTTCTCCCACTCCTTGTGAAGTGCCTGCAGTGTGGACTTGCGAGCATGGTCGCTGTCGATGCGTGCCGCAGCGATGGCGTCCCAAGCCTCCTTGGCAGTCCGCTTGTTGGTAAGCGAGAACTACATCTTGGGTAGGACTGCAGCGATGAGGGTATCCAGCGCCTGTCGATCTAGGTTGTAGTCGACGTCGCCGTACTGGACTACCTCCCATATGTGTCGCACCTAGAGCTTTACCCTCATCACCGTGGCCCTCTCGACGTAGTTGGTCTTGGTGAGGGTAGGCCACCCACCGCCGGGGCCGACCTCCCTGACGACAGCCTGGAGCCCGTGGTAACCACGGTACCGATCCAGGGAGAGAGAGCCATGTAGTCTGTGAAGACCATGGTCTCCATCGACCCATCCGCCACCGTCGCCGTTCGCACCTCCTCCAGGAGCGCTACCGCCATGCGCGCTTCTTTCAGGAGCGCGGTCGCCCTGCGCGCCTCCTCTAGGAGCGCCACCACCATGCGTGCCTCCTCTAGGAGTGCCGCCGCAGTGCGCGCCTCCACCAGGAGCGCTGTCGTCGTGCGTGCCTCCTCTATGAGCGCCACTGGCGTGTCCGCGCCTATCGGGGCTGCCGCCGCGCTCGTGGGCGTGCGCGGCTACACACTGCGCCGCCCGCGTTTGTCCTGCCTCCCTCCCCAGCAACTCGAGGTCTGCGTCGGCGCTGTTGTCAGCAGAAATGGAGCTGCTGATGCTGCCGCACAGGGTGATGAGGACATCACTTCTTCAGAGGTACCCGCTAATCCTCCCACTATCATGCAAGGTCCAATGACCCGGGCTCGAAAGCGACAACTCAATTTAGAGGTGTGCTCGTTCTTAAGCGATACTTTTTATACTTTTGAGAATAGACTACTACCTAATGATGTTATCTTGCTTAGGAACATTGGAGAGGGTCATGAAGGACTTAGAGGAAGTGGTGGAGGTGATGATGACTAGCAAGGACGTCCAACACAAGCCGGAGGCCTAGTCCAACAAGAATTCGAGTCTGCCTCGGCCTCCAGGACCAGTCTGCTTTAAACTGGTCACCCAGGACGTATCTAGACTCTGTTTTCGATGATCCACATATGGATAGAAAGCTAATTTGATAAGGAATCCAATCCAAGTAGTTTCACGTCAAAAGCTATTCGGAATCAACAGGAATCGTCGAAACAAGTCAGCATCCAGAATCTGCCAGGGTGCTGCAACATCGTCTTTTGGTCCGTTGGACCATGTATCGAGTTTGGGCCCATTAGGGGCGTGTCTAGGGGTCTTGCATGACCCTAGAGTCTTCATAAACAGCCGCCACCCGTCTATTAGGGTTCGGGTTTTGCTTAGATTATTCTGTCAAGAACAGTTTTGCCGTTCATCGGTTTGTGGGTCCCCAACTTCGTGAGATAATCATTCATCTACAATTTGGTTGCGTTCTTTCTTGTTCTTGCTTGTCTTCTTCATTGCATAGGCAGGGATTAGCCTTCTTGGCAAGGTCAACCTAGTCCGTGACTTGGTTGATAACTAGAGGAGTTGTGGTGCTAAGATTGCAGAGTTCGATCTTTCGATCTGAAGCTGGATCAGTGTATCATTCTTCGCCACAACGATAGTTACCATCACCTAACGGGAGAACGGGATCCCCGTCTCCATTAAGTCATAATCAGAGCTAAGGTATACCGTCAGGTTCACTTTTATTCCCTAGTTTTGAGTGTTTCGATTTCGTCCCATATTCCAGTGCCATACTCGTTTTCCCTGTCATAGAACCTTCCGTGCCATAGCCTTTGCATATTTTAGTTTCAGAGTTCGTCGAGTTGAGTTTGTGTCCTGGTCAAGGTCTTGTTGCTGGTTAGGTTGTGTTAGAGTCTAGTTCATGTGTTTTCCCCCATCGTTTCCATCAAATCTTTGCTGTTGTGACTAATTTTGCGCACATTGTTCCCGTTTTGTCCTCTAATTCGGAGCCAATTCTTAAAATTGGTCTAGTTTTCGCATACGAACTCTGATTTCAACGTTCCATATATCAAAATCGATCAGAAAAAATTTTTGGATCCATCCATCCCCGCTTTGTTGAGGTCGGAGATTTTTAAATTGGTCAAAAAGTGGTCACAAGATCCTTATTTCGTGGTCACAAGGTTTGTGTCGATTTTGAGCAAGTTTTCTGAAAATTCCACAGGACACATCTTACACTTGTTTGAGCTCATATTTTCTGTGGTTACTTCTTTTGTGCTCCTAAGTCAAGGAAAAATATCAAAAAAAAAAAAATAAAATAAAAAAGTTGAAATTTTCTAAAAAAATAACGACAACCCAAAAAATAGAAAAAAAGAGAGGGGCAAAAGAGGAACAATATCTAGAGGAGCACATAGAGAAGACCAAAGTGAGCTGTGTTTACGTGTGCTGTCTGGTTCCTTGTTTGTGTTACTGTTTCTATCCACCATACTTGTTTTTCATACATCTGTCACCTTGCTATCCACCATACTTTTGTCACCTTGCTATCCACCTGTCATCTTGCTATCCACCATACATTTGTCACACGCCTGGTACTTGAAACATTTTAGACCAGCAACGAGAACAAGTACTTTGAACTATAATTCAGCATTACTTTCTGTTACTGACTTATGTGCTAGATTTACATATTACTCTTTGTGTGCCTTCCAAGCTCCACAAACTCTTCAGATCAGTATAGACAAAGGGCCTTGCAATCTCGGTACCACTGCCTCACAGGTATCACGAACCAGCCGCCGGTTGTACTGCCCACTGCTTGTGTTGGTAAGAACTTTGTAAGAGCTTGGTAAGACGCTTCCACTTGCTGTGAAAAGTGATACCACTGCAACCACATAGTCATTTGGTAGGGATAACTTTCACATGTTTGTTCCTGTTTTTGTGTTTTCAATGGCAGGAGATGAACAGACTGGAGATAACAATCCTAAGGGTTTCAACGAGTGTGTCAGTCAAGAGCAACTACAAGCTATTGTAGAGGATGCCCAAAAAAGGGTGAATGAGGCCATCAGGAAGGCCATCACTGACGCACTCATTGAACTCAACATTGGCAATAGCATGAAGAGATTGGACAAGCGAATTTCCACGCTAACCGACAAGGTTACTGAGTTGGAAACCTTTGTGGTGGGCAACAACGACGTCTCCGGCAGCAACACCGATGGTCAAGACACGGTGTATGATGCCAATGGGAACATAGGTCGAGCAGCTTTTTGATAAGAGAGATTACGAGAACGTCTTCGCCGCAACACGACAGGTATGGGTGTTGTCCACCACCACCGTCAAGGTAATAATCACCGTGTGCCCGATGATCCTTATGCTAAAATTAAGTTCACAATACCATCTTTTTTGGGTCATTATGATGCTGAGGGATATCTTGATTGGGAGATGACGGTAGAACAAAAGTTTAGTGCCCACCTTGTACCTGAGCAGCATAGAGTTAAACAAGCTACTAGTGAGTTTAAGGATTTTGCCATTATTTGGTGGAATGGGCTAGCTGCACAGAATGCTTTACCTGGTACATGGGAAGAACTTAAGGTAGCTATACGTGATTGTTTTGTTCCTCCTTATCATAGAGACTTGCATAAGAAATTGATGTGTTTAGAACAAGGAGATAAATCTGTATAGGATTACTATGGTGAGCTCCAAAAGGGATTGATGCGCTGTAGTGTTGTGGAGGGAAACAAAGATGCTATTTGTCATTTTTATTCGGGTTTGAGGCGTGAGATTCAGGAAATTGTTGATTATAAAGAATTTAACACTGTCAACCAGTTGTTTCAATTTGCTATGCTTGCAGAAAAGGAATTGCAGGGGCGTAAACAGCAGGGCAAGAGCAAGGTCAGCACTAGCACATACATGCCACGCTCGGCACCATCTTCGGGGCCAACCAAGCCAACCACTTTTTGGGCGCCTCCACCAGCGAGCAAGCGACTAGCAACCTCTGGAGTTTCCACTACACCTAAGGCACCTCCCGCACGACCTTCAGATTCAGGTAAAAATTCTTTGCAGGTGCCTACCAAGAGTTCCTCATCCGTTGCATCGATGGGACGCACTTTGGGTATTTAGTGCCACCGCTGCCATGGCATTGGCCATGTGCAGAAGGACTGCCCAAGTCAGCGGGCATATATTGCTACAGAAGATGGTTACATCAGCACCTCTGACATTGAGGATGAAGAAGACCAAGATGCAGATGAGGACGATGTTGATGTCCTTGGTGACGAGGCCACGACGTCCTATAGGAGCATCATTGTATAGCGGGTCTCAGCTCACAAGTCCAGCAACCTGAGAAGCTACAACGCCATAACTTGTTCCAGATTTTCTTCGTCATCAGCGACCGTTGAGCACGTGTCATTATTGATGGAGGTAGCTACAACAATTTGGTGAGTTCTTATTTGGTCAAGAAGCTTGGCTTGACCACACGCCCACACCCACGTCCATACCATATTCAGTGGCTAAATAATTCTGGTAAAGCAAAGGTAACACAAACTTGCAGAGTTTTATTTTCCATTGGTTCTTATGCTGATTCTGTTGATTGTGATGTACCTATGCAAGCTTATTCACTCTTATTGGGTCGTCCTTGGGAACATGATAATGATGCTACACACCATGGTAGAAGTAATAAATACACTTTTGTGCATAAAGGAAAGAAAATTACTTTGGTACCTTTGACCCCTGCTCAAATTGTACAAGCTGATAGAGAACGCGCTGCTAGTTTGAATGATGTTCAATCTGAAAATTAGCAAGTTGCTAATTCTATTTTCCCACCTAAAAAGGATAAGTCTACATCTATTTCTAAGGCTAAGGGGATTAAATTGAAGGGTGGTGTTATGCTTGCAACAAAATATGACTTTGCTGAAATTTCTGATGATGATATTTGCTATGCTTTGGTATGCAAACGTGCTATGTTTTCGCTTGATGATATTGTTAGCTCGGTACCTCCTGCTATCACTAACCTTTTGCAGGAGTATGAGGACATTTTTCTAGCTGAGATACCCCCGGGGCTGCCACCTATGAGAGGGATAGAGCATCAAATTGATTTGATTCTGGGAGCAACCTTGCCCAACCGTACTGCCTATCAAACCAATCCCGAGGAGACTAAGAAAATTTAGCGGCAAGTCCAAGACCTATTGGACCGCGGGTATGTACGTGAAAGCCTTAGTCCTTGTACCATTCCTGTACTTTTGGTTCCTAAGAAAGATGGAACTTAGCGTATGTGTGTTGATTGTAGAGCCATCAATAATATTACTATTCGGTATTGTCATCCTATTCCTAGGCTAGACGACATGCTAGATGAGTTGTATAGTTCTATAATTTTTACTAAGATTGACTTACAAAGTGGCTACCACCAAATTAGAATGAAACTTGGAGATGAATGGAAAACTGTGTTTAAAACCAAATTCGGGTTGTATGAGTAGTTAGTAATGCCTTTTGGTTTGACAAATGCACCTAGCACTTTCATGCGTTTAATGAATGAGGTTTTAAGAGCTTTTATTGGACATTTTGTGGTAGTTTACTTTAATGATATATTGATTTACAGCAAGTCTTTTGATGAACATATGGATCACTTACGTGCTGTTTTTAATGCTTTAAGTGATGCACGTCTATTTGGTAACCTTGAGAAGTGCATCTTTTGCACGGATCGAGTTTCTTTTCTTGGCTATGTTGTAACTCTACAGGGAATTAAGGTGGACGAGATGAAAATTGAAGTCATAAAGAGATGGCCGGTTCTCCAAACCATCACACAGGTGAGGAGTTTTCTTGGTCTTGCAGGATTCTACCGCCGCTTCGTCAAAGATTTTAGCACCATTGCTGCCCCATTGTATGAGTTGACGAAGAAAGGAGTGGTGTTTCATTGGGGAGAGGCACAAGAGGAGTCCTTTGACACTTTGAAGGACAAGCTTACACATATACCATTGCTGCAACTTCCAAATTTTGGTAAGACTTTTGAGCTAGAATGTGATGCTAGTGGAGTTGGCATTGGTGGTGTTTTGATGCAAGATGGTAAACCAGTTGCTTACTCTAGTGAAAAATTGCTTGGTCCCATTCTTAATTATTCCACATATGATAAAGAATTGTATGCACTTGTTCTTTCTTTAGAGACGTGGCGTCATTATTTGTGGCCTAAAGAATTTGTTATTCATTCTGATCATGAATCGCTTAAGTATCTTCGCTCTCAAAATAATCTGAATCGTAGGCATGCTAAATGGGTTGAATTTATTGAATCTTTTCCTTATATTATCAAACACAAGAAAGGGAAGGATAATGTGATTGCTGATGCTTTGTCTAGAAGATATACATTGCCGTCCCAACTTGATTGCCGGATTTTTGGTCTTCAATCCATTAAAGAACAATATGTGCTTGATCCTAATTTTAAGGATGTGTTGCTTAATTATAGAGAGGGACGCACATAGAATAAGTTTATGATCAGCGATGGGTTTTTGTTTAGAGCTAACCGCCTATGCATTCCAGTTGGTTTTGTTCGTCTTTTGTTGTTGTAGGAGGCACATGGGGGCGGATTAATGGGACATTTTGGTGCCAAGAAGACGGAGGAGGTGCTGTCCACACACTTCTTTTGGCCAAGGATGAGGCGAGATGTAGAGCAGTACGTGGCTCGGTGTGCCACATGTCAAAAAGCTAAGTCACGGTTGAACCCACATAGTTTGTATATGCCTCTTCCTGTTCCTTCTACTCCTTGGGCTAATATATCTATGGATTTTGTGTTGGGTTTGCCAAGGACTAAGAGGGGGCGGGATAGTATTTTTGTGGTGGTTGATCGTTTTTCTAAGATGGCACATTTTATTCCTTGTAATAAGAGCGACGATGCTGTTCATATTGCTGACCTTTTCTTTCAAGAAATCATTCGCTTGCATGGTATGCCTTCTACTATTGTTTCAGATCGTGATGCAAAATTCTTGAGTCATTTTTGACGCACGTTATGGAATAAATTGGGGACCAAGCTACTGTTTTCTACAACATGTCATCCCCAAACCGATGGGCAAACTAAGGTTGTGAATCAAACATTGTTCACCATGTTGAGAGCCATTTTGAAGCGCAATTTGAAGATGTAGGAAGAGTGTTTGCTGCATGTGGATTTTGCATATAACAGGGCAGAACATTCCACCACCAAGGTAAGTCCTTTTCAGGTAGTGTATGGTTTTAACCCTCGTGCTCCTATTGATCTTTTGCCTTTACCTACCACTGAGAGAATACATAGTGATGCTAGAGAGCGTGCTGATTTTATTCGTAAGTTGCACGAAACAACTAAAGCAAATATTGAAAGAATGAATGAAAAGTATAGAATTGCTGGTAGTAAAGGTAGAAAAGAGATTAAACTTGAACCGGGTGATTTGGTTTGGTTACATTTAAGAAAAGATAGATTTCCTGAGCTGCGTAAGTCTAAATTAATGCCAATAGCAGCTGGTCCTTATAAGATCATTGAGAAAATAAATGATAATGCCTACAAACTTGAATTGCCACTCGAGTTCGGGGTTAGTCCCACCTTTAACATTGCAGATTTGAAACCATATTTGGGAGCAGAAGATGAGCTTGAGTCGAGGACAACTCCAATTCAAGAGGGGGAGGATGATGAGGACATCACTTCTTCAGAGGTACCCACTGATCCTCCAACCGTCATGCAAGGTCCAATGACCCGGGCTCGAAAGTGACAACTTAATTTAGAGGTGAGCTCGTTCTTAAACGATACTTTTCATACTTTTGAGAATAGACTACTACCTAATGATGTTATCTTGCTTAGGAACATTGGAGAGGGTCATGAAGGACTTAGAGAAAGTGGTGGAGGTGATGATGACTAGCAAGGACGTCCAACACAAGGCGGAGGCCCAATCCAATAAGAATTCGAGTCTGCCTTGGCCTTCAGGACCAGTCTGTCTTAAATTGATCACCCAGGACACATCCGGACTCCGTTTTCGATGATCCACATATGGATGGAACGCTAATTTGATAAGAAAGCCAATCCAAGTGGTTTCACGTCAAAAGCTGTTCGGAATCAATAGGAATCGTTGAAACAAGTCAGCGTCCAGAATCTGCCAGGGTGCTGCGATACCATCTTTTGGTCCGTTGGACCATGTATCGAGTTTGGGCCCATTAGGGGGCGCGTCTAGGGGTCTTGCACGACCCTAAAGTCTTCATAAATAGCTGCCGCCCCTCCATTAGGGTTCGGGTTTTGCTTAGAATATTCTGTCAAGAACAGTTTCGCTGTTCATCGGTTTGTGGGACCCCAACTTCGTGAGATAATCATTCATCTACAATTTGGTTGCGTTCTTTCTTGTTCTTGCTTGTGTTCTTCGTTGCGCAGGCAGGGATTAGCCTTCTTAGCGAGGTCAACCTGGTCCGTGACTTGGTTGATAACCAGAGGAGCTGTGGTGCTAAGATTATAGGGTTCGATCTTTTGATCTGAAGCCAGATCGATGTGTCATTCTCCGCCACAATGATAGTTACCATCACCTGATAGAAGAACAGGATCCCCGTCTCCATTGCAGGGCCTCGACCTCTGCTGCCGCCGCATGCGCTGCATCCGCTGCCGCCGCTGCTTTCGCCTCCGCTCTGGCTGCTGCCAGCTCCGCCGCTGCCAGCCTCGACGCCCTTGCCGCCGCCACAGCAGTCTCTGTCGCCGCTCGCTCATGTTCCTCTGCCGCGGCAAGTTCGGCCTCCTGCCGACGCCGCGTGCTCGAGGCGACCGAATGTTGAGACTGCCCTACGGACATGACGCGCTACCGGGGGACTGCTACGTGGGGAGAGGGCTGCTTCAGATGAGCTGCTGCTTGTCTGCACAGAGGGAGAGGAGTGAGCAGGAGCGGCTGGAGCTGCTGCTGCTCCTAGCTGGGGCTGTTGTGCAGCTGGGAAAGGAGATGGGCAGGAGATGCTCAGGCTACAGGATAGTACGGTTCTGATACCACTTGTTAATCACTGAATTCTTACTCTTGGTAGTAACAGAATTTTTACTTTCATCGAGAAAGGATGACACTAGGAGTTGGGGCAATTTTCTAGTTTATTTTTAAATGTCATGTCAACCTAAGGGGTTGGGGGTACATATTTATAGGCTGCTAGCTAGCCAAGCATATGCTAAGATGCTAGTCTAAGATGTTGACCTAGATGCTAAGATGCTGTCCTCTAAGATACTGCCCTCTAGTCTAAGATGCTGTCCTCTAGTCTAAGATGCTGTTCTAAACCCAGACCATGCAGCCACAAGGACCATGTGACCAGCACAGCCCCACAAAGACCAGCCCACACATGAGACTTATCCCATCAAATACAAGTTTATAAGCATACGATGTTGGACACTTTAAAAGAGAATGGGTTTTATTAGTTGATCGACATGTATCAACAAGTTGAATGAACATGCTTTTGCTCTCATCTAGGTTATGAACAGTTTGGAATCTCGAGAAAAGGCTCACAGGACAACACTGATGAATACTGCACAATATTCTATGAAAAGGAGAAGGTTCGACATTTCTGGCTAATCATTTCTGTACACTCTTCAGTAATCATCTCATTGCACTTCAAAACATATCCATCCTTCTTTTATAATCCGAAATGTTGAAAGAAACAATAATGTATACTGATGATATGAACTTCCATGCATTTATTGAAGGTGGAGCTTACTGAAGGTGGCACTTTTTGGTTGTCGGAATCACCATCAGTTCCAGGAAGCATTTCATGTGGAGCAAATGCACCCTGCATTGCAACATGGGCAATATCCTGTAATGCGATGCTTTTCTTGCTCTTTATTGTTCTATTGTTTTCTTAGTATCTTGGTTGTAGGTGAAGATTGTTGCCTTAACATGGTGTACACACGTTTCAACTCAAAAGACTAGAACCACCTGGATTCAGTTTCCAGATCGTAAACACAAATCTTGATGAAGTTAGCCCTCATGCTCGACGAAGAAGTGCTTTACATGGCAACATATACCATCGCTGCCACCCAATTTGCCTGTTATCTATTGTGGAGGCTTCAATACACAGAAGGAATCTATGACTGGGCGGTTTTTGCTTGGCAGATCCAGGTAATAACTTGGTGGATGATTTGAATTTTTGTTGAAATTAACATGTCCCACATATAACCATAAACTACAAATAGGAGGTACATTTGTTTAATTTTGTAAAAAAAAAACTTTTTCCCCTTGCATCAATTCCCAACAGTTTGTGAACACGGCCCATCCCTGCAATGCAACCACCAATGCACACCCACAACCTTCTATGACTCTGCAGTTCCTAGGTACTTGATATTGTAAGCATTCAAACTTCAGGAATTAGTCCAGTTTAAATACCAGAACTTACATAATTTGAAAAGTCTTGCATTTAATACAACGACAATAACAATAACAACAAAGCCTTTAAGTCCCAAACAAGTTGGGTAGACTAGAGTTGAAACCCAGCAGAAGCAATCAAGGTTCAGGCACGTGAATAGCTGTCTTCCAAGTACTCCTATCTAAGGCTAAGTCTTTGGGTATATTCTATCATTTCAAGTCTTCTTTTATTGCCTCTACCCAAATCAACTTCGGTCTTCCTCTGCCTCTCTTCACGTTACTATCCTGGCTTAGGATTCTACTACGCACTGGTGCCTCTGGAGGTCTCCGTTGGATATGTCCAAACCATCTCAACCGGTGTTGGACAAGCTTTTCTTCAATTGGTGCTACCCCTAATCTATCACGTATATCATCGTTCCGAACTCGATTCCTTCTTGTATGACTGCAAATCCAACGCAACATACGCATTTCCGCAACACTTATCTGTTGAACATGTCGTCTTTTCGTAGGCCAACAGTATGCACCATACAACATAGCAGGTCTAATCGACGTCCTATAAAACTTGCTTTTTAGCTTCTGTGGTACCCTTAGCTATTTGGAAACATATCGGTCGGAAGGCTTGTAAGATACGCAAATGTTTCAATGACATGGAATTAGGAAGAATCAATGGTTGATACTATCATACATCGGTGGCAATGTCTGTATGTTGTGGCTGCTCTAAGAGCGCTGAGATCATATTGAACTGAATATGTATTTTTGAACTAAAGGCGCAAACATGAGCATTGATATGAATGCATTGTTTACAAGTGTTCTGCACTCTGCGGTACATATTCTAACAACTAAATCTGCAATACAGTCCGTTGTGGGCAAGGCCCAATAGTGGCCCAAAATCTCTAACAAAATTGTCAGACTGCTTGATACTGGTCCAGTTTCAATATTGGTTGCATGTCATGAGATTTTACATATGTTTCGCCAGTGTGGTTATATGTCAGGGGATATAACATATGTTTTGGTCATAGCAACGCATGGGCACTCAACTAGTATGGAATTAGGAAAAATCAATGGTTGATACTATCATACTACATCATTGAATTGTTTAATTAACACATTTGATATTCTTTACCTTCTTGCTCAAGAGAAGAAAGGTGGTAATTGAATGGATGGATGACTACTTACTGTCTGAAAATACTTCAGTCTTCCTGGAGAATGGGTTTCTCACCCTCCACATTTTTCATTTGTGCATTGATCAATACTGACTGCAGATTGAGTAGGTGCTGTTGCTCCATTTGGGATTTTAAATAACCTTTTTGAACTGCTTTGTTGGATCCATAGAGAAATTAACCCAATGAAACATATTGTCAGGGTCTCAAATACACCTCTTGGGCCATTACTTTCTCTAAGTATCTTCCATTAGATGTTTATGGGAATCTAACCATTTGATAGGAACTTTAAGTATAAACTTACTAATAACACTTTTATGTGACCTAAACCCTAAAACCTAAACCACATCTGAATATTATTTGCTATATATATATATATATATATATATATATATATATATATATATATATATATATATATATATATATATATATATATTTAATATGTATCTCTGTGTTTCAGTGAAATAACTGAGCAATTTCCTTCAGTACTTCAGTTGACGCAGTTCTTGGTTATGTTGTTACAGAGAACATGGTGTTGTTGGTGATATGAGAGATGCTTGGCCAAATGCTCGAGTGTGAAAAAATGTTTCACTAATACACACGTATCATGGATTTAAAGGTGCCCCTGATACTTCATTTAAGTCTTTTTTTCTAGTTTCTGTTGTCTTCTTTTCCAGTTTCCATTGTAAAATTGCAATGAAAATTTTGCATTTATTATGCCAAAATAAAACTTGGAATTGAGGAAAAGAATGAATTGACAGTGTTACTTGATCGTTTATTCAGTTCATGTCGGGATAAATCAAATTTTAGTCTTTTGGCTTTTACCTAATCGGCTTCTTGAAACAAGTGCCATAGGTTACAGTTTTGAGTTATTTATTTTATGTATCATGATGACTTTGTACTAATATGCTCCATGGGCGAATATTGAGATCCGTCCACTATAACTAGTTATCTTTTTAGTTATACCCACCGTTCTTTTTTAGTTGCTTATCCTAGTATCTGTTTTAGCAATCGTATACCAAATAAATGTTCTGTTGCAGGGGAGAAACAAGGTGCCCTAGAATTTCTTAAATTAATATTTAGAGCTCTTTGCCTCTGCTGGGATCGACAGACACAGGACTTGCATATTGACTGGATCCTATTTAGAAGACGCCCACTGGTTCCTGCACTTTGTGAGGTCATAAATGACAATATAGATGGTGTTTATCCGTCATCGCACTTCCCTATGTTTGCTGAGTTTTTGCTTCCACGCTCAGTCCGCCTAGCCGAGACAACTTCATAGCCATTGTGTCAATTTTTTGTTATAGTTTTACCCAATCGTATTTTCATTACGGCTGATTGTTTCTTTCGACCACTTCACCATGATCTTGCGCCCTTTACTACTATTGCTGGGTTTCTTTTTGTCACCCCATTCCGCAAAACAAGACAATACACATGTGCATTCTTTTTGTGTATGTTTCCTGTCAGTAGTCCCTATCATGTGTTGCCTCAGCTTTGCTATATTTTTTAAGTAAACCTTTTCCTTATGCCGTTGATTTTGATGTATATATACTGTATCTTTACATGCTATTTATCACAATTGTGAGAGTTCCAAGTAAATCCGGATGTAATGAAAATTTCAAGCTTCCCTGGTCATCCACTGTCACCAAAGTTTTTTTTTTGTTGACTCATATTTAGAAGCAGAGTGCACAGTTCAGGGAATAAATCACTGTAGGCAACCCCATCACACACGAGTAGTCACACGGAGGACTATTTCGTGGAGTGGAGAAGCTCTGCAGTGGACGCTTGGTGAAGAAGCTCTATAATGGACACATCGTCAAGGTAACATGAAGGGAAGTATAGTGAATCTTGTCTTTTTTAGTGGTCACATCGTCAATGTAACAAGAAGGGAAGCAGGTGAATGTCACGATCTGGAGATGCAAGGAGGGGTTGCCGGTGTATACACACGGCGAGGAGCACGGCAACGCCGCCTCAGAACTGGTCAGCATCGGAAGGAAGAGGAAGGATTGGGAAATTAGGTTTTCTCATTGCTGACCGCCCAACCGTCCACACAGCAAGGTTTTAGTCCGAGTACCAAAACGATATTGGGCCAAGTCCATGAAATACACCCCTGCGACATACAAGTCATCTTATGGCCCATTAGCTAGTGCAGCCCAACACTATGCATGACATAAGGCCCATTTCGTGACAATCCCTCCTTAAGTTGTAGCACGCCCTCGTGATGCCGTAGTCGCCCTGGCCAGTGCCCTGGGGATGAGGTCGGAGATGGTAGCAGCCGGTTCCCAGGTCGCCCAATGCATCGGACAGGACTCCCGCTGCACAAGCAAAGGAGTAACATGACGCCCAACCAGACTTAGACGTTCAGCCAATACCTGGGAGGTGGTAGACTGTCCATAGTGAGCAGCAACAACAGTTCAGCATCCGTGGAAAGAGATGCATCAGGAGGCAAGGCCTTCTTCAGTTGAGAGACATGCAACACCGGATAAATCTGACTGGTGGCTGGAAGTTGGATCTTATAAGCAACCTTGCCAACAGTTTGTAAGATCACATAAGGGCCAAAATATTTATAGTTGAGTTTGTGATTGGGTCTTCGCTGAACTGAGTGTTGAATATGAGGTTGCAGTTTAACATAAACCCAGTCACCCACAGCAAAAGTTCTCTCTTGGCGATGCTTATCTGCCTGATGTTGCATGCGCCGCTATGCCCGAGCTAGATTCTGTTGGATGTGCTGCATCATAGTATTTCTGGACTGAAGCCAGTCATCCAGATCAGAAACTGTGCAAGTGTCAGTAGCTGTGATGCCGAAGTGTTTGGGGGGATGGCCATACAAGGCTTCAAAGGGTGTATGCCCATGTGCCGAATGATAGGTCGTGTTATACCAAAACTCAGCCAAGGGAATCCATTGTGCCCACTTCTGGGGACAGGAATGCACCATGCAGCGGAGATAGGTTTCAAGGTGAAAGGATCAAGATGCCCAAGTGGGGGGGAGGGTTGAATTGGGCTAATTCTAAAATTCTTTGCAATAATTAAGTCATATGGTTAGCCCAATTAACCCCTTGTGCCTAGAAAGTGTTTCTAATTGTTCTACCGCACAAAAGACTTGCAATCTAAGTTTCAACCCTACTCTAGCATGGTAATTCTATGAATGTAAAGACAAGAATTGAATTGCTCAAAGTAAATGCTCAAAGTAAATAGAGAAGGAGAAATGCGGTGATGTTTTGCCGAGGTATCGGAGAGTCGCCACTCCCCACTAGTCCTCGTTGGAGCACTCGCGTAAGGGTGTAGCTCCCCCTTGATTCGCGCAAGGATCAAGTGCTCTCTACGGGTTGATTCTTCGACACTCTGTCGTGGTGAATCACCCACAACCCCTCACAACTTGAGTTGGGTCATCCACAAGCTCTCTGGATGATCACCAAGCACCAAATCACCACCAAGCCATCTAGGTGATGGCGATCACCAAGAGTAACAAGCACAAACTCTCACTTGACCACGACAAGCCTAATGAGAACGGTGGATGCACACTTTGCTACTCTTGATCTTCACTAATGAGGGCTCTCTTTGGGATTCTCAAATCTTAATCACCTTACTAGGACCTTGCTCTTCTCGGCACTCTCAAACATGTTTCTTAGCTGTTGGAATGAGCAAAAGTACCCCCACACACGAGTGGCGGTTGTATTTATAACACCGGCTGAAAAACGAACCGTTATGTGCCTCTATGGGGTGACCGGACGCTCCGGTCAGTACACCCCGAACTCCAGTGGTTAAGTGTTGACTGGACGCTGGCCAGCGTCCGATCAGCACTGATCGGACACGTCCGGTCATGTTTTCCCTTCACTGGAACCTTACTGATGTCGACCGGACGCTGGACCCCCAGCGTCCGGTCACTTGCTGAGAAGTGTCCGGTCAGTAGCGGGAACCTGATCAGCGTCCGGTCAGCATTGATCGGACGTGTCCGATCAGGATTCTCCCTCTCTGGGACCTTACTAGAGTCAACTGGACGCTGGCCCTCAGCATCCGGTTACTTGACCTCTCAACATCCGATCACTTCCAAATGCTTTCACCTTGGTCAAATGAACTGACCGGACCCTAAGCCAGCGTTCGGTCAGTATTTGACCCTCCATTCATTTCCAACTCTCGATCATATGTGAATGAAGTTTGCTCTATTAGATCAAAGGGCTATTTTGGAGCTACCTAGTGCTAGTTTTAACAAGTGTGCACCACATCTAACTCACTAGACTCACCTAGGTCAAGCTACCCATTCATACCCCCTTAATAGTATGGCCAAAGGAAAAAATAAAGTCCTAAACTACTCTAAGTGTCTCTCTAACTCCAATCGACACTTAGAACTAGTCCATCCTTAACCTTGTCGTCCATCCTTTGAAAACCGAAATGATTTCCATCGTAGGGGCATGACCACCTTGATTGCCCAATCGATCTCCATTACCGTGACCTAACTTAATTGTTTCTGCAAAACACACGTTAGTCACAGTAATAACATATTGTCATTAATCACTGAAACCCAACTAGGGGCCTAGATGCTTTCAATCTCCCCCTTTTTGGTGATTGATGACAATACTACCTCGAGTATGTGAAAGAGATGAGGTTTTTAACATGCTTGGTTCATATAAGCTTTTGACAATAAGAACAAAAGTGTTAGACAAGCTTATATGACCCAAGCCAATATGATGTACTCAAAAGATATGAAATAAGCATGAGTACAAGTAATAAAACTCATTTGCATCGGAGTAAAACGCGGAAGCAAAGCAAATGAGCATAGCACAAGTGATATGACATATAAAGAATTGAAAGTAGAGAGCACACATGTCATATATCACGATCACATAGATATCACTGTCACATAAATATAGTAGTAAACATGAATGCATAATGTATCACACACATAAAAACTCCAAATATAATAGATAAGCTAATATAATAACTATGCTCCCCCTAGATATGTCGCTCCCCCTAAGGCTAACATACTGAAGCAAAGCAAATGAGCATAGCACAAGTGATATGACATATAAAGAATTGAAAGTAGAGAGCACACATGTCATATATCACGACCACGTAGATATCACTGTCACATAAATATAGTAGTAAACATGAATGCATAATGTATCACATATATAAAAACTCCAAATATAGTAGATAAGCTAATATAATAACTAAGCTCCCCCTAGATATGTCGCTCCCCCTAAGGCTAACGTACTCGAACCCTCTCCCCCTTTGGCGTGAAACACCAAAACCTAAGGGTCGGTCGGCGGGGCTACAGCGGACGAGCCGGGCGCTGAGGTACGAGGAGCGAGGTGGAACTGGGTGCCATCATCATCTGATCCTAAGCTCTGAGCTGTCTGACCCTCTGAAGTTGGTAGTGATGCTGAAGCAGTCTGGGTTGGATCAGGAACTGATGCTGCTGTAGGCTAGGCTGGTATAACTGAGGCAACCGGCTCTGATGATGCCACTGAGGAGGGGAGCGTCTCTGTAGTCGCTGTGATAGGTGCAGCCATAGAAGGTCCTAGAACATGCGGTATGGAGGAGTGGGCTACCCTGTCAACTCACTGAAGGAGGCTCCAAGACTCCTAGAGACTGAAGTGTCTGGCACTAGCAGCGATGACGTCTGTGCCGGTGTGAAGCCCGTCTGAAGTGGTGTGAACTGCGGGCTATCACTAGCGAAGCGAACCATTTGGACACCTACTTTATCGGTGAAGCATACTATGCTGGTGGCTATCCCTGACTCTGAAGCCCACTAGGCTATAACGCTAGAGTCATCGAAGTGGTGGCAGGCTGACCAAGCTGGGGTGAAGTCTGTGGCGGTGGTGCCCCAATCGCTGTCACTACATGCTGCATGAATTCAAGAAGCTGCTGCTGCATGAGGATCTACTGCTGATGCATGTCCTGCTGCTGCTGCTGGAGAGCCTATGTCTACTGTTGAATAGCTAGCTACTATCACTGGAACTTGTCCTATCGAGTCTGGAACTGAGCAAATGTAGCAGCTATCTCCTAAGCCTATCGTGCCTGGTCCTGCCTCATCCGCTCAAGTATAGCAAGAAGAGCAGGGTCTGTCTATGGGGTAGGTGGCGCTGAACTAGAGCTACCGGCCTCAGCATCATGTCGTCGTGGAGGTATCTGAGGAATGGGCTGGTAGTCGTCATCAGAACTATCACTGGGGTTGCTCACGACCATCCCCTCCTACTGAGCAAGCTGCTCCTCCTCTGTAGTTACAATACCCCTAATAATATCATCCTGCTGGGCTATAGACTCTGGCACCTCTGGGTGACAGCGTGGCTAGCTAGGTGCCTGTGGTGTACTGTGACGGATCATCTGAGTCAGGTTATAAGCAGGAAACTCTATAGTGGCACCACTATACTCAGCAATCATCTCATGCGGCCTGACTGTAACTGCTCTATGGATAAGGAATGTGACCCAGTGAGCATAGGGTAGCTGCCTATGACCTCTAAAGCCCTCAGCTATAGTATCCTCCATCTCTGATAGAAGAAGATCCCAAATATAAAAAACTGTCTACTGCATCAGAGAGTTGAGAAGCCATAGCTGTATACGAGTCAATCCCTCTCTATATCCCATCCTCGGAAGTAATGTCCTCCTCATGATAGCCTCAATCACTCGAGCAGTGGGAGTGAGACCACTGGGGTTCCTCCTCGCCCCCTTGCCAAAGGGCTCTGTGAAACAGTGATGAACCAAGTTCGTAGGAGGTACCATACCACCATGAGGGCGTCTAGGGGTGTGGTCTATCTATAGCACACCTCATGTAACCTGACTAGCTACTCCTAAAGCCTAAGTATCTCCCTGACCCTAGTGCCCGTCAGCCGATAGTCTCTGCCTCTAAATGCAAAGTGTATAAACCTGTGCTGCGGGTCAATCCAGAGTGTAGCATAGAATTGTTGAACCCAAGATGGAACATACAGCCCTGTCCATCCAATAAGATCTGTTAGCCCTGGTAAATAGGATAGATACGGGTGAATGTGCTCTCCAGCTGCTGCTACTATAGACTCTATGTTGCACACCCTCTGTGATCTGAATACTGCTCCATTGTTCATATAGGCATTATAGAAATCCTCCTACAAGGGTGTATAGAATCCCTCTGATGCTCTCTCATCCCTCCTAGGTGGAAACCACACCTCAAAGTCCATGAACCTCAGCTGCTCCACCTGCTTGGTCATGGCAGCCCTCAGGTCAAGATAGGCCACTGGAGACAGACCCTATGGTCGAGGCAGTGGATGAGAACCCCTCCTCTGAGTGTCTACCCTCGACATGACTAGAGCATGAGTACGACTAGAGCGGCGTAACTATGGCTGAGGTGCCATCTCTGTCTCCATGGTCTACTCGGCCTTCTCACCCTCCTGAGTCTACTATGCTGGCTGAGGCTCCTGAGTCTGCTCCGCTACCTATGGCTACTGCTGTGGCTCCCCCTGAGGCTGAACCTCATCAATGGCAACACACCATCCTCCAATCATGAGAGTCCCAGCTGGACCACCATGAAGGTGCTCAACTCGCTCAAGTGAAGCCCTCACTTCTGGTGAAAGCTGATCAGCAATCCGGACTCCACTGCAAGCACCTCCTCTCTCGGCATGCTCTGCGGCCTCAGCAACTATAGCGGCTCTCGCTGTCTCTGCATCTAGATACTTATGCTTCCTTACTACCAACTTCTTTGTCGCCTTGCCTTTTGGTTCTGTAGGCTAGCGAGGCGGGGGCCTTGGATGCTCGTCACCGGGACCACCTCCGACATTCTTCGTATGAGCCATCTGATGGATCTGAGAAGAATCAACTGCCGTTGACAAAGATCAACTGTCACTTTCGAGGCTTGGCCTCATTCCGTACTCGCGAGCTTGGCCCCGAGTTAACTAAAAACTATCACTGACACCTCAACGGAACCGACTCGCTGCATGATGGAATAGATAGGATATATAAATAATTTAAATTATACATCTAGAGATACGAAATCCTAAGAAAGCAAGCAATTAGGTACAAAATTGAAACACGGGCTTGCTACCTGATGAACCGGCGATCCGAGGAGAGGAGAAACAATGCACGGGGAACCACCAAATCGCGAGGCTAGGGTTAGGGTTCCGGTGAGGATCAGTCATGGAATTAGTCAAACAATGAAACTAGGGTAGTGAGGCCACTGGAGCATGCTAGGGTGGCACTGGAACCAAGCACAGCAGGTCACGGTGGCGAGGGCAGAGGCGGCGGCGTTGTGGTCAGCATGACGGCACGAGAGTGGTGGCTTGGTGTGGGAAGGTGCTACGGCGACGCGGGGAGCTGTGGCTAGGCACAGGAAGGCGCTGCGGCAGCGCATAGAGCGGAGGTACGATGGTGCTAGGGCTCGAGCAGCGTAGGAGCTCGGGGCGTGCGGCAGCGCAGAGAGCTGTGGCGATGACGGCGGCTAGGGCTAGGTGGGGGCGCTGATGCGGGGAAAAGAACATGGCTCAACTTAAAAAGGGGTCCCCCGTGGGATGAAATAGGAAACGGAGAAGGAGTTCGTAAACAACATGATTCCTATTGACCGGACGCTCCAGTGGCAGCGATCGAACACTGCCACCCAGTGTCTGGTTGATTCCAGAGAGGTTCAATTCCTCTAGAATCACGACCGGACGCGTCCGGTGGACACCGATCGGACATAGCCAGAGTCCAGTCAATACAGCCTTCGTCTTCTCCACATGATCGGACGCTGAAATCCTTCTGACCGGACGCTAAAACGCAGAGTCTGATCACTCCTTTGCATCAAGTTCACCTCCTATGAACTGACCGGACGCTAGACTCTAGAGTCCAATGCAGCGTCCAGTCACTCTTTCTTCAGCAAATCTTCAAAGTCCTTCGTGCTGCCTGTTCCCAATCAAGTCCCAACTCAAATAAGACCCAAATAAACACCAATTGAGACTGATGTGAGTGACCTCTCTCAAACCCTCAAGTTTTTCAAAATATTTTGCCTTAGGCTATAATTCTTTTTAAGAAAATAGGCAATAAGAGGGCAATTTGAAGACAAATGGCAACAACATTCATGCATATGCAATGCAATACTTGTAAGTAAATCTAGTTGCTTGTCAAGTTTGATCCAAGGTTAAGCTTCTTCACACGCTTTCCGGTGGTTATCTTAACCATGTTAGACAAGCCCTATATGCATTACAAAACATTAAACATGTTGTATATTACAATGCAATACAAGGGACAACACAAGCACATTTTTTAGTGAAGTTACTAAAATCAAGCACATTAAGCTCATTTCGCAATCTACAAAATGTTGCCTCATCTAGCGGTTTAGTGAAGATATCCGCCAATTGATCCTCGGTCCTTACACCTTCTAGTGATATATCATTCTTTGCAACATGATGTCTAAGAAAGTGATGGCAGATATCTATGTGCTTGGTGCGAGAGTGTTGAACCGGATTATTTACAAGTTTTACCACACTTTCATTGTCGCACAAAAGAGGTACTTTATCTAGAACTACACTATAATCTAGCAAAGTTTGTTTCATGTAAAATATTTGTGCACAACAAGCACCCATGGCAATGTATTCCACTTCGGCGGTGGACAAAGCCACACTATTTTGTTTCTTGGAGGACTAAGACACAAGTGATCTACCAAGCAAATGGCACCCTTCAGATGTGCTCTTTCTATCAACTTTGTAACCGGCATAATCCGAATCGGAATAGCCAACTAATTCAAATATAGCTCCTTTGGGATACCAAAGGCCAATGCTTGGTGTGTGCTTAAGATACCTAAGGATTCTTTTTATGACAATTAAATGAGTTGCCTTAGGATTAGCTTGAAATCTAGCACACATACACACACTAAACATGATGTCGGGCCTAGATGCGGTCAAATATAATAAGCTACCAATCATAGAGCGGTAGAGAGTTTGATCAACTGGGTTACCTCCCTCATCTAGGTCGAGATGTCTATTAGTTGGCATTGGTGTCTTGATTGGCTTACATTCATCCATCTTAAATCTCTTGAGAAGATCATTAGTATATTTTTCTTGAGAGATGAAAATCCCTTCTCTCATTTGCTTGACTTGAAAACTAAGAAAGAATGTAAGCTCTCCAATCATTGACATCTCGAACTCCTTCAATATTAATTCACCAAACTCTTTGCATGAATCTTCATTTGATGATCCAAAGATGATATCATCAGCATATACTTAACAAATGAAGATATGCCCATCAAGCTTCTTGGTGAATAGTGTGGTGTCGACCTTTCCAACGGTGAAGCCCTTCTCAATGAGGAAGTCCCGAAGGCGCTCATACCAAGCTCTTGGGGCTTGCTTAAGCCCATATAATGCCTTAGACAACCTATAAACATGATTAGGATATCTAGGATCTTCAAACCTGAAAGGTTGCTCAACATAGACTAGTTCATGAATAAAACCATTTAAAAATGCACTTTTCATATTCATTTGATAAAGTTTTATTTCATGATGTGATGCATATGCAAGGAGGATACGGATGTCTTCTAATGTTGCAACCGGGGCAAAGGTCTCTCTAAAATCTAAACCTTCAACTTGAGAGAACCCCTTTGCAACTAGTCTTGCCTTGTTCCTCACAACAACACCTTGATCATCTTGCTTGTTTCGGAACACCCACTTTATTCCAATGACTCTTGCACCTTTTGACCACTCTTCAAGAGTCCAAACTTCATTGCGGGTGAAGTTGTTCAACTCTTCATGCATTGCATTTATCCAATCCAGATGTTGAAGAACTTCTTCTACCTTAGTAGGCTCAAAGCAAGAGACAAAAGAGTGATGAGCAATAAATAAAGCAAGTTTTTATGATCGAGTCGTTACACCCTTTGATGGACTCCCTATGATGAGATCTTGTGGATGATCTTGAAGTAGAGGTGTATTTCTTCTATTGGCCACTTGAGGGGGAGGTTGTGGAGCATCAACATCTTGTGCTTGTACCACCATTTGTTCATGGGAGACATGAGTATCTTCATTTTCTACTCTCCCATCTTTTTCACCATCTTGTGGCACACTTGATGAAGAAGGTGGATCAATCACTTGTACATCATCTTCATCATCTTTAGGCTTGATGTCTCCAACTGGAATGTTCTTCATAGCCTCCCTCAATGGTTCATCACCTACATCATCAAGATTCTCATGTGCTCCTTGAGAGCTGTTAGATTCATCAAATTCCACATCATATGTTTCTTCAACCAAGCTGGTGGCATGATTAAATACTCTATATGCTTTGGACTTTGATGAATAACCAACAAGAAAACCAATATCACAACATCTTTAAAACTTCCCTAGGTATTGCTGCTTCTTGTAGATGTATCATTTGCAACCAAACACCCTAAAGAAGGAGACGTCCGACTTCTTCCCATTGAGCAACTCATAGGGTGTCTTGCCAAGGAACTTTTGAAGGAATAGGTGGTTGGATGCATAACATGCGGTGTTGATTGCTTCCACCCATAGAGCTTCGGGGGTGTTGTACTCATCAAGCATTGTTCTTGCAAGAGTGATCAATGTTCGGTTCTTCCTCTCAACTACACCATTTTGTTGAGGAGTATTTGTTGCGGAGACCTCATGCTTGATCCCAACTTCATCACAATAAGCTTCTATGTTTATGTTGTCAAATTCTTTCCCATTGTCACTTCTTATATTCTTAAGCTTCACTTCAAATTCATTTTGTGCTCTCTTGGCAAACTTCTTGAAGAAAGATGCAACTTTGGATTTGTCATGAAGGAAGAAAACCCATGTATACCTTGAATAGTCATCAACAATCACAAGACAATAAAGATTTCCTCCCAAGCTCTTGTATGTTGTTGGTCCAAATAAATCCATATGAAGGAGTTCTAGCACTCTTGCAGTTGACATGAAAGCTTTTGTTGGATGGGTATTTGCAACTTCCTTGCTGGCTTGACATGCACTACAAAGCTTGTCCTTCTCAAACTTCACATCCTTCAACCCTCTCACCAAATCATTCTTCATAAGCTTCTTGAGTGAGCTCATCCCAACATGAGCAAGCCTTCTATGCCATAGCCACCTAAGTGTTGTTTTAGTGAATAGGCATATCTTCAAGTTTGCACCTTCAGAGGTGAAGTCCACTAGATATAGGTTGTTGTATCTAAATCCTTTGAATATCACTGATCATCATCTTTCTTGGATACAACAATCTCCTTCTCGGTAAACAAGCATTGGAAGCCAAGATCACACAATTGTCCAACGAATAGCAAGTTGAAACTCAATGAAGCAACATATAGCACATTGAAGATGGAATGATCATTTGATATAGCCACTTTGCCCAATCCTTTGACATTGCCCTTTGAGTTATCTCCAAATGTGATTCTTTCTTGTCCATCTACTTCTTCATCTAGTGAGGTGAACATACGAGGATCATCGGTCATATGTTGTGTGCAACCACTATTAATAACCCAATGACTTCCACCAGTCTTGTAGTTCACCTACACACAAGAGATCAAGCTTTAGGAACCCAAACTTGTTGAGGGCCCTTCACCTTCTCAACAAGTGACTTTGCAACCCAAATTTTCTTAGACCTATTCTTGTTGGGAGGACCTAAGAACATCACTTTCATCTTTCCACTAGAATCCTTTCTAAGCATGTAGTGAGCATTGAAGGCAAAAGGTCTAGCATGCTTGGGCAAGGGTTGTGGTGGTGGAGTTTGGCACTCATGAGAAAAGTGGCCTTTTTGTCCACACTCAAAACATCTCTTTGGCTTTGGCTTAGACTTATGTTGTTGTTGAGCTTGAGCCTTCTTCTCTTAATTTGCCAAGTACCCAATGCCACTTCTATCCATCTTCATAACGGTGTTCATTAGTAGTTCACTTTGAAGATGCTTGCCTCTAGTGAACTTGCTCAATCCAATCTTAAGATGCTCTTTCTCTAACTTGAGCTTCTTGTTTTCTTCCTTGAGAGCATCATTGTTTTTCTCTTCCTTGAGCTTCTTGTTCTCTTCTTTGAGCTTCTCATTTTCAAGCATCAACTCACCATCATGATCAAGAGTTTCTAGCACAATGGTGTTGTGGCTTTTGATCTCTTCAAGATCTTTCTTGAGCTTTGCATTGTCATTCTTGAGCTTGACAAACTCATCATAATCATCGGCCTCAACCACTTGCTTGCCCTTGCTACTATAACTTTGCTCAATGCTCTCAATAATCAAGTCATCACATGATGTAGCTATATCAATCTTAACAACATCGTTAGTAGCATCATATGGCTCATTAGATAAGAATTCTTGAGCAATAACAAGATTATCATGATTAACCTTAAGAGTAGTATATTCTTCTCTTAGCTTGTGGCTAGTGATGAGCTCATTATGTGCCCTCTCAAGTTTATCATGTTTATCTTTAAGCTCTTTCTTAGAAGATTTGAGCTCCTTGAGTTTGGATGATATAGCATCATTTGCTTCTCTAAGCTCAACACTAGCATTTTTGGCTATATCACATTTTGCTAAAAGTGCATCATTTTTAGCCTCTAGCTTTTCATTCTTAGCTCTAGTTTTTATAATGATCTTAGTGTATTGTTTTAGCAATCTAGCAAGATCATCATAAGAAGGTGATTCATATTCATCATCATCACTATCGCTATCATCATCACTAGCATGCTCATCATCACTACTATCATCATTGTTCGATACCTTGCGGTCACCCTTGGCCATAAGGCATAGGTGTGTAGAGGATGATGGTGGTGGTGGCGATGAAGATGATGAAGAGTTGATAACAATTGTGGCCACCTTCTCGTTGTCACTATCATCATCGGATAAGGTACTAGATGAATCAATGTTTGTGAGCCAATCACCGACAATGTATGCCTTTTCCACTCCTCTTCTTCTTGTGGAAGTCCCTCTTCTTGCCATCTCTCTTCTTGTATGGCTTGTTCTTCTTCTTCTCTTCTTCTTCTTCATTACTTGAGTCATCCTTCTTGCCCTTGTATTTGTTCTTGAACTTGTCTTTCTTGGGCTTAGTGCATTGGTGTGCTAGATGACCAAGTTCTCCACAATTGAAGCAATCCATCTCAGAGATTGGCTTCCTTCTAGAGCTAGTGAAGAAGTTCTTCTTGCCATCAAACTTGATGCCACTCTTGTTGAGCTTCTTTAGTATCTTGGCGGTCTTCTTCACCATGAGAGCAAGACTTTCATCATCAACTTCATCATCACTTGAGCTTTCATACTCAAGTCTTGCTTTACCCTTCTCTTGGCTAGCTTTGAATGCTAAGTCTTTATCTTTCTTCTTGGTAGAGGATGAGCCATCTTGTGGCATGATGTGCATGTACATCTCATGAGCATTGATCTTTTCCAAGATTTATGTCGGTGTAGTGGTGGAAAGATCACCTTGATGGAGCACGGTCACAATATGCCCATATTTATCAATGGGGAGGACACTCAAAATCTTTCTTACAACATCCGATGGTTGCATTTGAGTAAGTCCAAGCCCATTGACTTCCTCTACAAGAACATTCAACTGTGAATACATCTCAATAGCATATTCTTTAGGAAGCATTTCAAAAGAGTTGAGCTTTTTCATGACAAGATGATAGCGTTCCTCACGCTCACTCTTAGTTCCCTCATGGAGCGCACAAACATCCGACCATAGTGCATGAGCGTCTTTGTGGTTCCTCACCTGATTGAACACATCTTTGCAAAGGCCTCTAAAGATGGTGTTTCAAGCCTTTGCATTCCACTTCTCATAGTTCACCTCATCGCCTTGTAGGTGAGTAGCATCTCGAGGTTTTGGGAAGCCATGTGAGGTGGCTCTAAGAATACCAACATCTAGAGCTTCTAAATACGCCTCCATGCGAATTTTCCAATAAGGAAAATCATCTCTCTCAAAGATAGAAGGAGGTCCATCCCCGTGAGACATCTTGCTCTAGGCGGTTAAGCCTAAATATGTGAGCATGAGGCTCTGATACCAATTGAAAGAATCAAGATGCCCAAGAGGGGGGAGGTGAATTGGGTAATTCTAAAATTCTTTGTAATAATTAAGTCCTATGGTTAGCCCAATCAACCCCTTGTGCCTAGAAAGTGTTTCTAATTGTTCTACCGCACAAAAGACTTGCAACCTAAGTTCCAACCCTACTTTAGCATAGCAATTCTATGAATGTAAAGACAAGAATTGAATTGCTCAAAGTAAATGCTCAAAGTAAATAGAGAAGGAGGAACGCGGTGATGTTTTGCCGAGGTATTAGAGAGTCGCCACTCCCCACTAGTCCTCATTGGAGCACTCGCGCAAGGGTGTAGCTCCCCCTTGATCCACGCAAGGATCAAGTGCTCTCTACGGGTTGATTCTTTGACACTCCATCATGGTGAATCACCCACAACCGCTCACAACTTGAGTTGGGTCATCCACAAGCTCTCCAGATGATCACCAAGCTCCCAATCACCACTAAGCCATCTAGGTGATGGCGATCACCAAGAGTAACAAGCATAAACTCTCACTTGACCACGACAAGCCTAACGAGAACGGTGGATGCACACTTTGCTACTCTTGATCTTCACTAATGAGGGCTCTCTTTGGGATTCTCAAATCTCAATCACCTCACTAGGACCTTGTTCTTCTTGGCACTCTCAAACGTGTTTCTTAGCTGTTGGAATGAGCAAAAATACCCCCACACACGAGTGGAGGTTGTATTTATAACACCGGCTAAAAAACGAACCGTTATGTGCCTCTACGGGGTGACCGGATGCTCTGGTCAGTACACCCTGAACTCCAGTGGTTAAGTGTTGACCAGATGCTGGCCAGCGTCCGATCAGCACTGACCGGACGCGTCCGGTCACATTTTCCCTTCACTGGAACCTTATTGATGTCGACCGGACGCTAGACCCCCAGCGTCCGGTCACTTACTAAACAGTGTCCGATCAGTAGCCGGAACCTGATCAGCATCCGGTCAACATTGACCGGATGTGTCCGATCAGGATTCTCCCTCTCTGGGACCTTACTAGAGTCGACCGGACACTGGCCCTCAGCGTCCAGTTACTTGACCTCTCAGCATCCGGTCACTTCCAGACGCTTTCACCTTGGTCAAATGAACTGATCGAACACTGAGTCAGCGTCTGGTCACACCGAAGCCAACATCTGGTCAGTATTTGACCCTCCATTCACTTCGAACTCTTGATCATATGTGAATGAAGTTTGCTCCATTGGATCAAAGGGCTATTTTGGAGCTACCTAGTGCTAGTTTTAACAAGTGTGCACCACACCTAACTCACTAGACTCACCTATGTCAAGCTACCCATTCATACCCCCTTAATAGTATGACCAAAGGAAAAAACAAAGTCCTAAACTACTCTAAGTGTCTCTCCAACTCCAATCGACACTTAGAACTAGTCCATCCTTAACCTTGTCGTCCATCCTTTGAAAACCAAAATGATTTCCATCATAGGGGCATGACCACCTTGATTGCCCAATCGATCTCCATTACCGTGACCTAACTTAATTGTTTCTGCAAAACACACATTAGTCACAATAATCACGTATTGTCATTAATCACCAAAACCCAACTAGGGGCCTAGATGCTTTCACAAGACACTGATTCAATTGTTCGGTTTGGCCATCGGGTTATGGATGGTAGGCAGAACTCATATTGAGTGTTGTTTCTGTGAGCCTGAATAGTTCTTGCCAAAAGGCACTAATGAAAATTTTATCTCTATCAGAGATGATGATGGAAGGCAAGCCATGCAGTTTGTACACATTGGCCAAGAAGGCTTGGGCTATAAAGGCAGTATAGGTGTGGGCTAAACAAATAAAGTGTGCATATTTTGTGAGTTTGTTCATGACAACTAGGATAGTGTCAAAGCTTTTGGATTTAGGCAATCCCTCAATGAAATCCAAACTAATGGTGTGCCAAGCATGGGTAGGAACAGGCAGTGGTTGCAATAAACTAGGTAATTTACAGTGTTTAGGTTTAGCTTGGGCACATACCTCACAAGCATTAATGTAATCCGTGATAGACTGCTTCATATGTGGCCAGGCAAATAGTGACTTCACCTTGTGATATGTGGCTATAATGCCACTGTGTCCTCCCAAGCCACTAGAGTGAAGAGCCAATAAAATAGCTTGCTGTGCTTCCTTATGGTTTCCCAACTAGATTCTATTTTTGTACTTGATCAAACCATCACTAAGAGTAAAGACTTTGTCATTGGATCCAGTAATACTGAGCTTAGTGAGCAACTATTTGGTTTGGTCATCTTGCTGATAACCCTCCAAAATGATTTCCAACCACTTTGGAGTGCTTGCAGTGATAGCAGTCAAAGATACAGGCTCAGCTTGTCTAGAAAGAGCATATGTAGCTTTGTTTTCCAAACCCTTCTTATAAAGAATTTTGTATTGTAAGCCCAACAGCTTGATGAAAGCTTTTTGTTGCATACCCTCATGTAGCTTCTACTCCCCTAGGTGAATGAGGCTCTTGTGATCAGTGACAATGGTGAATTCCTTATGCTGGAGGTAAGGTTTCCACTTGGTGATTGCCAAAATGAGTGCCATGCACTCCTTCTCATATGTTGAGAGTGCTTGAGCTTTGGGGCCAAGGGCCTTACTGAGGTAAGCCACTGGGTGTGTGTCCTAAGATAACACTGCACCAATACCAGTGGATGAAGCATCGGTCTCAACTATGAAGGCTTTGTTGAAGTTTGGTAATGCTAGCACAGGTGCTGAAATGAGAGCTTGTTTCAAGGTGTCAAAACATGTTTGCAGTTGTGGTGTCCAATGAAATAGAACATCCTTTTTCAATAGGTTAGTCAGAGGTCGACTTAGGATGCCATAATTCTTGATGAACTTCCTATAATAGCCGGATAGACAGAGAAATCCTCTCAACTGTCTGGTGTCTGATGGTGGGGGCCAATTAGCCATAGCCTCAATTTTCTTAGGATCTATTGCCACACCATGTCCACTAATGATATGACCCAGATATTCTAACTTTTGTTGACCAAAAGAACATTTAGACCTCTTAAGCAAGAATTGATGATCATTTAGAATGTTGAAGACTTGTTGCAGATGATCTAGGTGAGTCTCCAATGTTGGACTGTAAATAAGTTTGTCATGAACAAAGACCAGGACACATTTCCTCAACAGTGGCTAGAAGATATTGTTCATCAAGGCTTGAAAGGTAGCTGGGGCATTTGTGAGTCCAAATGGCATGACTCGGAATTCCCAATGCCCACTGTGAGTATGGAAGGCTATTTTGGCCTCATCTTCAGGGGCCAACCAAATTTGATGATAGCCTGATCGCATATCTAACTTGGTGAACCAAGTTGCTCCATTCAACTCGTCCAAAAGTTCATCGACCACTAGTAATGGATACTTGTTTTTGACAGTAATGTTGTTGAGTTGCCGATAATCAGCACAAAAACACCAACTGCCGTCTTTGTTCTTGACCAAGATCATTGGGGAAGCAAAAGGACTTTGACTTGGCCTAATGATGCCATTGGAGAGCATTTCTATGATCTAACGCTCAATCTCATCTTTTTGTGTCGATGAGTATCTATAGGGCTTGACATTTATAGGCTTCACACCAGGTAACATTGGAATTTGATGATCAAACTCCCTAGAGGGCGGCAAGGAATCTAGGTCCTTGAAAAGATGAGCCTGACTATCCACTAACTGATGTACTAGCATAGGAATAGTGTCTGGAGGCAAAGGTGGTGTTACTTGACACAAGTGAATCATCTGAGCTATGCCACCTTTCCTGATAAGGCCTTGTAATTTCCTAACTTTCACTTTGGGACAACTAGATAAGGTATGTTTGACGCCCTTTAAGCTGATTCTGCTGCCCTGATAAGAGAACCTCAACAACATCCTTTTCTAGTGTATCCACATGGGTCTGTGTTGTTCTAACCAGTCCATACCTAACACCATATCATAGTACTGCAAGGGCAACACACGAGCATCAGTTGTGAAAGTGTGCCCCTGAGACCACCAGCTGAAGTTGAGGACCTGATGGTTGCTCTAAAGTTGATCACCATTTGCCACAACTACTTGAATGGGAGGAGCAGGCATCAGTACATAGTTGAGTGCGGTAGCCATTTTGGTGCTAATGAATGTGTAGGTGCTGCCCAAATCAATGAGGATGAGCAGTTCTTGATCGTTGACGATGCCACGGAGCTTGATAGTTTTCTTGCCTGAAACACCGACTGCTGCGGACTGAGATAGAGCAAACATAGCTTCATCTTCATCACTAGAATCTAAAGTATTCTAGTCAGGCATACTGTCATCTGAAAACAGCTCCATGAACTCTTCCAAGACGTGTAGAGCTACTTTATCAGGGCACTTATGGTTGTGACCCCATTTGTCGACACACTTCATGCAGAGGCCTTGTGCACGTCGCTGAGCTCACAATGTTGCAAGCTTGTCTTCCCACTTTGGCTTTGTGTTGGTGGCTGGTGGTGCTCCCAGAACGCCAGGTGTTGTAGCTGGTGGTGGTTTGCCGGGATACTTGTTGTAGTCGCAATAATTGCACTTGACAAAATACTTGGGTTGAGATTCCAACACATCGGCCTGCATAAGAGCCAATGACAAGGCCACATCAACTGTTCTCGGCTTATGTAAAACAATAGCAATGCAGATGTCAGGATGCAAGCCTTGAAGAAATTTACTAACAAAAAACACATCATCTAAATGATTATTATGCACCAGCACTTCATGCATGATAGTTTGAAATCTATCATAATAATCCTGAACATCAGAGATTTGCTTAATGCTTAGTAATTCTTGCATGGAGTTATGATAGTGATCTTTCCCAAATTTAGATTCAATAGCAATGCAGAGATCAACCTTGTTATCCACCCCATGTTGTGCCTCATAGGTTTGCAACCATAAGGCAGCATGCCCTTTGAAATGTAGGGTACCATATTGAGCCCAGCGATGGACCGGGACATTGAACATATCAAAGTATTTTTCTGCTTTTTCTTTCTAGACTTTTGGATGAGACCCATCAAATTTGGGAAACTAGGCCTTAGGTAAACAACATTCATTGTGTGTAGACGTAGTAGGATAATGAACTGTGGAGGTGGAGGAGGATAACTGACCATTGGCCAGGGGATGAGTGAGGATCAAAGTCCCCCTTCATTCCCCTATGGTGATGTGGCAACGCCGTGGCCCATGGCCCACCCCTCTTCCTCACGCTTCGGGGCCGATGGTGGAGCGTTGTTCGCTTCCAACGCCTCCACGTGTGATGTGAGAGTCTGGATCTCCTTGGTTAACTCGTTGGAGAAGTTATCAACCTTAGGACGCCAGCGATTGAAGGTCTCCATGAGTAGGAGCATGGACTTCATCTAGGCACCGAGCGACTCAAGCTTTTCCTCAGTTGTTGCCATGCAGGAGGTGAGGGTTGGTGGTTTGGGTTTACGCGCCAGTGAGTGAGGTGACGGAAATGGAGGTGGTGGTGGATCGACAGGAAATTAGGGATCGATCGAAAGCGGTGGTGGGGAAGTGATTGGGGTGGAAGGAACACTGGTGGCATAGTGGAATCGATGATGGTGGAGGTAGGGGAAGGAGGTGGTGGACAAACTGAACGGCGACAAGGATGAATCGGGCAGCTGCGGCGATGAAAAAATCTGGTGTATGACCACGCGACAACTCTGGATCCAACCATTGGCGATGGGATTTTATGGATCTAGTATCGACGATGGATCGAGAGGCTCTGGTACCAAATGTCCTGATCTAGAGATGCAAGGAGGGTTTGCTGGCGTATACACACAGCGAGGAGCACGGCAACGCCACCTCAGAACTGGTCAGCACCAAAAGGAAGAGGAAGGATCGGGAAATTAGGTTTTCTCATTTCTGACTGCCCAACCGCCCACACAGCAAGTTTTTAGTCCAAGTACCAAAACGATATTGGGCCAAGCCCATGAAATACACCCCTGCGACATACAAGTCATCTTACGGCCCATTAGCTAGTGCAACCCAACACTATGCATGGCATAAGGCCCATTCCGTGATAGTGAAGCTTGCCTTTGTGGCTAGTCGGTGCTTTGGTGGCGTGCCTAAGACCAATTGGGAGAAGGAAGAAACTTCACTTAGACCAGTGGTGGTGCCACGTATACCACATGATACATCGCAATTCTGGGAGAAGCTACAAGACGCTCGAAAACCCTCTTTGCCCTAGATCCAAACCCTAACATGTTTTGGATTGTCACAACAGCATTGAATTTGCCATCGCCATGCGAGACAAGCCATCAAGGCAACGAGCGTAGAAACTGTTACTAGCAGGAGATTGCTTAGCACTGATGTAGGCATGCGTGATCTATTGTCGAGGCATGCTTGACCCATATTGTTAGGCTGCAAGAGCTACCTCCATCCTACTCCCTCCGTTTCAAATTATAAGTGGCTTTGACTTTTTTGTTTATACATTTTGTTATGTATTTTAGATATTATTTATTTAGGTGCATAATAAAATGGATGTACCAAAAAAGTCAAAGCGACTTGAAATTTAGAACGGACGGAGTACATGGCACCGATCATTGCATGAAGCCACATCTTGCTAATATCATCGATGCTGTTGCACATTGTTGTCCTTTATAAGGTTCTAGATAGAGAAAACCACAAGCATCCCTGCAAAGACCGCCATCCACAACGAATTGTCTTTTGCAGCCTTGTAGGTTGTTAGGTTGACATGGATGGTAGCCAACCCAACTTCTGCCAACCTAAAGCAAAAAAAACCATTGAGATGGAACTCATTGGATGCCACCACCCAAAACTATTCATAATACTCCAAGGCTGGTAGTAGCCATGCTGACACCACAAACGTATCCGCTTGGCCGCATCGAAAGTAGGACCACTATGACCACACCAAACTAACCACTGCATAGCAGGAGCAATCGTCATGGACACGACTACGAGAAGCCATCGCAACCCACTGTTGCTGCCACACAAAGTAGCACTGCTGACACCACTACATCTTGTCCTGGATAAGGTTGTAATACCTTTGAGAATTTTGTTTGAAAAAAGTGAAAATCATGGCAAGTTGCTTTACTTGACAAACATTCTATGTATTTTGTGTTGAGTCTTGTGACTCTAGTGAGAGAATTTTCATGCTTTCAAAATCAAGTTCATGCACACTCCACCTCAACTACACTAATTCTACACTAAAAGTAAGCAATTGACATCCCATTCTCCACCAAATAAAGACTAAAAATAAAGATCCCTCTTCACGAAGTTTTGGAAACATGTATGCACTATGGAAATATGAGAAAAAGAGAACATGAGAAATATGAGAAAAGAAATAATGAATGGGAAAAGAGAAAAAAATCCATGTTCTCAAAATAAATGGAGAGGTATCCTCTAAATAAAAGAGTCAAAAAGTCATTCCATCTTCGACACACCTGCACACCTAGATTGAAAGATTGTATTTATCAATAAAAAGATTGAAAGATTGTATGGTACATCCCTCTATGGATCCAAGTTATGACTTGACAAGATATGCAACGCATGTGAAAGCATCTAGGCCCTCAGTTGGGTTTTGGTGATTAATGACGACATGAGATTACTATGACTAATGTGTGTTTTGCAGAGGCAATTTGAGTTGTCATGGTAATAGAAATTGATTGGGCAATCATAGTTGTCATGCCCCTGTCAATGGAAATCATTTTGGTTTTCAAAGGTTGGACGACAAGGAGAGTGTTCGGCTGGTATTAAATTTCTACTATAGCAGCGGGAAAACACTGTTCATCCTGGAATTTTATGAGAGAAAAACACTGCTCTGGCTGGGAAAAAAGCTAGCCAGCCAGCCAAACACGCCCAAGGTTAAGGACGGACTAGTTCTAAGTGTCGTTTGGTGTTGGAGAGACACTTAGAGTAGTATATGATTTTGTTTTTCCTTTGGCCATACTATTAAGGGGGGTATGGACTAGTAGCTTAACCTAGGTGAGTCTAATGGATTAGGTGTGATGCACACTTGTCAAACTTAACACTAGGTTGCTCAGGAATAGCCCCAAGATCGATAGAAGTCAACTTCATTCACAAAGAATTTTGAATTGGAAGTAAATGGAGAGTCAAATGACTGATCGGACGCTGGTTTGGTTATGACCAGACATAACTTGGAGAGTCCGGTCAGTTCATTTGATCGGCAGCAACAGTCAAAGTGCGATAGGACACTAGATACCAGTGCTCACTGGTCGCGATGTTAGCCATATCTGTAGCAGCGTGGACATGCTGTTGACCACGGACCAGACGCTGAACAGAGAAATGACCAGACTCTAGATGCCGTCTGGTCAACAACAGTAAGGTTCTAGAGAGGGTTTTTGATGACCGAACGTGTTCGGTGGGTGCTGACCAGACGTAGGCTAGAGTCTAGTCAAAGCAAATGGCTCTTTCTGACACGCTAACATACCACACTAACCGGTGCGTCCGGTCACCTTGACCGGAGCGTCCGGTCACCTTGACCGGCCCTAATACTTGCTGAGTTGGACCTCAACCGTTATGTTTTGAATGGGGGGTATAAATACATATCCCACTCGTCCATTTAAGGTCTCTTGCCCATTTGTTCAGCTGAGAAACACCTTTGGAGTGCAAGGGAGAGCAAGGACCTAGTGGGGTGATTGAGATTTGATAATCCAAGATTAAGGACCTCATTAGTGCATAGGGAGTAGCAAGTGTGCATCCACCTTTCTCATTAGGCTTGTCTTGGTCAAGTGAGAGTTTGTGCTTATTACTCTTAGTGATCGCCATCACCTAGATGGCTTGGTGGTTGGGATGTTGGTGATCATCCAGTGGAGCTTGTGGATGACCCAAGTCATGTTGTGAGCAGTTGTGGGTGACTCACCATGATGGAGTGTCAAAGAATCAGCCCGTAGAAAGCACTTGATCTTTGCGTGGGTCAAGGGGGAGCTACACCCTTGCGTGGGTGCTCCAACAAGGACTAGTGGGGAGTGGAGACTCTCCGATACCTCAGGAAAACATCGCCGTGTTCCTTTTCCTCTCTTTATTTTGAGCATTTACATTTGAGCAACTCATTTTATGTCTTTACATTCCTACAATTGTCATACTAGAGTAGGATTGGAACCTAGGGTGCAAAACTTTTGTATGGGAGAACAATAGAAACACATTCTAGACATAAGGGGTGAAATGGGCTAAGTGTAGGGCTTATTTATTGTAAAAATTTAGAATTAGCCCAATTCATCCCCTCTCTTGGGTATCTTGATCCTTTCAATTGGTATCAGAGCCTCATGCTCCCTAAATTAGGCTTAACCGCCTAGAGCAAGATGTCCCATGGGGATGGACCCCCTCCTATGTTTGAGGGAGATGATTTTCCTTATTAGAAAATTCGCATGGAGGCATACCTAGAGGCTTTAGATGTTGGAGTTCTTAGAGCCGCCTCACAAGGCTTCCCAACACCTAAGGATCCCACCAACCTTCAAGGCGATGAGGTTAACTACGAGAAGTGAAATGCAAAGGCTAGTGAAAGCATCTAGGCCCCTAGTTGAGTTTCGGTGATTAATGACAATATGTGATTACTATGACTAACGTGTGTTTTACAGAGGCAATTAAGTTAGGTCATGGTAATGGAGATCGATTGGGCTATCATGGTGGTCATGCCCCTACGATGGAAATCATTTCGGTTTTCAAAGGATGGACGACAAGGTTAAGGATGGACTAGTTCTAAGTGTTGATTGGAGTTGAAGAGACACTTAGAGTAGTTTTGGACTTTGTTTTTCCTTTGGCCGTACTATTAAGGGGGGTATGGATGGGTAGCTTGACCTAGGTGAGTCTAGTGGGTTAGGTGTGGTGCACACTTGCTAAACCTAGCACTAGGTAGCTCCTAAAAAGCCCTTAGATCCATTGGAGCAAACTTCATTCACATATGATGGAGAGTTGGTAGTGAATGGAGGATCAAATACTGACTGGATGCTGGCTTTGGTGTGACCAGTCGCTGGCACAAAGTTCGGTCAGTTCATTTGATCAAGGTGAAGTCGTCTAGAAGTGACTAGACGCTAAGAGGTAAAGTGACTGGACGCTGAGTCCTAGCGTCCGGTCGACTCTAGTACGGTTCTAGCAGGGGAAAATCATGACTGGATGCGTCTGATCAATGCTGACTAGACGCTGCCTAGCGTCCGATCATCACTTAAACACTAGAGTTTGGGGAGAACTGACCGGAGCGTCCAATCAACATAATCGGAGCGTCCGGTCACCCTGCGGAGGCACATAACGGTTTGTTTTTTAGCCATGCTTATAAATACTTCCTCCATTCGTATATGGGGGTACTTTTGCTCATTCCAACAGCTAAGAAACACCTTTGTGAGTGCCAAGAAGAGCAAGGTCCTAGTGAGGTGATTGAGATTTGAGAATCCCAAAGAGAGCCCTCATTAGTGAGATCAAGAGTAGCAAAGTGTGCATCCACCCTTCTCATTAGGCTTGTCGTGGTCAAGTGAGAGTTCGTGCTTGTTACTCTTGGTGATCGCCATCACCCAGACATCTTGGTGGTGATTGGGAGTTTGGTGATCATCCGGCGGAGCTTGTGGATGACCCAACTCAAGTTGTGAGCGGTTGTGGGTGATTCACCGCAACGGAGTGTTGAAGAATCAATCCATAGAGAGCACTTGATCCTTGCGTGGATCAAGGGGGAGCTACACCCTTACACGGGTGCTCCAACGAGGACTAGTGGGGAGTGGTGACTCTTCGATACCTTGGCAAAATATCACCGCATTCCTCCTTCTCTATTTACTTTGAGCAATTCAATTCTTGTCATTTACATCTGAAGGGAATCGTGATGCCTAAGAGGGGGGCTGAATTTTCTAACCTTAGCAAAACCTATGCAAAAGACAAACTATCTAAATGTGCAACTATGGTTTTGCTAATGTGTTGCTATCTCTACCGCAAAAGGAGTAATGCAATCAATGTAAATATGGAAGCTAAAGAGCAAGGTAGAGATATGCAAACTCCTGTCGATGACTCCGGTATTTTTACCGAGGTATCAAGAAGCGCATAAGCTTCCCTATAGTCCTTGTTGGAGTCCCTCTCAAGGAATCCCTCGCAAGGGCCAAGCTCCTGATCGGGTAACTCCGTGGATAGCCTCAGGCCTTCCCCATGCGCAAGTGGGTCTCCGACGTGCCTTCCAACAAGCCTCTCCCGGATGCTCCCCACCATCTTCACTATCAAGCTTCTGGCCAAAACACCGCGGGCTTTGTTCCCTCTGGTACACGGTGGTGGCCACACCACAAACGCGGTTGGTGTAATCTCGCAAGACTACAAGTCCCTCCAATGTACAACAATGGTGGGCAAGCACTGAGTGGTAAGAGGTATGCAAACCTCACTAAACACTAGGCCTAAACCTAGAGCAAGCGCATAAGCGGTGGTCTAATCAACCTAAGCACTTCGCAAAGCACCTACGCTAATCACCTAATAAAACACTAAGCACTATGCAAGTGGAGATCACTAAAATGGTGTATCAACACCCTTGGTATGTTTCCTCAGCTCCACCACACTCAAATGGCTGGTTGGGGTTGTATTTATATGCCCCATTGAGAAAGTAGCCGTTGGGGACAAAATCTCACTTTTCTGCTACTGACCGAATGCTGGAGTCGTCCTGATCAGACACGTCCAGTTGTCCCAACTATTGAAGCCGCGAACAACTGATCGAACACTGCCAACGTCCGGTCACTTGCCACCGGACGCGTTCGGTTGCAAGTTTGCCACTCTAGAACCTCTCTGTACTTGATCGGACGCTGTTGTCCTGTGTCTGGTCGGTTTTGCCGCCAGCATCCGGTCACTTACTGAGTGTGTTGTCGAACTGATGAATAGTGCCATCAGTGCATCTAGTCGATTCACTTGTTCAGCATCTGGTCGCTGCTTGCTGATGCTGAGCCACTGATCGGAGCGTTCGGTCACTTTTCTCCACCGTCCGGTCCAGCGTCTGGTCACTTCTATGAGCTCATTTTCTTGTGATCTTGCGTACGGCTTGGTTCCTATCTTCGTGCTTGGACTTTGCTTGATATCTTAGGTCTTCTCTTGTGCTCCTAAGGTCTTGCTTGTGGTGTTGATCCTCAAATCATCACGTCGCCTTTGTCCAAGTAACGTCTTGCACCCTATTGAACTACAAAACAAACACTTGCAAATTCATTAGTCCAATTTGGTTGTTTTGGTCATCAAACACCAAAATCCAAAGTAAATGGGCTTAGGGTCCATTTTCCTTACAACATTCATAGAATTGCCATGCTAGAGTAGGATTGGAACTTAGGTTGCTAAACTTTTATGCGGTAGATCAATAGATACACTTTCTAGGCATAAGGGGTTAATTAGGCTAACCATAGGACTTAATTATTGCAAAGAAATTTAGAATTAGCCCAATTCACCCCCCCCTCTTGGGCATCTTGATCCTTTCAATTAGTATCAGAGCCTCATGCTCACGTATTTAGGCTTAACCGCCTAGAGAAAGATGTCTCACGGGGATGGACCTCCTCCTATCTTTGAGGGGGATGATTTTGCATATTGGAAAATCCGCATGGAGGCATGTCTAGAAGCTCTAGATGTTGGAATACTTAGAGCCGCCTCACAAGGCTTCCCAAAACCTCAGGATGCTACACACCTACAAGGCGATGAGGTGAATTACGAAAAATGGAATGCAAAGGCTCGAAACACCATCTTTAGAGGCCTTTGCAAAGATGTGTTCAACCGGGTAAGGAACCACAAAGACACCCATGCACTATGGTCGGACGTTTGTGCGCTCCATGAGGGAACAAAGAGTGAGCATGAGGAACGCTATCATCTTGTCATGAAAAAGCTTAACTCTTTTGAGATGCTTCCTAAAGAATATGCTAATGAAATGTATTCACGCTTGAATGTTCTTGTAGAGGAAGTCAATGGGCTTGGACTCACTCAAATGCAACCATCCAATGTTGTAAGAAAGATCTTGAGTGTCCTCCCCATTGACAAATATAGGCATATTGTGACTGTGCTTCATCAAGGTGATCTTTTCACCGCTACACCAACACAAATCTTGGGAAAGATCAATGCTCATGAGATGTACATGCACATCACACCTCAAGATGGCTCATCCTCTAATAAGAAGAAAGACAAAGACATGGCATTCAAGGCTAGCCAAGAGAAGGGCAAAGCAAGACTTGAGTATGAGAGCTCAAGTGATGATGAAATTGATGATGCAAGTCTTGCTCTCATGGTGAGAAGAACTACCAAGATGCTAAAGAAGCTCAACAAGAGTGGCATCAAGTTTGATGGCAAGAAGAAGTTCTTCACAAGCTCTAGAAGGAAGCCAATCTCGGAGATGGATTGCTACAATTGTGGAGAACTTGGTCATCTAGCATATCAATGCACAAAGCCCAAGAAAGACAAGTACAAGAACAAGTACAAGGGCAAGAAAGATGACTCAAGCAATGAAGAAGAAGATGAGAAGAAGAAAAACAAGCCATACAAGAAGAGCGATGGCAAGAAGGACTTACACAAGAAGAAGAAAAGTGGAAAGGCATACATCGTCGGTGATTGGCTCATGGACATTGATTCATCTAGTGGCTCATCCGATGATGATAGTGACAACAAGAAGGTGGCCACCATTGTTATTGACTCTTCATCATCTTCACCGCCACCACCACCATCATCCTCTACACACCTATGCCTTATGGCCAAGGGTGATCGCAAGGTATCAAATGATGATAGTAGTGGTGATGAACATGCTATCAATGATGATAGCGATAGTGATGATGATGAATATGAATCACCTTCTTATGATGATCTTGTTAAATTGCTAAATCAATACACTAAGATCATTAGAAAGAGTAGAGCTAAGAATGAAAAACTAGAGGCTAAGAATGATTCACTTTTAACAAAATGTGATATAGCCAAAAAGGCTAGTGTTGAGCTTAGAGAAGCAAATGATGCTATATCATCCAAACTCAAGGAGCTCAAATCTTCTAAGAAAGAGCTTAAAGATAAACATGATAAACTTGAGGGGATGCACAAAGAGCTCATCACTAGCCACAACAAGCTAAAAGAAGAATATACTACTCTTAAGATTAATCATGATAATCTTGTCATTGCTCAAGAATTTCTATCCAATGAGCCACATGATGCTACTAACAATGTTGTTAAGATTGATATAGCTACATCATGTGATGATTTGATCATTGAGAGCATTGAGCAAAGTTCTAGTAGCAAGGGCAAGCAAGTGGTTGAGGCCGATGATTATGATGAGTTTGTCAAGCTCAAGAATGACAATGAAAAGCTCAAGAAAGATCTTGAAGAGCTCAAGATCACCAACACCATAGTTCTTTAAACTAGTGATCATGATGGTGACTTGATTCTTGAGAATGAGAAGCTCAAAGAATAGGACAAGAAGCTCAAGCAAGAGAGAAATAATGATGCTCTCAAGGAAGAGAACAAGAAGCTCAAGTTGGAGAAAGAGCATCTTAGGATTGGATTGAGCAAGTTCACAAGAGGCAAGCATCTTCAAAGTGAGCTACTAATGAACACCGTCATAAAGATGGGTAGAAGTGGCATTGGGTACATGGCAAACAAAGAGAAGAAGGCTCAAGCTCAACAACAACAAAAGTCAAAGCCAAAGAAGTGTTTTGAGTGTGGACAAGAAGGCCACTTTGCCCATGAGTGCCAAACTCCACCACCACAATCCTTTCCCAAGCATGCTAGACCTTTTGCCTTCAATGCTCATTGCATGCTTAGAAAGGATTCTAGTGGAAAGATAAAAGTCATGTTCTTAGGACCTCCAAACAAGAATAGGCCTAAGAAAATTTGGGTTGCAAAGTCACCTGTTGAGAAGGTGAAGGGCCCTCAACAAGTTTGGGTTCCTAAAGCTTGATCTCTTGTGTGTAGGTGAACTATAAGACCGGTGGAAGTCATTGGGTTATTGATAGTGGTTGCACACAACATATGACCGATGATCCTCGTATGTTCACCTCACTAGATGAAGAAGTATATGGACAAGAAAGAATCACATTTGGAGATAATTCTAAGGGCAAGGTTAAAGGATTGGGCAAAGTGGTAATATCAAATGATCATTCTATCTCAAATGCGCTCTATGTTGCTTCATTGAGTTTCAACTTGCTATCCGTTGGATAATTGTGTGATCTTGGCTTCTAATGCTATTTCACTGAGAAGGAAGTTGTTGTATCTAAGAAGGATGATGATCAAGTGATATTCAAAGGATTTAGATACAACAACCTATACTTAGTGGATTTCACCTCCGAAGATGCTAACTTGAAAACATGCCTATTCACCAAAACAACACTTGGGTGGCTATGGCATAGAAGACTTGCTCATGTTGGGATGGGCTCACTCAAGAAGCTAATAAAGAATGATTTGGTGAGAGGGTTGAAGGATGTGAAGTTTGAGAAGGACAAGCTTTGTAGTGCATGTCAAGCCAGCAAGCAAGTTGCAAATACTCATCCAACAAAAGCTTTCATGTCAACCCAAGAGTGCTAGAACTCCTTCACATGGACTTATTTGGACCAACAACATACACGAGTTTGGGAGGAAATCTTTATTGTCTTGTGATTGTTGATGACTATTCAAGATACACATGGGTATTTTCCTTCATGACAAATCTGAAGTTGCATCTTGCTTCAAGAAGTTTGCCAAGAGAGCACAAAATGAATTTGAAGTGAAGCTCAAGAAGATTAGAAGTGACAATGGGAAGGTCGACACCACACTATTCACCAAGAAGCTTGATGGATATATCTTCATTTGTCAAGTGTATGTTGATGATATCATCTTTGGATCATCAAATGAAGATTCTTGCAAAGAGTTTGGTGAATTGATGTCGAAGGAGTTCGAGATGTCAATGATTGGAGAGCTTACATTCTTTCTTGGTTTTCAAGTCAAGCAAATGAGAGAAGGGATTTTCATCTCTCAAGAGAAATATACAAATGATCTTCTTAAGAGATTCAAGATGGATGAATGTAAGCCAATCAAGACACCAATACCAACTAATGGACATCTCGACCTAGATGAGGGAGGTAACAAGGTTGATCAAACTCTCTACCGCTCTATGATTGGTAGCTTGTTATATTTAACCGCATCTAGGCCCAACATCATGTTTAGTGTGTGTATGTGTGCTAGATTTCAAGCTAATCCTAAGAAAACTCATTTGATTGTCGTTAAAAGAATCCTTAGGTATCTTAAGCACACACCAAGCATTGGCCTTTGGTATCCCAAAGGAGCTATATTTGAATTAGTTGGCTATTCCGATTCGGATTATGCTGGTTGCAAAGTGGATAGAAAAAGCATATTCGGAGGGTGCCATTTTCTTGGTAGATCACTTGTGTCTTGGTCCTCCAAGAAACAAAATAGTGTGGCTTTGTCCACCGCCGAAGCAGAATACATTGCCGTGGGTGCTTGTTGTGCACAAATTCTTTACATGAAACAAACTTTGCTAGACTATGGTGTAGTTATAGAAAAAGTACCTCTTTTGTGCGATAATAAAAGTACGGTAAAACTTGTAAATAATCTGGTCCAACACTCATGCACCAAGCACATTGATATCTGACATCACTTTCTTAGAGATCATGTTGCCAAGAATGATATTTCATTAGAAGGTATAAGGACCAAGGATCAATTGGTGGATATCTTCACTAAACTGCTAGATGAGGTGACTTTTTGTCGATTGCGGAATGAGCTCAATGTTCTTGATTTTAGTAACTTCACTAAAAATTGAGCTTGTGTTGTCCCTTGCTTTGCATTGTAATATACAACATGTTTACTTTTTATGGTAATGCATATAGGGCTTGTCTAACATGGTTAAGATAACCGCCGTAAAGCATGTGAAGAAGCTTAACCTTGGATCAAACTTGACAAGCAACTAGATTTACTTTCAAGTATTGCATTGCATATGCATGAATGTTGCTTTATCGTTTATCTTCAATTGCCCTCTTATTGCCTATTTTCTTAAAAAGAATTATAGCCTAAGGCAAAATATTTTTTTAAAAAATTGAGGGTTTGAGAGAGGTCACTCACATCAGTCCCAATTGGTGTTTATTTGGATCTTATTGGAGTTGGGACTTGATTGGGAACTGGCAACACAAAGGACTTTGAAGATTTGCTGGAAAAAGAGTGACTAGACACTGCACCGGACTCTGAAGTCCAGCGTCTGGTCAGTTCATAGGAGGTGAACTACTACTGAGGAGTGACCGATCGCTGAAATAGTGTTTTCCTAGCATCCAGTCAGATGGTGATCCAGCGTTCGGTCGATCGAAGACGAAGGAGACTGCTTGCACCAGACTCTGGTTGTGTCCGGTCAGGGTGCACCAGATACGTCCGATCACGATTCTAGGGATTTTGGACCTCTCTAGAATCGACCGGATGCTGGGTGGCAATGTCCGATCACTGCCACCGAAGCGTTCAGTCAGTAGAAAACATGCAGGAATCTAACTCTTTTCTCTGTTTCCTTTTCTAATCTGCTGGGGCCACCATAAATCGCCATGCATGTTTGACCTAATCCTCTTCCGCATCCTCACCGCGCCGACATCACCCGAGCCGCCGTCTCCAGCGCCACCCTGCTTGTGCCACCATGCCCACTGCCCTGCTCGTGCCACCGCGCCTCTACGCCCACATCGCCATTTTCACGGTGCCTGCCCGTAGCTACGCCGCCTTCTGCGCCCACATCGCCATTTCCAGTGCCGCCGTGGCACCGCACCCTGCTAGCACCGCTGCGGCGCTGAGCCCTACTTGCGCCGCCACCTACACAGCTCCCGTGCCACCGCCACCTGTGCCCTAGCACCCCCTCCGCGCTTGCATGCACCACTGCTCCCAGCGTCGCCTCCAGTCCACGCCGCCATGCCCTAGGTCACCAAGACCATGCCTCTGCTCCCCGCACTTGAGCCATATTGGTCACTGTCAGCACCGCCAGCTTCATCCAATGTCGAGTTGCGATGTTGGAACCCTAATTGCCATCTCGGTGGTTCCCCGATCCGTTCCTATTCTTGTCATTTCTCTGGTTTGTCAGGTAGCAAGCCCTCATTTCCAATTTTGGTCCTAATTGCTTACTTCCTAGGATTTCATATCTTTAGATATATTATATTTATTTGTATATCCTATCTATTCTATCATGCAGCGAGTTGGTGCCGTTGTGGTCCTATTTGTAGTTGTCAATCAACTCGGGGCCAAGCTCGCGAGTACGGATCAAGGCCAAGCCTCAGAAGTAACAATTGGTAGTTGATTCTTGTAGGGCAGTTGTTCCTTTCAGCTTCATCAGATGGCTTGTGTCAAGAATGTCAGAGGAGGTCTCGGTGATGAGGATCCGAGGCCCCCACCTCGGCAGCCTACAGATGCAAAAGGCAAGGCAACAAAGAAGCTAGCATCAAGGAAGGGCAAGTACCCTAATGTAGATACAATGAGAGCAGCTGTAGTTGCGGAGGCCGTAGAGCGCATAGAGAGAGGAGGATCTCAGAGTGGTGTTGTTGTTGCAGATCAGCTTTCTCCATCTATGATGGTTGCACTTGAGCAGGTTGAGCGCTGTCATGGTGGTCTAGCTGGGACCCTCATGGTTGGAGTACGGCGTGTGGCTATTAATGAGAGTCAGCCTCAAGGGGAGTCACAGCAGTAGCCACAGCTAGCAGAGTAGACTTAGGAGGGAGAGCAGGCTGAGGAGACAGAGCAGGCACATCAGCCACAGCTACGCCACTCTAGTCGTACCCATGCTCTAGTCACACAGAGGTCAGAGACACATCAAAGGGGTTCTCGTCCACCGCCTAGACCATAGGGTCCGCCTCTAGTGACTCACTTGGATTTGAGGGCCACCACGGCCAAGCAGGTGCAACAGCTTAGATTTGTGGACTTTGAGCAGTGGTTTCCACCGAGGCGGGATGAGCGTGCTTTAGAGGGTTTCTACACATCCCTGTAGGAAGATTTTTATAATGCATATCTTAACAGTGGGGCAGTATTAAGATCTCAGAGGGTGTGCAACATTGAGACCATTGTAGCAGCAACTAGAGAGCATATTCGCCCTTACCTATCTTACCTACTAGGGCTGATAGATTTACTTGGACGGACATGCCTATATGTTCCATCTTGGGTCTGTCAGTTCCATGCTACACTCTAGATTGACCCACATCACATATTTATACACTTTGCATTTAGAGGAAGAGATTGCAGGCTGACGAGCACTAGGGTCAGAGAGATACTCAGGCTTCAGGAGTAGCCCATCTGACTACATGAGGTTTGCTATGGACAGACAGTGCCCCCTAGATGCCCTCATGGCGGTATGGTGCCCTCTATAGATCTAGTCCGCCATTGCTTCACAGAGCCATTCGGCGAGGGGTCTAGCAGGACACCCGGTGATCTCACTCCCACTGCTAGAGTGCTTGATGCCATTATGAGGAGGACACTGCTTCCAAGGATGGGGTATCACGAGGGCTTGACTCACATATAGTTATGGTTACTGAACACTCTAATGCAGCAGACAGTGTTTGACATTTAGGATCTCCTTCTATCAGAGATGGAGGATACTATTGTAGAGGGGTTCAGGGGTCACAGATAGCTGCCATATGCTCACTGGATTACATTCCTAATCCATAGGACAGTTACTGTGAGGCCACCAGAGATGCTAACAAAGTATATTAGTGCTACTATAGAGGTCTCTGCATACAACATGACTCAGATGATCTGACATAGTGCAGTGAGGACACCCAGCTAGCCAAGCCAACGTCCAGAGGTGCCAAAGACTATAGCTCAGCAGGATGAGACCATCAGGAGCATAGCAGCTATAGAGGAGGAGTAGCTTGATGCTCAGTAGGAGGGGATTGTTGTGAGCGACCCCAGTGACAGCTCAGATGATGACAACCAGCCTATTCCTCAGATGCCTCCACGACGACATAACAATGAGGCTAGTAGTTCCAGTTTAGCTCCACCTGCACCATAGACAAACCCCGCTCTACTTGCCATACCTGAGCGGATGAGGCAGGATCAGGCTCGCCAGGCTTAGGAGACAACTGCCACTTTTGCTTAGTTTCAGACTAGGTAGGATGAGTTCTAGTGATAGCAGCAGGTGATCTAGCAGTAGCAGGCCATGCATTAGTAGTAGCTCCTCATGTAGCAGCAGCTCCTTAGATTTATGCAGCATGTTGTGATAGCTATTGGGGCTCCACCGCCATAGTCTTCGCCTTAGCTAGGTTAGCCTGTGACCACTTCTATGACTCTAGATTTATAGCCCAGTGGGCTTCAGAGTCAGGGACAACCACTAGCATAGTTTGCTTCACCTACAGAGTAGGTGTCCTAGTGGTTTGCCTCTCTAGTGTTAGCCCCATAGTTCACACCTCTTTAGACGGGCTTCACACTGGCTCAGCCTTCCTCACTGCTAGTGGCAGATACCTCAGTCTCTAGGAATCTTGGAGCGACTTTCATTGAATTGACAGGGTAGCCTACTCCACCATATTTACATGTCCTAGGTCCTTCTACAGTTGTACCTATTACCAGGACTACAGACACGCTCCCTTCTTTTGTTGCATCATTAAGCCGCCTACTTCAGTGATACCTGCATAGTCTATGGCCGCTCTAGTCCCTGATCTGACCTAGACCGCTTTAGCATCGCTTCCAGCTACACAGGGTCAGATAGCTTAGAGCTCAGGGTTCAATGATGATGGCATATAGTTCTAGCTCACTCCTCATACCTTAGCACTCAACTCGTCTGCTGCAGCTCCGCTGATGGACCCTTAGGTTTTGGTGTTTGACGCCAAAGGGGGAGAGAGATCGAGTATGTTAGACTTAGGGGGAGTGACTTAGGGGGAGCTTAGTTTATCTATTATATTTGGTTTTTATGTGTGATACACTATTATGCATTCGTGTGCTTACTTTTGTGCATCAAACTATATTTATATGATAGTGATATCTACGTGACCATGATATTTGACATGTGTGCTCTCTATTTTGAATCTTGTATATGTCATATCACTTGTGTTATGCTCATTTGCTTTGCTTCCACGTTTTACTCTGATGCAAATGAGCTTTATTACTTGTACTCATGCTTATTTCATATCTTTTGAGTACATCATGTTGGCTTGGGTCATATAAGCTTGCCTAACTCTTTTGTTCTTATTTTCAAAAGCTTATTTGAACCAAGCATGTTAAAAACCTCAACTCTTTCACATACTCGAGGTGGTATTGTCATCAATCACCAAAAAGGGGGAGATTGAAAGCATCTTGGCCCCTAGTTGAGTTTCGGTGATTAATGACAATACGCAATTACTATGACTAACGTGTGTTTTGTAGAGGCAAATAAGTTAGGTCATGGTAATGGAGATCGATTGAGTTATCATGGTGGTCATGCCCCTACGATGGAAATCGTATCGGTTTTCAAAGGATGGACGACAAGGTTAAGGATGGACTAGTTCTAAGTGTCGATTGGAGTTGAAGAGATACTTAGAGTAGTTTTGGACTTTGTTTTTCCTTTGGCCATACTATTAAGGGGGGTATGGACGGGTAGCATGACCTAGGTGAGTCTAGTGGGTTAGGTGTTGATGAGGACATGACACCATCGGATACGACTATTGTTTATAAGGTGAGCTCGTTCCTACATTTGTATAGTGATTTTTGGTACAATTCACTTGGTTCCACATGTACATGTCGTTATTTGAATGTAGGTACAAATATGTCTCAACGTGCAAGTTCATCAAAGTTAAATTTTTGGTTCATCGGCAGCTCGACAGTGCTTCATTGGGAAGGCCATTAATCAGCCATCTGGAGTGCGATCGAGGTCATGAGCACTTGATGGAAAGCTTGTTTAATAAAATTTCAAATAAATCTGGTCTCATCTCAATATCACATCAGCAAGGCCTCCAAACCATCAAGATATTCTATCGCTGTTTCTGCTGGGAGCTACACTATCGTTATGGGCTTATTATTTATCCTTGGGACCCTGGCCCAAGTGGGAGCACACCCCAAGGACTTGGAGAACCCACCAAGAAAGCCCTTGGACATCCTCCTCCTTAGCCACCACCTTAGGAGGCCAGCAAGGACGTCCAAGCCAAGCCGGAGGCCCAGTCCAACTTGAGTTCGAGTCCATCTCGGGCTCTAGGACCAGCGTGTAGTAAAACGGACGTCCAGGTCACATATGAACTCCGTTTTTTATGATCCATATATGGATGGAAAGATAATTTCATAAGGAAACCAATGGAAGTAGTCCCACATCAAAATTCCATCAGAATCAATGGGAATCGTTGAAACAATTTGACGTCCAGAATCTATCACGGCGCTGCATTGTCATTTTTTGGGCCGTTGGGCCTTGTAACGTGTTGGGACACCTTTAGGACATGAAGAGGGATCCTTGGACGTCCCTTAGGCTATATAATCAGTAGCCACCACCTACATTAGGTTTTGGGTTTTGTTTTAGATCAATCTATCATTGAACAGTCGCCGTTATCGGTTTGCAAGACCCCAACTTCGAGTGCTTAATCATTCATCTGTAATTGTCACTTTAATTGAGTTGCTTTTTATCTTGTTTTTGCTTGTGTTCTTCGATTCGCAGCAGGGATTAGCCATCTTGACGAGGTCAACCGGATTGTGACACAGTTGATAACCAGAGGAGACGTGGTGCTAAGGTTGCAGGGTTCGAGTCTTTGTGATCTGAAACCGGATCGGTGTGTCGCTCTCCGAACAAATCGTTGTTTATCTTGAACCTAACGGAAGATCGGGACCCTCATCTACATTAAGTGGTAATCAGAGCTTCAGGTATACTGTCAAGTTCGCATCTTACCCTTAGTTCGAGTGTTTTTGCTTTTATCTCATAGTCCAATGCCATATTTGTTTCCTGTCCTATAACCATCCACGCCATAGCCTTTGCATGATTCAGTTTCAGAGTCCGCTTTGTTGAGTTTGTGTCCTAGGTCAAAGTCTTGTTGCTAGTTTAGATTGTGTTCTTTTCTAGTTTGTGTTGATACCTCCACCCACCGCTATTCCGTATCACCATCGGTTTGCATCTTGTGTCCACTAAATCCCTGATTCGAGCAGCTTCCTTAAAACAGTCATAACTTTTGCATCCGAACTCGAAACGGGAAAAATTTTATATCTACGGAGAGCGCCAGAAAATTTTAGATCTATTTCATCCCAACATTACTAGGTTCACAAAAATTAGATTTATGAAATTCAATTAGGAAAATTGAGTTTCTAGGCCCACAAGTTTTGGTATGTTTTTTAGAGCACAGTCCTAATTTTCTATAGGCCACATCTTTTATTCAATTGAGCTCAAATTTTTTTGTGGTTTATTCCTGTGTGCTCCTTGCTGAGAAAAAATATCAAAAGAGCAAAAGCAAGAAAAAAAAGATTGGACAAAAAAATAAAAGAAAAAAATAGTAAAAGAGAATAGAAGATATCGAAAAGGAGCACATAAGGAACACTCAATAGCTCTATTGTTTGTGGTATCTTTTGCCTTGTTCATATCCGTTGCTACCTTTAATACTTGTTTCCTCTCTTGTTTATCACAACTGGTGATAGAAACACGTATAGGCCAGCAACTAGGACAAGTGCTCTGGACATTTATTGAATATTGCTGTCTGTCACTGACTTGTGTGCCACATATATATATATTTGTTCTTTTTTGTGCCTCCCAAGCTCCACATTTACTTCAGATCGGTATAGAAAAAGACCCTTGCAATCTTGGTGTCACACCCTCACAGGTATCACAAACCAACCACCGGTTGTACCGTCCACTGCTTTACGTTGGTAAGAACCTTGTAAGAACTTGGTAAGACATGTGAGAGTGTGATTCCACTTACCCATAAATAGTTGATAGGGGATTTATATTAATTTCTAACAGTATCAAACAACGAGTTTCTGTTTAAGAGTGAATTACAGGAAATCATGGACCAGAAGTTTGCAAGGATGGACCGAATAAAGAACAATGAGCCCTCACATATAGACTATAATCATCAAGGTATGAGAGGTAAATTGACCATACCATCCTTTTTGGGTCATTATGATGCTGAAGGATACCTTAATTGGGAGATAATGGTAGAACAAAAGTTTAGTGCCCACCTTGTACCTAAGCAATATAGAGTTCGACAAGCTACAATGAGTTTAAGGACTTTGCCATTATTTGGTGGATATGGGCTAGTTGCAGAGGATGTTTTACCTGGTATATGGGAAGAACTTAAGATAGCTACGCGTGATCGTTTTATTCCTCCTTCTTATAAACATGAATGGCATAACAAATTGCAGTGCTTAGAGCAGGACAATATGTCTATCCAAGAATATTATATAGAGTTTCAAAAGTGTGCAATACATTGTGGGATAGTAGAGGACATGGAAGATACCATTGTTCGTTTTTTTTGGTGGTTTGAGGCATGAAATACAAGATATTGTTTTCCATATAGAATTTTATACTCTCAAATGTTTGTTCCAGCTTGCTATGCTTGTAGAAAAAGAATTGCAGGAATGTCAGCAAAAGAACCATACCAACATTGGCGACAACCTCAACCAGATTTTAGCAAGGGTGGAGCAACCATTTGCGAAGGTTGAGACTGCGATAAAAAGGCGAGTGGTTACTTTCGCCACTACAACAACATCTTCACCACCACCACCTCCCACACATACTTTGGAGTCTAGTAAAACTTAAAACCATGCTGAAAATGCACAAACTAATAGAGATAGAGCTGCTAATGAAAGGAAAGAATTGGATGTTAAATCTAAATTGCCTTTGTCAAAAAATAATTATTCTAATAATGCTAGTGATAAAGAAGAGCTATGTGAAATGCTTTTATTATACATATGCCACAACTAGTGAATGAGTATGATGCTTTGGCTTTGGAACCAATTACTTATGCTGGACATAAAAATTTGCTTCCCATTGCTACCGAAAAAGATGAAAAGAAATTATTGTATTCTTCAAATACTTTGGGTTATATTGAGTTTGATACTTTATATGCTCTTAGTAGTTTAGAAGAGAAACTTAAATGTGTTGAATTGTCATGGTTGTCTACTTGTACATATCATTTTATTGGAAAATATAATTGTAAAGGAGAGTATATGGTGCATCGTGTCTATATTTGTTCAAATCTGAAATCTCCTTATATTGTGCAAAAGTATGATCAACCAAAGGATTGCAATTGCTATAATCTTGTCATGTCGAGTTCCCCTAGTTTTGTTATAAAGAAACATGTTAAATTTCAAGAAGGGGAGCAATGTTGGCTACTACGAACAACGTTTTCTTCAGCTAATCCCAAACCGAGGACGGTTTGTTGTCAAGAAGGGGAGGATGATGAGGACATGACACCATCGGATACGACCATTGTTTATAAGGTGAGCTTGTTCCTACATTTGCATAGTGATTTTTGATACAATTCACTTGGTTCCACATGTACATGTCATTATTTGAATGTAGGTACAAATATGTCTCAACGTTTAAGTTCATCAAAGTTGAATTTTCGGTTCATCGGCAGCTCGACAGTGCTTCATTGGGAAGGCCATAACTTAGCCATCTGGAGTGCGATCGAGGTCAATGAGCACTTGATGGAAAGCTTGTTTGATAAGATTTCAAATTAGTCTGGTCTCATCTCAATATCACATCAGCAAGGCCTCCAAACCATCAAGATATTCTATCGCTATTTCTGCTGGGAGCTACACTATCGTTATGGGCTTGTTATTCATCCTTAGGACCCTGGCCCAAGTGGGAGCACACCCCAAGGACTTGGAGAACCCACCGAGAAAGCCCTTGGACGTCCTCCTCCTTGGCCACCACCTTTGGAGCGACTTTCATTGAGTTGACAGGGCAGCCTACTCCACCATATTTACATGTCCTAGGTCCTTCTACAGTTGTACCTATTACCAGGACTATAGAGACGCTCCCTTCTTCTGTTGCATCATTGAGCCGCCTGCTTCAGTGATACCTGCACAGTCTACGGCTGCTCCAGTCCCTGATCTGACCTGGACCGCTTCAACATCGCTTCTAGCTACACAGGGTCAGATAGCTTAGAGCTCAGGGTTCGATGATGATGGCACATAGTTCTAGCTCACTCCTCATACCTTAGCGCTCGACTCGTCCATTGCAGCCCCGCTGATCGACCCTTAGGTTTTAATGTTTGACGCCAAAGGGGGAGAGGGATCGAGTATGTTAGACTTAGGGGGAGCGACTTAGGGGGAGCTTAGTTTATCTATTATATTTGGTTTTTATGTGTGATACACTATTATGCATTCGTGTGCTTACTTTTGTGCATCAAACTATATTTATATGATAGTGATATCTACGTGACCATGATATTTGACATGTGTGCTCTCTATTTTGAATCTTGTATATGTCATATCACTTGTGTTATGCTCATTTGCTTTGCTTCCACATTTTACTCTGATGCAAATGAGCTTTATTACTTGTACTCATGCTTATTTCATATCTTTTGAGTACATCATGTTGCCTTGGGTCATATAAGCTTGCCTAACTCTTTTGTTCTTATTGTCAAAAGCTTATATGAACCAAGCATGTTAAAACCTCAACTCTTTCACATACTCGAGGTGGTATTGTCATCAATCACCAAAAAGGGGGAGATTGAAAGCATCTTGGCCCCTAGTTGAGTTTCGGTGATTAATGACAATACGCAATTACTATGACTAACGTGTGTTTTGTAGAGGCAAATAAGTTAGGTCATGGTAATGGAGATCGATTGAGTTATCATGGTGGTCATGCCCCTACGATGGAAATCATTTTGGTTTTCAAAGGATGGACGACAAGGTTAAGGATGGACTAGTTCTAAGTGTCGATTGGAGTTGAAGAGACACTTAGAGTAGTTTTGGACTTTGTTTTACCTTTGGCCGTACTATTAAGGGGGGTATGGATGGGTAGCATGACCTAGGTGAGTCTAGTGGGTTAGGTGTTGATGAGGACATGACACCATCGGATACGACTATTGTTTATAAGGTGAGCTCGTTCCTACATTTGCATAGTGATTTTTGGTACAATTCACTTGGTTCCACATGTACATGTCGTTATTTGAATGTAGGTACAAATATGTCTCAACATGCAAGTTCATCAAAGTTGAATTTTCGGTTCATCGGTAGCTCGACAGTGCTTCATTGGGAAGGCCATAACTCAGCCATCTTGAGTGCGATCGAGGTCAATGAGCGCTTGATGGAAAGCTTGTTTAATAAGATTTCAAATAGATCTGGTCTCATCTCAATATCACATCAGCAAGGCCTCCAAACCATCAAGATATTCTGTCATTGTTTCTGCTGGGAGCTACACTATCATTATGGGCTTGTTATTCATCCTTGGGACCCTGGCCCAAGTGGGAGCACACCCCAAGGACTTGGAGAACCCACCAAGAAAGCCCTTGGATGTCCTCCTCCTTGGCCACCACCTTAGGTGGCCAGCAAGGACGTCCAAGCCAAGCCGGAGGCCCAGTCCAACTTGAGTTCGAGTCCATCTCGGGCTCCAGGACCAGTGTGTAGTAAAACGGATGTCCAGGTCACATATGAACTCCATTTTTTATGATCCACATATGGATGGAAAGATAATTTTATAAGGAAACCAATGGAAGTGGTCCCACATCAAAATTCCATCAGAATCAATGGGAATCGTTGAAACAATTTGATGTCCAGAATCTGTCACGGCGCTGCGTCGTCGTTTTTTGGGCCGTTGGGCCTTGTAACGTGTTGGGACACCTTTAGGACGTGAAGAGGGATCCTTGGACATCCCTTAGGCTATATAATCAGTAGCCACCACCTACGTTAGGTTTTGTGTTTTGTTTTAGGTCAATCTGTCATTGAACAGTCGCCGTTATCAGTTTGCAAGACCCCAACTTCGAGTGCTTAATCATTCATCTGCAATTGTCACTTTAATAACTTTTTATCTTGTTCTTGCTTGTGTTCTTCGATTCGTAGCAGGGATTAGCCTTCTTGGCGAGGTCAACTAGATTGTGACACGGTTGATAACCAGAGGAGATGTGGTGCTAAGGTTGTAGGGTTCGGGTCTTTGTGATCTAAAACCGGATCGATGTGTCGCTCTCCGAATAAATCATTGTTTATCTTGAACTTGACAGAAGATCGGGACCCTCATCTACATTAGGTGTGGTGCACACTTATAAACCTAGCACTAGGTAGCTCCTAAAAAGCCCTTAGATCCATTGGAGCAAACTTCATTCACATATGATCGAAAGTTGGAAGTGAATGGAGGATCAAATACTGACCGGACGCTGGCTTTAGTGTGACCAGATGCTGGCGCAGAGTCCGGTCAGTTCATTTGATCAAGGTGAAGTCATCTAGAAGTGACCGGACGCTAAGAGGTGAAGTGACCGGACGCTGAGTCCTAGCGTCCGGTCGACTCCAGTAAGGTTCTAGAGAGGGAAAATCACGACCAGACGCGTTCGGTCATCACTTAAACACTGGAGTTTGGGGAGCACTGACTGAAGCATCCGGTCAACATGTCTGAAGGGGTTAATTGGGCTAACCATAGGACTTAATTATTGCAAAGAAATTTAGAATTAGCCCAATTCACCCCCCTCTTGGGCATCTTGATCCTTTGAGCTAGAAACACCCTCTTTAGAGGCCTTGGCAAGGATGTTTTTAACCATGTGTAGAACCACAAAGACGCTCAGGCACTATAGTCGGACATTTGTGCGCTCCATGAGGGAACCAAGAGTGAGCGTGAGGAATGCTAGCACCTTGTGATGAAAAAGTTTAATTCATTTGAGATGTTTCCTAGAGAAAGTATCAATGAGATGTATTCATGCTTGAATGTTCTTGTAGAGGAAGTCAATGGGCTTGGACTCACACAAATGCAACCCTCCGATGTTGTGAGAATGATCTTGAGTGTCCTCCCCATTGACAAATATGGGCATATTGTGATGGTGCTTCATCAAGGTGATCTTTCCACCGCTACACCAACTCAAATATTGGGGAAGATCAATGCACATGAGATATACATGCACATCACTCCATAAGGTGGCTCTTCTTCCACCAAGAAGAAAGATTTGGCATTCAAGGCTAGCCAAGAGAAGATGGGCAAAACAAGAGTTGATCATGATAGCTCAAGTGATGATGAGATTGATGATGCAACTCTTGCTCTCATGGTGAGAAGAACTGCCAAGATGCTTAAGAAGCTAGGCATCAAGTTTGATGGTAAGAAGAAGAAATTCTTCACTAGTAATAGAAGGAAGCTAAAAGGATCAAGATGCCCAAGAGGGGGGGTGAATTGGGCTAATTCTAAAATTCTTTGCAATAATTAAACCCTACACTTAGCCCACTTTACCCCTTGTGCCTAGAATGTGTTCCTATTGATCAATCGCACAAAAATTTTGCACCCTAAGTTCCAATCCTACTCTAGCATGGTAATTCTAAGAATGTAAAGACAAGCATTGAATTGCTCAAATGTAAATGCTTAAAGTAAAGAGAGGAGAAGGAATGCGGTGATGTTTTGCTGAGGTATCGGAGAGTTACCACTCCCCACTAGTCCTCATTGGAGCACCTATGCAAGGGTGTAGCTCCCTCTTGATCCACACAAGGATCAAGTGCTCTCTACGGGCTGATTCTTTGATACTCCGTCGCGGTGAATCGTCCACAACCGCTCACAACTTGAGTTGGGTCATCCATAAGCTCCGCCGGATGATCACCAAACTCCTGATTACCACCAAGCCATCTAGGTGATGGCGATCACCAAGAGTAACAAGCACGAACTCTCACTTGACCACAACATGCCTAATGAGAAGGGTGGATGCATAGTTGCTACTCTCCTTACACTAATGAGGCCTTAATGTTGGATTCTCAAATCTCAATCACCTCACTAGGCTCTTGCTCTCCTTAGCACTCTCAAGGGTGTTTCTCAACTGAACAAATGGCAAGATACCTCCCTTAGATGAATAGAGGAAGTATTTAGGAGGTTGTGTTAGTGCTCTATGGGGTGACTAGACGCTACAGTCAAGGTGATCGGATGCTCTGGTCAGTTATCCCCGCCATAGAGCCATTAAGTTGTGACCGGACTCTGACCTGCGTCTAGTCAGCACTGACCGGACACGTCCGGTCATGAAAACTACTCTCTAGAACCTTACTGATGTTGACCGGATGCTGGCATCTAGAGTCCAGTCACTTCACTGTTCAGCATCCGGTCAGCACTGACCGAACGCGTCCGATCAGGAAATTCCCTCTCTGGATTTGACCAGACTCTAGCACCCAGCGTCCGATCACTTTTCACTTAGCGTCCGGTCACAACCAGACAGCTCCAGTTGATCAAATGAACTGACTAGACTCACCCTTTAGCATCCGATCACAACCAGACTAGTGTTCGGTCAGCCATTTGACCCTCCATTCACTTCCAACTCAAAATCATATGTGAATGAAGTTTGCTCAAATTGATCTTAGGGGTACTCCTGAGCTACCTAGTGCTAGATTTGACAAGTGTGCACTACACCTAACCCACTAGACTCACCTAGGTCAAGCTACTAGTCTATACTCCCCTTAATAGTATGGCTAAAGGAAAAACAAAGTTCTAAACTACTCTAAGTGTCTCTTCAATACCAAATGACACTTAGAACTAGTCCATCCTTAACCTTGTCGTCCATCCTTAGAAAACCGAAATGATTTCCATCGTAGGGGCATAACAACCATGATTGCCCAATCAAATGCCATTACCATGACCTAACTTAACTGCCTCTGCAAAACATACGTTAGTCATAGTAATCTCGTATTGTCATTAATCACTAAAACCCAACTTGGGGCCTAGATGCTTTTAATCTCTCCCTTTTTGGTGATTGATGATAATACAACCTCATGTATGTAAAAGAGATGAGGTTTTCAACATGTTTGGTTCATATAAGCTTTTGACAATAAGAACAAAAGAGTTAGGCATGCTTATATGACCCAAGCCAACATGATGTACTCAATAGATATGAAATAAGCATAAGTACAAGAAATAAAGCTCATTTGAATCAGAGTAAAACACGGAAGCAAAACCAAATGAGCATAATGAAGTGACATGACATATATAAAGATCAAAGTAGAGAGCACACATGTCACATATCACATAAGTATCACACATATCACATAAATATCACAATCACATGTACGTAGTTCAATGTATGAAAGTAAACATGAATGTATAGTAATGTATCACACATAAAAAACCAAAAGTAATAAATCATAAGCTCCCCTAGTTATATCGCTCCCCTAGATCTAACATACTTTATCCCTCTCCCCCTTTGGCGTCAAGCACCAAAACCTAAGGGTCGGTCGGTGGGGTAGGAGCAGACGAGTTGGGCGTTGAAGTGTAGTGAGCAATCTAAAACTATGTAGCATCATCCTCTGATCTAGAGCTCTAAGCTGTCTAACCCTCTGTCGCTAGAAGTGAGGTTGAAGCAGTCTAGGTCTGCTCTCAGACTGGCATGGCCTATGACTTAGTAGGTATCACTGTAGCAGCTAGCTCTGATGATGCAATGGATGATGGGAGCATCTCTGTAGTCCCAGTAACTGGAGTGACTGTAGTGGGAGCAGGGACACGTAGCTCTAGCGATGTAGGCTGCCCTGTACGCTCATTGAATGTCGCACCAAGACTCCTAGATACTGGGGTGTCAGTCACAAGCACTAATGAGCTCTGAGCTAGAGTGAAGCCCATAATAATAGGTGTGAAGTGAGGACCCTAGGCTGTCACTTGCGAGGCAAACCACTAGGACACCTACTCTGTAGGTGAAGCAAACTATGTAGTTGGTTGTCCCTGACTCTGAAGCCTACTAGGCTATATAGATGGAGTCACTGAAGTGGTGGTAGGCTGGCCAAGCTGAGGTGTAGACGGTGGCAGGGCAACCCCAATAGCAGTCACAACATGCTGCATAAATCCAAATAACTGCTACTGCATTAGGAGCTGCTGCTGCTATATGGCCTGCTGCTGCTGTATGGCCTGCTGCTATCTCTAGAACTCGTCTTGTCTGGCCTGAACCTATGCTAGGGCTGCTGTGGTCTCCTAGGCCTAGCGTGCCTGATCCTGCCTCATCCGCTCAAGAATAGCAAGGAGAGCGGGGTCTGTCTATGGTGGTTGTGGTGGAGCTGAGCTAGAGCCACCGGCCTCACTATCATGTCATTGAGGAGGCATATGAGGGATAGCCTAATAATCATCATCTGAACTATCAATAGGGTCAGTCTTGACCATACCCTCCTACTGAGCATCTAACTGCTCCTCCTCTGTCACCGCAACACCCTTGATGATCTCATCCTACTGGGCTACAGTCTCTAGCACCTCTAGGCGATGGCATGGCTGGCTAGGTGTTCTCATATGGTTGTGATGAAGCATTTGGGTCATGTTGTAAGAAGGGAACTCTGTAGTGGCACCAGTGTACTCAGCCATTGTCTCTGGGGACTTCACTTTAACTGCCTTGCGAATCAAGAATGTGATTTAGTGAGCTTAAGGTAGCTATTTGTGACCTCTGAACCCCTCTGTAAGAGTATCCTCCATCTTTGATAGTATGACATCCCAAATATCAAACACTGTATGCTGTATCAGAGAGTTCACTACCCACAACTAGATGCGAGTCAATCCCTCACGATAACCCATCCTCAAGAGCAAAGTCCTCCTCATTATAGCGTCAAGCAGCCTAGCTATAGGAGTAAGATCTCTAGGTGTCCTGCTCGACCCCTCGCTAAAAGGCTCTGTGAAGCAAGGTTGGACCAGATCTGTAGGAGGCACAAGACCACCGTGAGGGCATATGGGAGGCTCTGTCTAACCATAGCAAACCTCATGAAGGCGAATGGGTGACTCTGGAATCCTGAGGATCTCTCTAACCCTCAAACTCTGCAGCCTATAGTCACAGCCTCTAAATGCAAAGTGTATGAACCTGTGCCCTAGGTCAATCCAAAGTGAAGAGTAGAACTCATGGACCCATGATGGAACATATCGGCCAGTCCATCCAAGTAGGTCTATCAACCCTGGCAGATATGATAAATGGGGATGGATCTGCTCGCATGCTGCTGCTACAAGTGACTCAATAGAACAAACCCTCTGTGATCTGAATGCAACCCCACTATTAAGATATGCCTGATAGAAATTGATGAGGACATGGCACCTTCGGATACAAATAATGATTATAAGGTGCGCTCGTTCCTACATTTGCATAGTGGCTTTGGTTATAATTCACTTGGTTCCACATGTACATGTCACTATTTGATTGTAGGTTCAAATGTGTTTCATAATGGAAGTTCATCAAAGTTGAACTTTTGGTTCGTCGGCAGCTCGACAGTGCCTCATTGGGAAGGCAATAACTCATCCATCCGGAGTGCGATCGAGGACAATGAGCACTTGATGGAAAGCTTGTTTGATAAGCTTTCAAATAGATCTGGTCCCATCTCAATATCACGTCGGCAAGGCCTCCAAATTACTAATATATTCTGTCGCTATTTCTGGCGGGAGCTACACTGTCGTCATGGGCTTGTTAGACATCCTTGGGACCCCAGCCCAAGTTGGAGCATGCCCCAAGAAGATGGAGAACACCTAAGAGATGGCCTTGGACGTCCTCCTCCTTGGCCACCACCTTAGGAGGCCAGCAAGGACGTCCAAGCCAAGCCAGAGGCCCAGTCCAATCCGAGTTCGAGTCTGCCTCGGCCATCAGGACCAGTCTGCAATAAAACGGACGCCCAGGACGCATCCGAACTCCGTTTTTGATGATCCACATATGGATGGAAAGATAATTTGATAAGGAAGCCAATCCAAGTGGTTTCACATCAAAAGCTCTTCGGAATCAACGGGAATCGTCGAAACAAGTCAGCGTTCAGAATCTGTCAGGGTGCTGCGACACCTTCTTTTGGGCCGTTGGGCCTTGTAACGTGTTGGGACACCTTTAGGACGTGAAGAGGGATCCTTGGACGTCCCTTAGGCTATATAATCAGTAGCCACCACCTACTTTAGGGTTTGGGTTTTGTTTTAGATCAATCTGTCATTGAACAGTCGCCGTTATCGGTTTGCAAGACCCCAACTTCGAGTGCTTAATCATTCGTCTGCAATTGTCACTTTAATTGAGTTGCTTTTATCTTGTTCTTGCTTGTGTTCTTTGATTCGCAGCAGGGATTAGCCTTCTTGGCGAGGTGAACCGGATTGTGACACGGTTGATAACTAGAGGAGACGTGGTGCTAAGGTTGCAGGGTTTGGGTCTTTGTGATCTGAAGCCGGATCGGTGTGTCGCTCTCCGAACAAATCATTGTTTATCTTGAACCCGACGGAAGATCGGGATCCCCGTCTCCATTAAGTGGTAATCAGAGCTAAGGTATACCGTCAGGTTCACATTTATTCCCTCGTTTGAGTGTTTCGCATTCGTCCCATAGTCCAGTGCCATACTTGTTTTTCCTATCCTAGAACCTTCCGCGCCATAGCCTTTGCATATTTCAGTTTCAGAGTCCGCTTTGTTGAGTTTGTGTCATAGGTCAAAGTCTTGTTGCTGGTTTAGATTGTGTTCTTTTCTAGTTTGTGTTGATCCCTCCACCCGCCGCTATTCCGTATCACCATCGGTTTGCATCTTGTGTCCACTAAATCCCTGATTCGAGCAGCTTCCTTAAAACAGTCATAACTTTTGCATCCGAACTCAAAACGGGGAAAATTTTATATCTACGGAGAACGTCAGAAAATTTTAGATCTATTTCATCCCAGCATAGCTGGGTTCGCAAAAATTAGATTTGCGAAATTCGATTAGGAAAATTGAGTTTCTGGGCCCACAAGTTTTGGTATGCTTTTTAGAGCACAGTCCTAATTTTCTATAGGCCACATCTTTTATTCAATTGAGCTCAAATTTTTTGTGGTTTATTCTTGTGTGCTCCTTGCTGAGAAAAAAATATCAAAAAAGAAAAAGCAAGAAAAAAAAGATTGGACAAAAAAAATAAAAGAAAAAAAATAGTAAAAGAGAATAGAAGATATCAAAAAGGAGCACATAAGAAACACTCAATAGCTCTATTGTTTGTGGTACCTTTTGCCTTGTTCACATCCGTTGCTACCTTTGATACTTGTTTCCTTTCATCCTTGTTTCCTCTCTTGTTTATCACAACTGGTGATAGGAACACGTATAGGCCAGCAACTAGGACAAGTGCTCTGGACATTTATTCAATATTGCTGTCTGTCACTGACTTGTGTGCCACATATACATATTTGTTCTTTTGCGTACCTCCCAAGCTCCACATATACTTCAGATCAGTACAGAAAAAGACCCTTGCAATCTTGGTACCACTACCTCACAGGTATCACGAACCAGCCGCCGGTTGTACCGCCACTGCTTGCGTTGGTAAGAACTTTGTAAGAGCTTGGTAAGACGCTTCCACTTGTTGTGAAAAGTGACACCACTACAACCACATAGTCATTTGGTAGGAATAACTTTCACCGTTTGTTCCTTGTTTTTGTGTTTACAATGACAGGTTGTTCGTATCCACCGACTTATGATGGCATAGGTGCTGATGAGTACATGGAGTGGGAAATTGCCATCGATAACATATTTGCGACTCGCTTTATGTGTCCAAGGAGAAAGGTAAAAAATGCAGCTAGTGTTTTGCGACATTCTGCTTTATCTTGGTGGGAGTCTTTAGATCCTTCTGATAAGCCTCAAACTTGGAATGATATGAAACTTCTTATGCGAGAAACCTTTGTTAATCCACCTCCTGTTTTGACTTCATATGATGAGGTGCACCATTTAGAGAAAGAGTCGGTTGTTATTCCTCCTACTATGCCTAACCTTTTGCAGGACAATGTAGAAAAGAGCAAGGATGACGTGACAGAAAATGAGAAGCTCACAGCCTCATGTAAAAATTCAGAACCATCAACTATTACCCCTACTGAACATGAGAGCAAAGGTAATGCCCATGATGCTAAACTCACAGAAGGTGAGAGTTCTCTTGATGTGCTGAATTTTTCCACCAATCATGCTATGATAGAGCAAATTTTAGTGGAGCATTCGCTTGATTTACCTTTGTCACAAGATGATTTGCTTGATGTTTCTTGTGACGAAGATGACTTGCATGATGATATTTATGTTATACCCATGCAATCATTGAAGAATGATCACGCTATATGTGTGCTGAAAATGAGTACTTGTGCTGAAAATAGACTTGTTATTCATAATGCTAGTGAAGTTGATGAGCTGAAATTATTGTCTTCTTTAAATACTTTGGGTTACATTGAATTTGATGTTCCGTGTAATCTTAGTTCTTTAGAGGAAAAACTTTATGCATATGCTGATTTGCCATGGTTCTCTAGACATACATATCATTTTATTGGAAAATATAATTGTAAAGGAGAGTATATGGTGCATCGTGTCTATATTTGTTCAAATCTGAAATCTCCTTATATTGTGCAAAAGTATGATCAACCAAAGGATTGCAATTGCTATAATCTTGTCATGTCGAGTTCCCCTAGTTTTGTTATAAAGAAACATGTTAAATTTCAAGAAGGGGAGCAATGTTGGCTACTACCAACAATGTTTTCTTCATCTAATCCCAAACCGAGGACGGTTTGTTGTCAAGAAGGGGAGGATGATGAGGACATGGCACCTTCGGATACAAATAATGATTATAAGGTGCGCTCGTTCCTACATTTGCATAGTGGCTTTGGTTATAATTCACTTGGTTCCACATGTACATGTCACTATTTGATTGTAGGTTCAAATGTGTTTCATAATGGAAGTTCATCAAAGTTGAACTTTTGGTTCGTCGGCAGCTCGACAGTGCCTCATTGGGAAGGCAATAACTCATCCATCCGGAGTGCGATCGAGGACAATGAGCACTTGATGGAAAGCTTGTTTGATAAGCTTTCAAATAGATCTGGTCCCATCTCAATATCACGTCGGCAAGGCCTCCAAATTACTAATATATTCTGTCGCTATTTCTGGCGGGAGCTACACTGTCGTCATGGGCTTGTTAGACATCCTTGGGACCCCGGCCCAAGTTGGAGCATGCCCCAAGAAGATGGAGAACACCTAAGAGATGGCCTTGGACGTCCTCCTCCTTGGCCACCACCTTAGGAGGCCAGCAAGGACGTCCAAGCCAAGCCAGAGGCCCAGTCCAATCCGAGTTCGAGTCTGCCTCGGCCATCAGGACCAGTCTGCAATAAAACGGACGCCCAGGACGCATCCGAACTCCGTTTTCGATGATCCACATATGGATGGAAAGATAATTTGATAAGGAAGCCAATCCAAGTGGTTTCACATCAAAAGCTCTTCGGAATCAATGGGAATCGTCGAAACAAGTCAGCGTCCAGAATCTGTCAGGGTGCTGCGACACCTTCTTTTGGGCCGTTGGGCCTTGTAACGTGTTGGGACACCTTTAGGACGTGAAGAGGGATCCTTGGACGTCCCTTAGGCTATATAATCAGTAGCCACCACCTACTTTAGGGTTTGGGTTTTGTTTTAGATCAATCTGTCATTGAACAGTCGCCGTTATCGGTTTGCAAGACCCCAACTTCGAGTGCTTAATCATTCATCTGCAATTGTCACTTTAATTGAGTTGCTTTTATCTTGTTCTTGCTTGTGTTCTTTGATTCGCAGCAGGGATTAGCCTTCTTGGCGAGGTCAACCGGATTGTGACACGGTTGATAACCAGAGGAGACGTGGTGCTAAGGTTGCAGGGTTTGGGTCTTTGTGATCTGAAGCCGGATCGGTGTGTCGCTCTCCGAACAAATCATTGTTTATCTTGAACCCGACGGAAGATCGGGATCCCCGTCTCCATTAGAAATCCTCCTATAGTGGTGTATAGAATCCCTCTGAAGCATGCTCATCCTTCCTCAGTGGAAACCAGTCCTTGAACTGCACAGACCTGAGCTGCTACACCTACTTGGCTGTGGCTACCCTCAGATCAAGGTGAGTCACTAGAGACAGACCCTGTTGTCTAGGAGATGGACAAGAACCCCTCCTCTATGTCTCAAGCCTCGATGTCACCTGAGCACGAGTATGATCAGAGTGTCGTAACTGTGGCTGAGGTGCCTACTTTGTCTCCTCGGTCTGCTCTGCCTCCTGAGTCTGCTCTGTCGACTAGGTACCATCTAACTGCTTTGCTGGCTATGCCTGCTGCTCAACAGTCTCCCCTTGAGGCTAAGTCTCATCTATAGCAACACGTCGTCCTCTAAGAATGATAGTCCTAGCTGGACTACCATGAAGACTCTCAACCCTCTCGACAGCTACCCTATATGCAGGTGAAAGCTAATCTACCATGTGGACACCACTCTGAGCTCCTCCTCTCTCAACACGCTCTGCAGCGGCTGCAACTACTGCTGCTCTCTCAGCATCCACATCAACAAGCTTCCGCTTCTTTGTTGTGGTCTTCTTGGCCTTGCCTTTCTCCTGAGCAATCAAGTGAGGCGGAGGCCTCGAATCCTCATCACCTAGACCACCTCCAACATTCTTGACATGTGCCATTGCTAAAGCTAAGATGAGCTGCTGTCACTTGCGAGGCTTGGCTTCGATCCGTACTCACAGGCTTGGCCCCAAGTTCACTGACAACTGCAAAGAGTACCACAAAAGCACTGACTCGTTACATGATAGAATAGATCAGATATATGAATAATTACAAAATACATCTAGAGATGCAAAACCCTAAGAAGTAAGCATTAGATACGAGATTAGAGGCGATGGCATGCTACCTGATGAATCAACGATCGAAGAGTAAAGGAACGGATCATGGGGACCACCGGAATTGGCAAATGGACGTCTAGGGCTAGGGTTGTGAAGAGACGACCGATCAATGCAATGGGCGCAGTGTATGGTAGCTAGGGCTCTGGCATGGATCACGATGGCGGCGGCGCTGGTGGTGCTAGCAGGTGGCGTGGGCAGGTGAAAGGTCCTAATATGGCTAGAGGGGCAGGGGTGAATAGCCTAATTAAAAATCTACAAATCAACTAGAGCAATTTGATTAGTATGACAAATAACGAAATGCAAACTTGCTCTAGCTCTACAAGGGTTGCAAGCCACCTGTCCAACAATTCTTAGTTGCAGTGATTACTAGGCACACAACTTGCAAAATTACTACTCACTAAGAGCTCTCAATCTTCCTACTCTAAAGAGCTCCACTAGATGAACTTAAAATAACAAAGCAAGCTCTCAATTCTAATTACACTAAAGAGCTTGCCACAACTAGTTTGCAAGAATATAAATGAGTGAGTAGGGTGATTATACCGCCATGTAGAGGAGTGAACCAATCACAGGATGAAGATTAAGCCAATCACCGGGAGAATACAAATGACAAGAGACAACCGATTTTCTCCCAAGGTTCACGTGCTTGCCAACACGCTACGTCCCCATTGTGTCGACCAAACACTTGGTGGTTCGGTGGCTAAGAGGTGTTTTACAAACCTCGTCCACACAATTGGACACCGCAAGAACCTACTCACAAGTGAGGTAACTTAATGACATGAGCAATTTACTAGAGTTACCTTTCGGCACTGTACTAAGGAAGGTACAACTGTAACACCCTAGGTGTTTGGCTTCCACTTTTGCACTTGCATTTCATGAACATGAGCATCATTCATCCATTCATGAGCTTATATTGCATGAAACATGTTTTCGAAACATTGCAACATATCGTTATATTTCATGTGTGCTTGTTTTATGAAATGAATAGTGTGCAACACTCAAGTGCAACATGTGTAACTCACTTTAGTGAAACATGGTTAGTTAGTACTATGCAACAAAATCATGAAACATGTGAAACATGATTTTGAAATAAAGGTAACATTTCACTTGTTTTTCCTTGTTTCAATGCATGTGATGCTTGATTTTGGTGTGACCAATGTGTGGTGTGGCTAATTATTCTCTTAAGCAACTTAGTTATACTTACAAAGTCATTAGGAACAATGTTCATGTTGATCATTTTGCCTAATTAGGTTTCCAAGTCATGGTTTGACCATTATGGACCCTAGACCTCCTGAGTTTGACTATTTAAAAAGTGTAGCTTAGAGTGTTTGCATGTCTGAGCAACCTAAAGTAAAGTTGTAGCAAATTTTATAAGGAACAAACTTTATTTAGAAGCCAAGTCATGAAAATGTGCACAACATACTCAAAAAGATCCCACAAGTCAGTTTTGAGGTCTATTTGGAAACTCAGAAAATTTCTAAGTCTTGACTACATTTATAGTTTGTTGGAGCTAACTTTGGCTTGATGTAACTCGTGATTCTTTGAGAATTAACTGATGATTTCTAAAACATTGTTGTATCCCTATCATAGCTCTACATTTTTGCTTCAAGCTGATTTTGCTAACTAGCCACCGTTTGGGAGTTGGAAGCTAACCAAGTCACGCTGTCAGGCTCGATCGGTTTCACTCAAACGAAGCTACAGTACCGACCGGCAACAGAGTTCAAATGCCACATGTACGCCGCGCGTCGCTGGTCGTCTGATCGCGCTGGCCACGTCAGGCTACCGCGTGCCAACATAGGCCCCAGTATCTGCCTGTGGTTCCCAGCGCTCGCATTCACTCTCCTTCGCCTCCACTCGTTCGCCGCAGCGCCGAAGCAGCAGCGCAGCACCGTCGTCGAGCACGCACCATCGCCTAGCTCCCTCGCCTCCATGAAAACGCTGCCTCCAGCTAGCCCATAGCTCTACCGTGTCCTCCTCTACCTCATTGACCTTCTAGGTGAGCCAGACGAGCCGTAGGTGAGGGCCTTTGGCCATTTTTCCGACGTCGTCGCCATGGCCGTACCTCGCCGGAGTGGAGCTCACCACGGCCAACCACCACCGGAGTCCTCTCCTCCTCTTTTCTTTCTTCCTTCAGCTCCCCCATGAGCCCTAGAAGCTCATACCGAGCTTAGCCACGCCCTACATGGTCGGACGTTGCCGGAGCGTCGCCGGATTTCCTCCGCCGTCCACCATGCACGTCGCCATCAGTGTTCGAGTTCGGCAGAGGTTGAGGTGAGGGCATAGTAGGTGCGCATTGTCGTGGAGAGCACGCCGGTGCCCTCGGTGTCGCCGGAGAGCCACCGTCGGCGAGCTTCACCGCTGCCGCGCCATCGCAAGCCGCCTCCCCTGTTTCCTTTCGCTGACCGGTGGGGTCATCTGACCCGCGGGTCCCACGCGTAAGTGACCGTCGAGCAATAGGATAGTTCAAATATTCTAGTTTTAGTGCTGTTTTGTAAAATGTATATCTCCAAATTAGTACATCCAAATGGGGTGATTCCAATTTTGTTAGGATCATGGTGAAGTCTAGTATTTAGGAAAAATATGACATGAACACTTGAAGTGGAAATTTTGGATGAATTAAATAGGAACTTGAAATGTGTTTTTAAATGCATGCAAACTTGTTTAAATTATATCTTGAGTTTCTCTACTCCAAAAATTATGAAATTTTGTGGGTAAGCTATTCTTGCTTAGTAGAAGCTTTGGTAAAAATTTGAGAGTCATTGCATGTATGGGTTTTGAGTTATAGATTTTCCTTTTATCATTGAATGATCCTTGTGTGAATTTTTGTAAATTATCTAGGAATCCAATGATCATGAAATTTTGTGGGGAGTATCCTAGTACCTTAAGGATGCTAGGAAAATATGAAATCTGTTGCTTGACACTTTTCACTAAGGTTTCCTAATTATGTCATTTTAAGCCATTATGCCTTATCATTTTTGTGTAGGCTGTTATATTTGCTCAAATGGAGTAAAATTTTTATAGTGGTCTACTTGGAGCATGTAGTACCTATTGTAATTGTTGTAGATTAAATGGTGCAGTTGGCATATATATTTATTATTCCTCTAAAATAATTAAATAAATTAAGAAAGGTATTAAAAGAAATGATTTGGTGACGAAGACCTTACTTTCTGGTGTTCTTGTGATATGTGTGATGAGTGAGTGAAGTTGGTTTCATCCATTTATGTGTTTGCAACATAAGTTAATAATTATTTTGCTTACATTATGTCCTTCTAGACAGTTCTGGGGACTTTGCAAAGTTCCCCATGATAATTTGGTGTTCTGGGAAGTTGGTGAATACAAAAGTTGTAGATAACTTATGTATCTAGCTCCTGTTAAAATTTGCTCGCATTTGTCCTAGTAGTTTAGGAGTTACAGTCGTTTAAAGTTGGATCACAGTTTTGCCTGTTCTCTGTCTTGGGAAGATAGATTTCTGTTGATTAAAGCATTTGACCTGGTAAAGGTTAGAATCATGCCTTGAGGTCTGAAAATTAATTGTAGACAATTTCATAAGCTTTCCAAATTGTCTTGTTGCATGTCATGTGGATTTCTAAATCTCCAGTTATGGCCAGTTTACTGTACTGCTATATAGTTCCATTTTGCTGAAATGCAAATGTTTGTGTGCATGCCTTGTTGCAATATTCTTGTTGATTGTTTAGGTGCTAGCCTAACTTGAGAACATGCTTAGGTGCAGGTGCTAGGTCCTTAACTGAAGATGAGCAATTGTACATTAGATTGTATAAACTTGGTAAGTAAAGTGATTTGAATAGAGCCTAAGTCGGAAAATGCGGACTGCAGTAAGCATGTGCATTCCCTGAGCATCCCTAACTTCGTTCATGTGCATCCATGATATTTATCCTGTGCATTCATGCAATAGGTGTGCCGGAGGGAGTGACACTGCTGGAGTTCAAGGGAGCCAACCAGGAGGAGGAGCCCGAGGTGCAGGAAATCGACGAAGCGGTCGTCGAGGAGGAATTGCCCGAGTGCCCTGACCACCAACCTTCCTCTTTCCTAAAAGGCAAGCCCCGGAGCATATTAAGTCTTCCATGTTTTTACAAATACCTTGAGTATCTTTTATTCATTGATGATGCATTAAGTATAGGAATTGGTTGGAACCAATTGTTGCATTATATACCCATCCTTGTCCAGATATCGCACCGAAATCCGATTTAAGTTTAGGAATGGGTTAAATGCTTAGCCATCCTTAGTGCGGTAGAAGTCAGGTGATTCCCTGTCACCTGCGAGCTTTAGGATGAGGTGGATCACGGTTGACTATATTTGCTATCGTGGAAAAGAACCATGTTAATAATGAATTAAGACCGGGCGGAGTCTTGTGTAGGTTTGGGCATAGTGACTCCATTTGTGTCGTTTAAGGACCGATACGTTGTACGTCCTCATGTCATGTTGAACGCAGCCTAACACTTAGCTAGCCGGATAAGTCATTCCAACCGTAAAGCCAAGTAGCTCAACTCAGGCCAGGAACCATGGGGGTTGGATGCATTCTGGAGGTAGTAAGGATGTGCGGAGAGCCATTGGCGTAAGCCCAAGGGGAGTTAGGAGATTAAAATCCTGCACTTCCTGGCAGAGTGGTTCTCTGAGAATGCAGGGTAGCCCGAACCCACGTCTTTTCTTTTATTTTTCTCCTGAGTTGTACCAAAGGTGACTTGTTTGTGACCCTGGCAGGGGAAGCAAGGTTTGTGTTAGGAATACCCCTCTAGCTAGATAGGAATCGATTCGAATCGCTATCTCTTCTGGATAGTGAGAACTTGATTGAGCAGCGGCAACGTAGATTTAATTAATTTAACGGTATGGTTAAATGGATGATGAGGATAATGTTGCCACGATTTATACCTGCTATGGTTATTAATGTTTCCATCTTAATGAAATGATTGCTTAGTACAGGTGCTAATATAGATGACAATGAAATTGCAAAAAGTCACTGCTAGTTCAGGTGAAGAGTTGATCATTATTACTTATGCTTTTCCGCAAAAAGAAAGTGTCAGCCAGATCCACTAAATTAAGCTATGCATGATCCTTGGTGTCTTTTGTTTTGGTTTTCGACGGGTAAGTCTAGCTGAGTACATTCTCGTACTTAGGGTTTATTCCCTCTTGTTGTAGATGACCTTCTATATCAGGGATTATGTAAGTATTGTCTCCACTCGGCGGGTGACAAAGACTAGATCATGGGCATGATCTCTGTTTCCCTTATCCGAATGCTTTTGCTGGTTGTGATCAACAAACTAGTATTTGTATTTGAACTTGGGTGTGTAAGTTAAACTATTTGCTTCCGCGTACTTTACAAGACTTGTTTTGTAATAACGATGACTCTGAGGTGTTGTAACCTATTTGCAAACCATCTGGGAAATGTTGTAACGTACGATATGTTATGTTGAATTACTATGATCTTGGTTGTATGCAAGTTGGTTTGAAATCCTTCGAGATTTCAGTTGACTACCGGGTTTATATGGGCTCGAGTGCGAGAATTTGATCGTTTCAGCGATTGTTTTTGTACTTGTGCTCTTATAAATTGGTTGGTTCTATGACAGCTGGCATCAGAGCTAGATTCAACACTAAACATGTCATACGGGTATTTAAAATAAAAGCTTTTGTTGTGAAAATGGTTTTTCCAACTTATAGTTATATATAAGTGTTCAAAAATCAAAAATTTTATGGTGTACTGGTGATCACATCCCTTGTAGCCCACTTAAGGACTTCTAGGTGGCTTATATATAGTTACTAACTTGGGGGAAATTGATTGTTTCTATTTCATCATCCATGCGGCGTGATATTGCATGGGTGCCATTCGTTTGAATGGTAATGTGTGGATCAATTGCCTCTACGCTAAGGTAAGTGTGAGTTGTGAGAGCATGATCGTCCAACTGTTGGTCTAGGGGAGAGTTAGTTGTGGTTACTAGAGTATTTACATGTTGCATACATGTATATATGAAGGTACTTAATTGTGGGTACATCTGTCGGGTAGTTTGGATACCTAAGTATATATATCTGGGGATGTATATATGGCGAGTATCTTAGTTACTACTTTTGTTATTAGCATTATATCTTGTTGGGTTGGGCTGCAATGAAGTTTTCTACAGGTACGCTAACAACGCACCATGTAGATCGACTAGTTACTGATAATTGAGAAAACATATGTATGCCACCGTATATTCCGCTAAAACTTAAATTTTCTTAGGTTTGTGAGGACATACGGAATAAGCATGCATCATATTCACTCATGTCATTTATATTGCATTACTCCCTCCCTTATAACTGCTTATCCCAAGTATTAAGTCCAATCTCTCAGCAAAATAATCCTCTCACGAGAGTTGCATCCCTTTTTGATATAGATGGTCGCACCCGTGTTTCCTACTGGTAGCAGCACCTTTTTGGACCAGTTCGGTATGCCCACCTTGCTCTAAAGGGTGCTCAGTTCAGTTGGGTACCCAGAGGCACCCTGCTATATGTGGAGGCAGGCGGTGCCATTAGGAAATGTACCTTGGTACGTTGTGACCTTTATAGTACCGCAGAACCCCATGAGACCATTGTGGCACGGGTGGAGCATTGAGACTGATGGGCAAAGCCTATGGGAAGCCGCTCAAGTTGCTGCCCTTGATGTGCTTATGGATATAGCACAGAGCTTCTGGGATGAGTTAGTGGGTGGACTAGCTTCATCCATTCCCTGAGTGGCTCCTACTAGGGCTGAGTGGACTCAAGACGTTGGCCAGACCTTGGTTCGAGGCCGTGGTGAATGTGTTCAGAGCGACAATGCTGGAATGAGTGCTATGATTGCCGTCTTGAAGCTTTGTCGAGTCAGGCAAGACACCCTTTCTAGTGTGCTAGAAGAAGCTAGCAAGGCAATGGTAGCCCAGCACAAGTTCAGGTTGCATACCCACAAATATCACTATAGGGTGGATGCATGTGGGTGAGCTCAGCAAGAAGTAGATGAGATTCGAGGCATTGCAAATTATCGCCTGCAACAGTGGGGTCAAACAACACGCGAGAGAGACAAGCTTCATAACCAGCTGATGAACCTCACAATAGAGAGAGATGAGGCAGCACAGGAGTTGGATCGTGTGACCCGTCATAGAGATGCAGCCTTAGAGTTAGTAGAAGAAAGATGTCAGGGCTTAATCATGGCTAACCACAATGCTTTCCAAAGGGAGCAAGAACTCCAAGAACAGCTTGAAGAGCTTTAGGTTGAACACCATCAACTGAACAACCATCTGTTTCCTATTCCTCACCCCATACCAAGGTATCCTAATGTGGGTGGACCTCAAGTGATTGAGGCCGATGAAGAAGAAGAGGATGTGCAGATGGATGACAATGCAGCTGAGCTTGCAAATGAAGAAGAAGAGGAAGATCTAGAAGAAGTCCAAGGTGTCTCCGATGTGGACAGCGATCACTTCGATGAGTAGTTAGTTAGCAAGTCTCACTAGTTTAAGCTTTTGCAGTCATTGGTGTAATGGACCTAGTACTATGACTAATGTGGGATGTACCTTTTAATTCGAACTTGGCATGTAATGTACTTTTATCCACTCCCATCAGGATGCGTATCTGGTTGGTTAAGTTTAAAACTTGTCATGTTGGAATGCACTGCATATGGCGCTAGTAATCTAATTGATGATGTGGTGATTGGAGAATGAATTATTACCTCTATTTATTGTATGAATTTTTCATTCTCTCTAGTAAATTCAGTTGGCGTAATTACATTGTTCCTCTCCAATGTGCTGACATCACCAATAATTGCTGGTTGCGCATTGTTGCAGATGCCTCGCACTCGTTCCACTGGTGCGGCTGGTGATGATGATGATCTTCCACCACCACCACCCACACCAACGGAATTGATGGCAATTCTTGTGGAAGGACATCGCACTATGGCTGAGGCTCTCCTCATGATTGCAAATCGTGATGGTCATGGTGCATGCTAAGGACTAGAACCAAATCAATATAGTGACTTCAAGGATTTCCTTGACACGAAACCCCCGATCTTCAAGGAGGCTGAGGAGCCCCTACAAGCTGATGAGTGGTTGAACACTCTTGAGTACAAGTTCCGTATGCTTCACTTGACTGAGGTGCTAAAGACTAAGTATGCATCTCACCAACTGCATGGGCCAGCTGGTATTTGGTGGAGTCATTATCAGTCCACTATGCCCGCTAATGCCCAAATCACTTGGGATCAGTTCAAGTCTGCTTTTAGGAGAAATTATATTCCTCCTGGTCTCATGGCAATCAAGCATATGGAGTTCATGAAGTTGACCTAGGGGAACAAGAGCTTGAATGAATACCTATAGGCTTTCAATAACCTTGCAAGGTATGCTACTAAGTTTGTTGACACTGATGCCAAAAAGATCGCAAGTTTCAAACGAGGACTTAGCCCCAAATTGATGAAGACTATGGGAAATTGTAAGTGTGCTCATTTTAATGAGTTTGTTAGTGATGCTCTATCCCAAAAGAACAACAATGTTATATATACTGCTTCAAAGAATCGCAAGAGAGCCTATAAGGCGGGTGCCTCACAGTCCAAGGCTCCAGTCACCCAAAGGGCTCCATTCCGCCCTCTAGCATCAGCTACTAAATTCTGCCCACCGCAGAAGAAGAATCCAGGCAAGACTAGATTTCGCAAGGCCTTTACAGTTGCTCTTCCCAAGGGCACTACCAGTCAAGGCAGTTCCAATGTTCCTCTAAGCAACATGCCATGCTGGAACTACAACAAGACAGGTCACTGGGCAAGGAAGTGTTCTTACCCTAAGAAGAATAACCAAGGTGGCCGTCAGGGGCATGTGAACTACACCAATATTGCTAATGTTCCTTCAGGAGAGGTAGTAACTGTTGGTAAGTTTCTGGTTGATCAACACCCTATAGTTGTACTATTTGATTTGGGTGCTTCACATTCTTTTATTAGTCCCACATTTGCATCCAAGTTTATGCAGAAAACATACACTGTTGAGGGTGAGGGTTATTGTATTAGGGCTGCCAGTGGTACTATCTGAACTAAGCTCATAGTCGGGGATGTACAGCTTGAGATAGAGGGATGAAGTTATCAAGTTGATCTGGTAGTTTTACCGGGTCTGGGAATTGATGTGATATTGGGAATGAATTGGATGAGCAGTCATAGGGTGCTTATTGATACATCTACTAGAGTAGTCATGCTTAGAGATCGTTGTAATTAGGAAGGTTTTCTAGTGCAACTACCTAGGGACATCAATCTTTCTTGTGCGGCAAATGCGGTGCAAGCAAAGTCTATGGCAGATATCCCTATCGTGTATGATTTTCTAGATGTTTTCCTGATGATTTGCCTGGATTACCCCCGGACTAGGATGTAGAGTTCAAGATAGAGTTGCTTCCTGGTACAGCACCCATATCTAGAAGACCTTATAGAATGCCTCCCAATGAACTAGCCGAACTTAAGACCTAGTCGAATGAACTTCTAAAGAAAGGCCTTATCCGTCCTAGTTCATCTCCGTGGGGGTGCCCAGCTATCTTTGTAAAGAAGGATCAATCACTATGCATGTGTATAGATTATAGACCCTTGAATGCAGTTACAATCAAGAATAAGGCCCTCTGCCACGTATAGATATCTTATTTGATCAGTTGTCTAAAGAAAAAGTGTTTTCCAAGATTGATTTGAGATCTGGTTATCATCAAATCAAAATTCAGCCTGAGGATGTTCCAAAAACTGCATTCTCTACAAGATATGGTCTATATGAGTATCTTGTTATGTCTTTTGGATTGACCAATGCCCCCGCACATTTTATGTACCTGATGAATTCGGTGTTTATGCCCGAGTTGGACAAATTTGTGGTGGTATTTATAGATGATATCTTGGTCTATTCTGAGAATGAAGATCATGTTGAACATTTGCAAGTGGTTCTCACTAGACTGCGGGAACACAAGCTTTATGCAAAGTTCAGCAAATGTGAATTCTGGCTTCATGAGGTACCTTTTCTCAGGCATGTGTTGTCCGATGGTGGAATTCTGGTGGATCCCACCAAGGTGCAAGAAGTGTTGGACTGGAAGGCTCCAACCTTGGTGCACGAGGTTCAGACTTTTCTGGGGTTGGCTGGCTATTATCGTCGCTTCATCCCGGATTTCTCTAAAATAGCCAAGCCTATGACTCGGTTGCTGCAAAAAGACATGAAGTTTGTTTGGACTTCCGAGTGTGATGCAGCTTTTCACACCCTATGAACCCTTCTAACTTCGGCTCTAGTTTTGGCACAACCGGATATCGAGAAGCCTTTTGATGTGTTCTGCGATGCATCAGGTATAGGTTTAGGAGGTGTTCTTATGCAAGAGGGTAGAGTCATTGCTGATACCTCTCGCCAACTTTGGAAGCATGAGGTGAACTATCCGATGCATGACTTGGAACTCGTTGTAGTTGTTCATGCTTTGAAGGCATGGAGACATTATTTGCTCGGCAATGTGTGCAATATCTACACTGATCATAAAAGCCTCAAGTACATCTTCACTCAACTGGAGTTGAATATACGTTAGAGAAGATGGCTCGAGTTGATCAAGGATTATAACTTCCAAGTGCACTATCACCCTGGCAAGGCAAACGTCGTCGCGGATGCCTTAAGCAGGAAATCTCATTGCCACTCTTTGATTGAAAG